>NW_024412394.1:10615444-10741629 GCF_014898765.1 Herpailurus yagouaroundi | reverse complement strand
GATTAAGTATGTCTTCTTCATAACACTTACTATGAACATTTATCTCCTAATCATGAAATTCACTTGTTTATAAATATCAGAATGAGAAAAGACAGTGTTTGTCCATTATACACAGTATTTAATGAATACTTTATAATCAATGATACCTTTTTCAGCTCTTCTTTGGAGAACTTTTCGTAAGGGTTATGTTCCAGATAGGCAATGTGCTCTGAATTATTAGTACCAAATCCTACAGTTTTTCCTTTTTTATTTCCAGATGGTTCATAAGGGTGATGTAGAAGGTCATAATGAAGCATTGTGATCATTTCTTTTTTGATTAGTTCTTCACTTTTTTGTAAATCTGTTAGAGGTGGTTCTACATTTAAGGGTCTTAGAATAGTTTCATTTACCTAAAATTTTAAGACAAGTACAATTACCAAACATTATCACTCCAATGCTGATGTTATTACTTGTTCTAGCATGAATTAAATAGTAGTTTTACATTTTCAAAAGAATTTTGCTTTCCTTCTAAGGTCTTATTTGTACCAGCAAAACATTTTACATTATATCTGGGAAGTGCTTTACTATATTCCAGAAAGAATATAATATTTTGTTTCACAAACTTTATGAATGATATAAAAGCATCAATCACATAAGAAGAAACTCAAAACTTCCTAAGCCAGAAATTCTAATACTTACTTCTGATGGTCTTGGCAGATCTTTCTGGACAGCTTTGTGCATTCGCTTCATTTCCTTTACACGCTCTGCCTCTCGTATAGCCTAAAAAAATTATTTTTATATCCATTATTACAGCTATATGGTATTTGCCACATTTCAATAAAGTTGAAAACATGTATAAGAACATGTACGTTCAAGAGTTAAAGCTGTCGAAGTCTGTGTAAGTTTGTAGAAAGGTAATATAAGGCAACAGAAATCAGTCTATTCATTCTCTCATTACAATACAAACTAAGAACTGCCAACAGCTACTAGAGCATTCTCCAAGTTTATGTGGCTCCATCCATCAGATAATCATTCTTTTCTTGTTTAATTTGGAATTCTAATAAAAATCCTAGAAGAGAGCATAGGCAGGAATGTCCCTGACACCAGCTGTAGCAACATTTTTCTAGATATGTCTCCAGAGGCAAGGGATATAAAAGCAAAAATAAACTATGGGAATTACATCAAAATAAAAAGCACAATGAAGAAAATAATCAACAAAAGACAACCTGTTGAATGAGAAAAGATATTTGTATACAACATATCCAAGAAAAGGTTAGTATCCAAAATATATAAAGAACTTATACATCCCAACACGAGAAAACAAATACTCAGTTACAAAGTGGGCAAAAGACATGAACAGACACTTCTCCAAGAAGACATCAAGATGGCTAATGGACACATGAAAAGATGCTCAACATCTCTCATCATCAGGGAAATACAAATCAAAACTACAATGAGATATCACTTCATACCTCTCAGAATGGCTAAAATCAAAAACACAAGAAAGAACAATTGGCGAGGATGTGAAGAAAAAGGAACGCTTGAGCACCGGTGGTGGGCATGCAAACTGGTACAGTCACTGAGAAAAACAGTATGGAGGTTCCTCAAAAAGTTAAAAATAGAACTACCCTACAATCCAGAATCACATTATGGGGCATTTGCCCAAAAAATACAAAAACACTAATTCAAAGGGACATGCACCTTTATGTTTAGAGCAACATGATTTACAAGAGCCAAACTACAGAAGCAGCCCAAATGTCAATGGATTGATGAATGGATAAAGAAGTTGTGGTGTGTATATGTGCGTGTATGTATATACCTATAAAGATAATGAAGATGTAATACATACACACACACACACACATATATATATATATATATAACATGGAATATTACTCCACCATGAAAAGGAATGAAATCTTGCCATTTGCAACGACATGGACGGAGCTAGAGAGTGCAATGCTAAGTGAAATAGTCAGAGAAAGACAAATACCATAAAATTTCACTCATATGTAGAATGTAAGAAACAAAACAAACCAGCAAAAGAAAAAAAAAGAGACAAACCAAGAAACAGACTCTTAACTATAGAGAACTGATGGTTACCGCAGAGGAGGGGGGTGGGGGGGAGGGGTGAAATAGGTGATGGGGATTAAAGAATGTACTAGTCGTGATGAGTACTGGGTGAGGTATGGAATTGTTGAAACACTATACTGTACACCTGAAACTAATATCACATTGTATATTAACTAAATTGGAATTAAAATAAAATTTAAAAATTTAAATAATCAATTGGAATCCTAAACTTAGAGGGGACTCTTATTTGTTCCTCCTGCAACACAGCCCTCACTTCCACCCCAAAAGCTACTGATTTTTAATTTAAAAAACTAGCCAATGTGTTGTTTCCTGATTCTTAAATCACAAATAATGTAAGTTAACATATTAGAATTTCAAGGCATTTCTGAGAGTAAATGTAGGGCAAAGTAACTAAGAAAACTAAACATAAAAAGTAATATCCTGGGGGCACGTGGGTGGTTCAGTGTGTTAAGTATCCAACTCTTGATTTCACTTCAGGTCATGATCTCATGGTTCATGAGTTCAAGCCCTGCACTGGGCTCTGTGCTCACAGTGCGGAGCTTGCTTTGAGGTTCTCTCTCCCCATGTCTCTCTCTCTGTCTCAAAATAAATTATCTTAAAAAATAAAGTATTATCCTGTACTACCAACTAAAAAGCACATTCAGGGGCGCCTGGGTGGCTCAGTCAGTTAAGCGTCCGACTTCAGCTCAGGTCATAATCTCATGGTCCGTGAGTTCAAGCCCCGCGTCGGGCTCTGTGCTGACAGCTCAGAGCCTGGAGCCTGCTTCGGATTCTGTGTCTCCCTCTGTCTCTGACCCCTCCCCTGTTCATGCTCTGTCTCTCTGTCTCAAAAATAAATAAACATTAAAAAAAATTTAAAAATAAATAAATAAAAATAAAAAGCACATTCATGTTGACTTCTCTCTGAAATACGTTTACATTGATGCTATTCACACTCGAGTCCCATGAAATTCCATTTCTAAAATTATCCTAGGAGTGCCTGGGTAGCTCAGTCAATTAAGCACCCGACTCCTGATTTTGGCTCAGGTCACGATCTCACAGTTCACGAGACTGAATCCTAATTTGGGCTCTGTGCACTGAACATGCACTTGTTTTTAAGACTGATCAATAACACCTTTTCTTGGCTAGAGTGAAAAGCAATGTCTAAAAGAACATTTATGTGTATTTTAAAGAAGCATAATAAATTTGACAGGAGGTATTTAAATTATGTACATACACATATACATACACACATTTTAAGACTGCCTATCAAGATATTCTTGTATATTATTAATTACATGAGTAAATATTATTAACTATGTTAAGCAATTTAGGGTAATTTCTTTTTTTAGATATTGAAAAAACTTTTAAATATGGACACATTTAATGACCATTCTTCATTCTTTCAGCCTACAGACACAGTCAGCGACTTCACACTTCTTTTCTAGCACAATTACCCACCTGCTTTCGTGCATCCACATCAGCAGCATCTTCAATGTAAGTATCATCTATTTCACGGTCTTCCAGCTCCTTCTCAGCATTTTCTGGCAGAACAATCTCAAAGTCATTCTTAGGGGCAGGGAGGCCCAACAATCCTAAACGGAGATGCTCACGAGATTCTCTTTCCTGTAGAAAAAAAATTGATCTTCTCAATTCATACATCTTAAGTATTCAACCTCCATTCTTAAGAGTTTCTAAAAAATAATTAGCCTAATTTTAATTCTAGAAAAATGACCCTAATTTCAGAGCTGAGACAAGTTTGTTTGATTTCTATCTCAGTTTCTTCTCTAAATTAAGATCAAAAACTCTGATTTGTGATCTGTAAAGTTACTCTCGGATATTCTAATAGAAGGTTTGGGAATTATCTCTGCAGGGCAGAAAAAAATCCTTTAGAATTTCCATTTAAGGAATACATTTCTGACCATGAAATTTAACCCCACATTGAGGGTACAATTTACTTAAAAACAAATTAATTAATTAAAAAAAGAAAAAGAAAGGAAGAAATGACTAGATCATATGATGACCAAAGAATACAGTCCACACTTCCCAAAAGAAATTGCCTGGTACCCAAAGTTTTCCCCAGTACATCCTTGGCTTACCTTTTATTCCCCATAGCTCCATTACATGTATGGTAGGTGTGAGGCCCAACCAGATGACCTGCTATGTCCAAAATACACTCCATGCTTACTCATTTTGTGGCCTCTATCTGAGACAGCCCCCACCTCTCCTTCTGAGCATACCTCAACGAAGGTTTTCCTAGTACCCACCCAACAAATGTGATTATTTCCGTCTTTGGCCCCCCCAAGCATGTTGGTTTTACACAGAAAGCTTATTTTGTTCTTACGTTACAATTATTTGTGGACTTGGTTTAGCATTGTCAATCTCTCCAGAGTATAAACTTCCTTAAGACAAAGGACATCTTTACTCAACTTTAGATCCTCTGAAGTCTCCAAATCAGCGCTCTGCACACATTAAATTCATTTGTTTAGCTATTATGTAGCCATTCACAGTTGACATTACTTGATATCAAGCTGGGCATTAAAAAAATTCTAAACTCGGGATGCCTGGGTGGCTCAGTCAGTTAAGCGTCCAACTTCAGCTCAGGTCATGATCTCATGGTTCGTGAGTTCAAGCCAGCGTCAGGCTCTGTGCAGACAGCTCAGAGCCTGGAGCTTACTTTGGATTCTGTGTCTCCCTCTCTCTCTACCCTCCCCAGCCTGCGCTCTCTCTCTCTCTCTCTCTCTCTCTCTCTCTCTCTCTCTCTCTCAAAAATAAACAGTAAAAAAAAACACTCTTTTTAATAAAAAATTCTAAACTAACCAAATCTATACACCAGGTTAGAATTAATTTGTAAACTAAAAACAGGTATCACTGGAACTCATTAAAAAAAAAACAAAAAAACTCACAATGCTTTTCTGTGGCATCATATAAGACCCAAGAGTGACATAAGAAAAGCAATAACATGGGCAGAAACAAAACTGTGGCTTTTATGATTAGCTGTCTGTATCAGCTTGCAAAATATACAAAAGAAAACTTCACTAAGATAAGCAATAAACATCAACTTAATTTGGCTTTGAGATCTAGATAGTTCTTCTAAAAGTCTAGAGCAAACAAGAATCAAGGCTCAAAATCTAATTTATGAGGCATTCCAAACTCACAATTTGTTTTACAGAAGTTAAAGAAAAAAAGAGTGCCATTCAAGAAAGTAAACTATTAATTAGTAAATGATAAAA
This sequence comes from Herpailurus yagouaroundi, assembly GCF_014898765.1. Taxonomy (NCBI): domain Eukaryota; kingdom Metazoa; phylum Chordata; class Mammalia; order Carnivora; family Felidae; genus Herpailurus; species Herpailurus yagouaroundi. The sequence continues at coordinate 10,736,344 of NW_024412394.1, read as the reverse complement.
AATAAAATCATATGACATACAAGGAGAACTACTATCAGCATAATCAGTATTCACAAACACATTAAAAATTAGTCAGCTTAGGGGCACCTGAGTGGCCCAGTCAGTTGAGCGTCCGACTTCAGCTCAGGTCATGATCTTATGGTTCATGGGTTCGAGCCCCACGTCAGGCTCTGTGCTGACAGCTCAGAGCCTGGAGCCTACTTTGGATTCAGTATCTCCCTCTCTCTCTGCCCCTCCCTTACTCACATGCTCCCTCTCTCTCTGTCAAAAATAAATAAATATTTTTTTTTAATTAAAAAAAAAAAAAAAAAAAAAAGAGTAAGTAGGCTTAGGAGACCAAAAGGTTCTCCTTCTCAAGTTCTATAAATCATTTTCCTTTTCTGGAATCCATAGGTGTACAGTTATCTTAAAGTATATGTAATATGCACCAACAAGGGAAAATATTTTAATACAACGTCCATGAGATAGAACAGTTTAAAAAAAAAAAAAGAATATTAAAGGGATTTGACATGTACCATCTGCTTCACATAAGAGGGATCACTGTAGTCTGCCATTCCATCCTCGGGATTAATGTTTAACTTGTCTCGAAGAGGAGTTCTACCCGGGGTGGAGTTAATAACTGGTTTGGGAGTTGTCCCACTGCGGGGAGTCAACCCTTCAGATCCATGAGAAGGAGTCCTAGAAAGACAGAAATTCCAATTAATAGAAGTGCCAATTTTATCTGGATTGTGCTTCCAAATATTTTTCACATAAATTATTTTACAAAGAAAGCATGAAAGAAACTAAGATTGCAGAATATCTGTCTTCCTACCTGGTTTTAAGTGAGATCTCTACGTTGGAGTACAAGTTTAGTTCAACTAGCTTAGTATTTACACGCAGTATTTTTATTTTAATGACTTCAAGTAAAGTTATTACATTTGACATTTTCTTGCCTTGCTAAACTAGGCCCACCAAACATTATTTCAACCTTTTCTTGATGCATTGTGGGATGGCTAAGAACATACCATGGGCAGAGGGCAGCCATAATGCTCAAAGACCCCTAGGAAATTGTTTATAAGTTCACAATAGTGTCTTCATCTTATCATTTGCCCCTCACCACCAGTAGCTGCTGGCTAGAACACCACTATCATAGGTATGCATTCACTTCAGCGGTTCCTCCTTTACGTTCTGTTTGGAAACTGAATACCATGTCTACATATGAACAGTTCTGAGTGAGGGCTGAGACTCTCTTAGCAATAAATAAAATCCACAGACTTTGCCACTGATATCTTAGTTGTTCAAAGCCTGTTTTTGGTTGGTTGGTTGGTTGACTGGGTGCTTACTTCCTATACCTTAGCTCTGTTCCAGACAAGTGATCTGCCAGGCAGATGTTCCCAAAGGTGAGATGAGGTGTTATCAAAAGACAGGGTCCCTGCCCCCAAGGAGCTTACAATCTAGTTGAGAGACAAGACATACACAGGGAAAGAAGGATTAGGCTCTCTTATAAGCCCTGCAAAAGTGTTAAGTTGTATATTAGGATTTGGCTGCCAATGCTTCTTGATCCTGCTGTCAGGCACAGTTGTAACAGTTTGAGACACTCCCATACTAAATAACCAGTACAAGGATATATCCTAACACTGAAAATTAAAAACGAACCTAAAAGATTTCCAAACTTAAAAGCTCAAATTTCATTTTAATATGACCTGCTTCTACAAGGTTTCTATCTAAAAAAATTCCTCTTAAAAAATAGTAACTTAAAAAAAAATCATAAACAAAGACTGAACTCTGGACTCTAGTTAATGATAAGCACAAGAAAGTATTAGAAGTGAAACGGACTGAAACCTGCAACTTATTTTGAAAAGCACTAAATAATTAGATGGACTGACAGATGGATGGATATGTGAAAAGCAAATACGGTAAAATGTTAACAACTGTAGAATCTAGATGGTGAAATATGGATGTTTGCTTTCCCATTCTTTTAACCTCTCTGAATGTTAGAAATTTTCAAAATAAAATGTTGGGATATGGGGCATCTGGGTGGCTTAATCGGTTAAGCATCTGACTCTTGTTTTCAGTTCAGGTCATGATCTCACAGTCATGAGCTCAAGCCCCACAAAGGGCATGGAGCCTGCTTAAGATTCTCTCTCCCTCTCTCTCTCTGCCCCTCTCCCGCTTGCTATCTCTTTCTCAAAAAAAAAAAAAAAAAAAAAATGTTGGGAGAAAAGCAATAGTAACTAACACATACAGATAAAGGACTACAATTTTTATAAAATTCAACAAATGATCAAACGAACAATGGACTGATTTGTTCTTTTAAAGCAGATAAAATGGGGGTGCCTGGTGGTTCAGTTGGTTAAGCATCTGACTTCGGCTCAGGTCACAACCCTGCAGTTCATGAATTCCAGCCGCATGTTGGGCTTTGTGCTGACAGCTCAGAGCTTGGAGCCTGTTTCAGATTCTTTTTTTTTTTTTAATTAAAAAAAAATTTTTTTAAGTCAATAAATCAGATAAAATGTATTCAGAAAAAAGGTGATAGCATCAGAAACTCTGAAAAAAGAAGACAGTTCCATACAGTAATAACCAACTCCTGGGTATTATTATGTTATTTACTACCATGAGTGAGAACAAATCAAAAAGCCATGTTAAATACTTATTTCCATTCTCTGTCAACATTACTAAAACAAACATGTTGTCTAAATCCTTGAAGTTTTTCTAAAACAATAAAGATGTATTCGTTTACAATACCTGAATGGGGTAGAAAGAACTGTGTTTGGAGTCTGTACAACCTGCCGCTGTGGAGTCACACCTGAGAAGTCGCTCTCATGCAAAGGGGTATTAAGTCCACCTTTCAATGGGGTGTCCACATTAGTCAGGGCCATGAGGTTCTGAGCTTCCTGATAAACAAGAAGGTAAAGAAGTGTGTTTTAACAGTTCAGCCAGAATAGCCGAATATATAAACCTACTATATAAACCTACTATATAAACCTCAAAGGAGACAGAATTCTTATACATTTTCTTAATGAACACCAACAGATAAAATGAACTCGCCATGACAGAATTGAGTACTTCCATTCCTCTGTCAACCTAACACAGCAGATCAGAAGTTTTGGAATAAAGTTTTAAATATCAAAAAATGTTTTAAAATGAAAGTATCATGACTCAAAAGCTTCTATTACCTGTGCCAAATCTCTTTACAATCATAAAGAACTAAAAATGGAAATTTCCCAACGTGAACTTAGGCTAAATGTCAGAATACCCAGATTTTAGTCTGGCTTTATCACGAACTCTCTCCAGTGTTCATTAGCCCCTCTGACTCTCAAGTTTCCTCTACTGGGAAGTTAAGGTACCTCTAACTGGCCAGTCCAATCCACTTCCTGAGAAAACTCATGAAGGCAAATTCCTTTCGGAAGTCTTGTCCTCTTTAGGCAGGCCTGCCAATGTTCTGAAGTCTTTAGTCCCTCTGCCACAACCCTGCAGCACTTACTACTATCACTGCACCCACAATCTCCTAATCCCCAACTCCGGGCCTGTGAAAGACTACATCTTCCAAGATAATGACAGCCATATCTCTCATCTTATGTGCTCTTCTTAGAATCCAACCTTGATACTCCTCCCATCATGAAGTGGAAGTCTATGTCCCCTCCTTTTGAATCCAGGTGGCCTTGTGAATTACCTGTAACTAACAGAATGCAGGAAAAGTGACACAGCTTGACTTCCAAGGCAGGGTGAGCAAACATACAGCTTCCTACCACACTCTTTACAACACCCCTAATGGAGCCTTGAGACACCATGAGAGAAGTTTAACTGTCCTGAGGCCACAGGCTGAAAGAAAGCGCAAGCTTTGGAGAGGCCACATGCAGATGCATTCCCCATTCTCAGGTGAGGACCCAACCCACAGCCAGCATCAACCACCAGTCATGGAAAGAAGATGATTCAAGTCCCTATGTGTCAAGACACCCCCCAGTGCTGAGTCTTCTTAGCTGAGGCCCTTGACATCATGGAGCAGAGACAAGCCATTCTTCCTGTGCCCGGTCCAAATTCCTGACCAAGAGAGACCATTAGCATCAATGACATGTTTTAAGCCAGTAAGTTTTGGGGCAAAATGAAGATAACCAAGGGCACGTGGATGGCTCAGTTGGTTGAGTGTCCCTTGACTTCAGCTCAGGTCATGATCCTAGGATCATGGGATTGAGCCCCACATTAGGCTCTGTGCTGAGCATGGAGCCTGTTTAAGATTCTCCCTCTTTCTCTCCCTCTGCCACTCTCCCCCACCCACTTGTGCACACACTCTCTCTAAAAAAAAAATAAATAAAAATTTAAAAAATAAATGAGGATAACCAGAATAAGGCTTATTCCATTATCCATTACTCTGTTCTTAATTCATGGAAAGAACCTTGAATTTCATACTACCAAAGTCCTGTGTGTGTTCTTTTTGCTAGTCCAAATACAAAACACTTTCCCCAACTAGGCTCCTAAAAGTCTGGCCAGCTTTATACCTTTGGGCAGAAAATTGGAAGCTACTTTTCTCAAGAATCTGACTAACCCAAAAGATGTAGAATACTGACATGAAGAATTTGCCAAAGAAACCCAGCAGACAGTTCAGCCTACAGGGAAGCCTGGAGTTGAGGAGCCTTACCCACACCTAGAGAGCTTCTAGTCTACTTTTAACTGCCCTGCCCTTAACCCCTAGATACAGGCAGAGAGCCAAAGATCAAAAGATATTTGAGGAAACATCCAATATGAAAAAGAGAGAACAAAAGAAACTTAAATACCATACAGGGAAAAGAAAACATAAAAATAAAACAAAACCATCATTAACAGCTTCAGAGAAATAAGACAAAATATTCACTAAATGAAACATTTAAAAACTGAATACATTTTTTTAAAGAGCTCTTAGAAATTAAAAATGTGATTGTAGAAATTTAAAAACCGAAAAATGATAGGGGCGCCTGGGTGGCGCAGTCGGTTAAGCATCCGACTTCAGCCAGGTCACGATCTCGCGGTCCGTGAGTTCGAGCCCCGCGTCGGGCTCTAGGCTGGTGGCTTGGAGCCTGGAGCCTGTTTCTGATTCTGTGTCTCCCTCTGTCTCTGCCCCTCCCCCGTTCATGCTCTGTCTCTCTCTGTCCCAAAAATAAATAAAAACGTTGAAAAAAAAAAAAACCGAAAAATGATAAAATTCACAGAAAATCTCCTAGCAAGAAGTCAAAAGGTCAATTAAAACAGAAAACCAGAGAGGAATAAATAAGAAAATTCTTATTTTATTTCATAAGAGAAATAGACCAATGAAAGGGAGGAAACAAAATTTTCAAAATAACATCCTAGAACTGAAGGCCAGGAATCTCCAGAATGAAAAGATCACTAAGTTCCTAGTGAGTGATTGAAAACAGACCCACACCAAGAACTATGCATGTGAAAAAGAGATCATATTAGCTTCTAGAGAAAGGAAAAAACGGATTTGCTAAATGGCAGAGATCTCAATAGCTATAATAGAAGCCAGAAGACACTGGAGCACTGCCTTCAAAACTGTAAACAAAAACCATTTCAATCTGGGAGCACCTGGCTGGGTCAGCCAGTGGAGCATGCAACTCTTAATCTCAGGGTCATGAGTTCAAGCTCCACGTTGGGTGTAGAGTTTAAAAGACAAAAAAAAAAAAAAAAAAAAAAAAAAAAGATTTCAATCTGGAATTCTATACCCAGTTATACTATAGATAGACCAATAATTCACAGCTATGCAAGGTCTTAAAAATTCTATCTGCCATGAACCCTTCCTCAGAAAGTTATTGAAGGAACTTCCATAGCTTCAGTAACCTTTCACTAACAGACATAAACCAAAAAAACCAAAGACATGGGAGCCAGGAAAGAGGTGATCCAAGAGACTTTCTAGGGTGCCAGTAACAGGAAATCAAGAGAACAAGCTGTAAACAAGATCTAATCGTCCAGGGGTATTTGGGTGGCTCAGCTAGTTAAGCACCGACTTCAGCTCAGGTCATGATCTCATGGTTTGTGGGTTTAAGCCCCAAGTCAGGCTTTGTGCTGACAGCTGGGAGCCTGAAACCTGCTGTGAATTCTGTGTCCTCTTCTCTCTCTGTTCCTCCCCCATTCATTCTCTGTCTCTGTCTCTCTCAAAAAAAAAACATAGGGGCACCTGAGTGGCTCTGCTGGTTAAGCGTCCAACTCTTGGTTTCAGCTTAGGTCATCATCTCATAGTCTGTGAGTTTGAGCCCTGATTCAGGCTCTGTGCTGATAGCACAGAGCCTACCTGGGATTCTTTCTCTCCCTCTCTCTCTGCCCCTCCTCTGCTGTGTCTCTCAAAATAAATAAACTTAAAAAAATAAATAAATAAGTGGGGTGCCTGGGTGGCTCAATTGGTTGAGTATCCAACTTCGGCTCAGGTCATGATCTCACGGTCCGTGGGTTCGAGCCCCGCGTGGGGCTCCGTGCCAACAGCTCAGAGCCTGGAGCCTGCTTCGGATTCTGGGTCTCCCCCTCTCTCTACCCCTCCTCCGCTCACGCTCTGTCTCAAAAATAAACATTAAAAAAAAATTTTTTTTAAAGAAAAAATAAGTAAGTAAAAATAAAAATTAAAACATTAAAATAAAAAAGATAGGGGCGCCTGGGTGGCGCAGTCGGTTAAGCGTCCGACTTCAGCCAGGTCACGATCTCGCGGTCCGGGAGTTCGAGCCCCGCGTCAGGCTCTGGGCTGATGGCTCGGAGCCTGGAGCCTGTTTCCGATTCTGTGTCTCCCTCTCTCTCTGCCCCTCCCCCGTTCATGCTCTGTCTCTCTCTGTCCCAAAAATAAATAAACGTTGAAAAAAAAAAAATTAAAAAAAATAAATAAATAAAATAAAATAAAAAAGATAAAATAAAAGAGTAATCGTCCAGAATAGAACACTCAGAAATTCTGAGAAAGGCTTTTTCAAGAAGCTGAGAATTCTAAAATTTGATCAGACTACAAGAGATTTGCACAGTGTCAATCTAGAGTTGAATTTGTGCTAAGTCATCAAAAAATTTAGCATCTGAACAAGTATTAACTAAAAAAAAAAACATAATCATAAGTAATCATAAGGCACTTTGTGGGCTCAGCAATGAATATAGCTTGCACAGTCATAAAGTAAACCATGAATACAGAGCTAATCAAAATTATGTTATAACCATAATGGAAAATGAGGGAATAGAAAGAGTGTGCGTGCATGATAGAGCAAGAGGGTGGGAGAGCCAAATGTTCAAATCCCCAGGTGGAGAAGTGGCTAAAACTGAAAATAAAATCAACAAGTAACAAGTGTCCAAGCAAGAAGATGGTAAAAACAGAGTTGTAATTGGTGCCTCTAGAGAGCAAGCAATGAGGAACACAACTATTTTTCTTACTAAGTTTTAATAGGAACCATGTGACTCCCAATAAAAACCTTAAAATTGTACTTCTGACTATTAGAAGAGGAAATGAGACGTAAGGATGTTCAATAGTGTTTTGTTAGGTGTGGCTATTCTCTGGCATACAAACCCCCTACAGAGCTGTATACCCCATGTGTTTAGGAGAGAGAGGGAAACTACTGATGGCAGCCTGTGCCAAGCTAAGCACAGAAATGCAAGGAAATTTTAAAAGTTACTGACTACATACATCTGACTTCTTTCTAGGACTGCTAGGCAATGTGAAATTTTAAAATGCTTTGCTTTACTAATAGGTACTAAAGATTTCGAAGGGCTAGCTTCAAAACAACAAAACAAAACAAACAAACCTATGAATAAATGTGGAAATGAAATCACCTCATTATTGAATCTGCTAATTTAGGTTCCTAATAACGAAATCTCTAGGACCTAGTTTACCCCTTTTAAAAGAAACAAACCAAATCACTTACTATGCTCCTTCACTTTCAAGGACAAGAAGTGAAAGCCTCACTCTACTATCCGACAGCTTACCTGCAGAATTCTGTCCTGGGAAGCCGGTGTACGAGGTGTTCTAAGAGCGATGCTGTTGTTGGTGACATTGTACTCAGACAAAAGCGTACTGGAGGCAGAGTTTGTTATGCCAGATTCCTCAGCGGTCTGACGTGCGATTTCACTTGCTTGGCCTACTTTTACAACCTCCTGGAGTTCTGCATCTGAAATCTGAAAATCATCATACAGCAACATTTTAACCAAAGAACAATACAGCCTAAAACTTCCATATTCCAGAAAGACGAATCACTGAAGCTGTGTGATGAGTACACAGGGGTTTGCTGTACTACTTTCTTCACTATTGTGGGTTTGAAAAATTCTACAAAAAAGTTTTTAAGTCTTCCCCATATAATGTGGGGATAAATTCCATATATGATATACTATCAAGCGGCAAAGTCTTGTATTTCTATAATGAAATGCTTTCAAACCAACTACCACATCAATAAACCAAGAACATAAAATAATCACGTTTGTATACAACCATCAAAGGAGGGGGGCCTAAAAACCAATTAAAACATCAAAGTCCACTGAGCCATAAGATCCCTGAGAAAATCAAAAAGCATTATCTTAGTAATTTTACAAAAATAAGTATCCTAGGGGCATCTGGGTGGCTCAGTCGGTTAAGTGTCTGACTTCAGCTCCAGGTCATGATCTCACAATTTGTGGGTTCAAGCCCCAGGTCAGGCTCTGTACTGACAGCTCAGTCAGCTGTTCTCACTCTCAAAAACAAATAAACATAAAAAAATAATAAATTTTTAAAAAGTTAAGTATCCCAAAGAGAACTAAGAAAAAAAAATTACAGGCAAATCTCAATTTAAGAAATATCACTACTTTAGGGCGCCTGGGTGGCTCAGTTAAACAATCGACTCTTGATTTCGGCTCAGGTCATGATCTCACAGTTCGTGGGTTTGAGCCCCGTGCTGGGCTCCACACTGCGGAGCCTGCTTGAGATTCTCTCCCTCTCTGCCCCTTCCCCATTCAGGCACATGAGCACTTTCTCTCTCTCTCTCTCTCTCTCTCTCTATCAAAAGAAATAAACCTTAAAAAAAAAAAAGGGAATATCAGTACTTGGATGGCAGCATCTGACAAAATTATGTCATGTTTATGCCCAAGAATTTTGTGTTGACGTAAGTGCATCGTTTGGATAAAGAAAGAAGCTCTTCTGGCCTCCTAAGTCCATCCTTCTGCTCCATTAAACCAAACAGTCCAATTCTACAGAGCTGTACTATTCAAAATAAACCAAGAACTTTTTCAAAATTCCCATGGTTCTGACCAACTATAATTAAGTCAAAGGAAGAGAAGGCTCTTCCTTGATAAGTTGAATGATAAGCTGAACGAGGGTATGTTTCTCTCTTCACATCTCCCACATTAATTTTCACAGCTGTTGTCTCAAAAAGAGAAGTATGACACAACAAAACATGCCCTATAAGAAAGCAGCCTGAAGTCCACACAGCCAAATACCACCTGTATCCTAATCGGCTACAATAAGAGGCCGGGAGCCCTAACCTGCTCACAAATTGCTAAAAGCTGACAATTACTTACTAAACCATCACGGGGCAATTTAAGGCCAGATATAATGATTTATACAGAGAAGTTGTTACTTATCATAGTAAATCACAAGGACTTATCCTATGTGGCTCACCTATTACACTGTAAATTTCTTAAGGGCACCCAACAGCTAGCAAAAGCCTGGCATGTAGACCCTTCAAACATGTGCTAAATAAATTATAAGCATATGAGTTCACACAATAAAAAAACTGTTATTATTAGATTACCTGAGGGGCAGGGAGTACTAGTTTGCTTCTTTTTTTAGTAAATTCAGAAACACCACTAGTCTGAAGAATAGCTGATGGTAAATCAGATTCTTTTTTCCTTTTTAAATGCTGCTTGTCTTTTTTTCTGTCTCTTCCTTCTTTTTCCCTACCATGAATCAAAGCAGAGAGAGATTTTTAAAAGTTACACATAGACAATAACAGTAAAAGCCATATAAATACTCATACACTTCGAACAAAATAATCCCATTCCTAAAAATATTACTGATAAAAAGACAAAATCCAAATACATTAAGCTGTGCCCTACACCATTACTCACCCACTATACTCAAGAGGAATGCAGGCTGAGAATAGCGATAGAATTAATAAGAAGATATAGTACTAAGTAACTTACATATTAAATATTAAGCCTACATAAAGACTATGATTATAAACAAAATTTTATATATAATTTCAACAGGAAAATTAAACTATTCCTGTATCATGATTACATTCTTACAAAAGTATGTGTGTGCACTTAGGAAAATGATGGAGACAAGCATACAAAAAAACGGAAAACGGTAATACAAAGGGGATGGGATTAAAACACTGAATTTTTAAATTTCCCTTTAAAGCTGTTCTTCAATTGTTCATTATGATTCTTTTAATTCACTTGTTTTTTTAAAGGATATTTCAGTCCTGACAAATGGTTAGTCTAACGCCAGGCTCAAGGCCACCTCTGAAAGCTCCAAGAATGCCTCCTCCCAGTCTGGGTGTCAGCCTCTCCCCCATCCAGCCTGTTCCTTCCAGATGAGCTGCTCCCACTTCCACCTCTTTATTCAAACAGCCTACCTCATACAAGGTCTTAATTTGAGAAACAAATACAATGGAGTACATCCGAGAAAATCCTGTTTCATGGTGCCCGACACCTGTCATTTAGTCCCAATTCATGTCAACTGAGTGGAAAGTCAGTAGGGGAGTAGAAAACTAAAACTCTCTGACAACCATAAAAAGTTCTCCCCACAAAATTCAGATGGAAGAAATAGAAAAAACTCTAAAAATCCCTAGAAATAGGCAAAATCCTCTGCACCTTTAGACAAACATTTTATAAATACACTTACATATCCCCATAAAAAGACTTAGGTATGCATCGGTAACTTTAATTTCATTCAAAGAAAACAAGATAAAATTTTCACTAGAATAGACAAAAAACCAGACCAGATTTTGACAGATTCCTCAGTCCCTTAGTAAAATAACTAACTTGTTCACAAATGCACATCAACGTTAAGACTGTGACTCAGTGAGTAAAGACTACACTAAGAGCCAAGTGCTGACGTGTCAGGAGATGCAAACAGCCTTCTATGCCAAAGACACGACCACAAGGGTCACTGGTTTTCTCAGAAACGTGAATCCAGTAAATAAATAAAAACATTATGTAGGTCACATTGTCCTAAATAATAAAAATCTGGCTCTGACAAGGATAGCGCATGGCCCTCCATAAAATTCCTACTATACTTTTCCATTTTCAAAATCAGAAAGGCAACTTACGATCTTAGTTCCCCATCAAGATCTTGTTGTCTTAATTTTCTGAAATCTGCATCAAGAGCCTGGTAGTTTTCCTCAGAAGTATCATAGAAACCAAGAGCAGGCTTTTTTTCAAATGGGATTTCAGCATTATAATCAACTCCTCTCTTCTTTTTTCTCTTCTTCTGAATTTCTATGCCAGCTGCTCTAAGTTCTCTTCTCTTCTGGAGGGCTGCAAGACGCCTAAAGAAAAACAACACAAGATCACCCTGAAAATCACATACCATGGGGAAGGGACAGATCATCTAATAGAGTTAAGAAAACTACTTGGATATTTGGGGAAGAAATATTTATTTAAATTTTTTCTTAATGTTTTTATTTATTTTTGAGACAGAGAGAGACAGAGCATGAGCGGGGAGGGGCAGACAGAGAGGGAGACACAGAATCTGAAGCAGGCTCCAGGCTCTGAGCTGTCAGCACAGAGCCCGACGCGGGGCTCAAACTCACGGACTGTGAGATCATGACCTGAGCTGACATCGGACGCTTAACCGACTGAGCCACCCAGGCACCTCAAGAAATATTTATTTAAATCCTCACCTCACAACCATTCACCAAAATAAATTCCCCTTTTGATTTAAAGATACGCACACACAAGCAAAAAGAAAAACCAGAAAGAACTATATAAGTAAGTATGCATCTTATCTGTGGTTGGGAATTACTCACTTAATATAAATTAAATAAAAGGCAAAGGTAAATACCCAACAGCTTTGAGTTTTCAATTTTATATCTCTATAGAATTATTTTTTTTAATCATAAAACAAAAGTTAAACAGGAAAAAACATTTGTAATTTATATTGGGAACAGTTAGATATAAACAATCTATTCAGGTTTTTTTGTTTAATATATTCCAAGGGGGGGTGGGGGAGGAAACAGAAGAAAACAAATAGTTCTCTAAGGAAAAATATGCAAATAGCCAAAATGATAAAAGGTATACTTAGCTAATAATCACAAATTAAATCAAGTACCATTTCTGCAGATCTAATTAATAGTGTTCAGTTTTTTGTTTCAATGGCAAGTACACAAAAAGTGGACAGTCACCCTCAGTGGTAATGGAAAACAAATGGGTGTAGTTTCCCCAAAGAGAATTTGGAAATACACATTAAAACCCTGAAGTTTCTCACATTTTTTAACCCAATAATTTCATTCCTCAGCCTTTAGCCTAAAGAAATAAGTAACATAAACAAGGCCTTGGCTGCAAGACTTCAAGCAGCATTCATAAATAAGCTAATAACTGGACACAATCTAGACATCCAACAAGAAATTAAGAAAACGTATAGCATAGTTATAAGCTAGAATATTAGACAGCCATCTATATAACGTTTAAAAAACCTGTAATTTGCCAGGGAAAGATGCTCAAGACATACTGGTGTGTAAAACACGTTACAAAGTTTACACGCTATAGAGCAACATGTAAAAATTACATGCATATATCTATCAGTGAATATACGCTTGTAAGATGTGAAGGATGTCCAACAAAATATGAACAATAATCACTGGAGGTTAGAATTTCATTTAATCTTTACTTTTTTGTATTTTCCCATGATGCTATAATTCTAATGATATAATGACGAGAAAAGTTATTTATAATATTAAAAGGGGAAATCAGCATATAAGAACACTTTCCAGCATGAGGCTCTGCAGACCTACACCCCCAGTAAAACTGACAAAAATTAGAAAAAAAAAAAAAAAGTTTAAGTATCTGGAAAGGATCCAAAGGAGATATAGCACATGATCCCTGGGTGGCTCAGTCAATTAAATATCCGACTTTGGCTCAGGTCATTATCTCACAGTTCAGGAGTTTGAGCACCACGTCAGGCTCTCTGTTGTCAGTGCAAAGCCCACTTCAGATCCTCTGTCCCCCTCTCTCTGGCCCTCCCCTGCTTGCGCTTTTCTCTCTCTCAAAAAATAGACATTTAAAAATTTTTTCTTTTGGGGCGCCTGGGTGGCGCAGTCGGTTAAGCGTCCGACTTCAGCCAGGTCACGATCTCGCGGTCCGTGAGTTCGAGCCCCGCGTCAGGCTCTGGGCTGATGGCTCAGAGCCTGGAGCCTGTTTCCGATTCTGTGTCTCCCTCTCTCTCTGCCCCTCCCCCGTTCATGATCTGTCTCTCTCTGTCCCAAAAATAAATAAACGTTGAAAAAAAAAATTAAAAAAAAAAAAATAATAAAATAAAATAAAAAAATAAAAAAAAAAATAAAATAAAAATTTTTTCTTTTAAAAATTTTTAATGTTTATTTTTGAGACAGAGGGAGACAGAGCACAAGTCGAGGAGGGGCAGAGAGAGAGGGAGACACAATCTGAAACAGGCTCCCGGCTCTGAGCTGTCAGCACAGAGCCCAATGCAGGGCTCATACCCACAACTGTGAGATCGTGACCTGAGCCGAAGTCGGACGCTCAACCGACTGAGCCACTCAGGCGTCCCTTATTTTTTTTCTTCATGTTTACTTTATTTTTGAGAGAGAGCATGAGTGAGGAGGAGCAGAGAGAGAAACACACACACAGAATCTGAAGCAGGCTCCAGGTTCTGAGCTGTCAGCACAGAGCCCTACTGGGGGCTCAAACTCACAAACCAAGATCATGACCTGAGCCCAAGTCAGATTCTTAACCAACTGAGCCACCCAGGTGCCCCCCAAAAAATATTTTAATTAAAAAAAAAAAAAAAGAGAAAGAAAGAAAATTTGAAAGACAAGGCACCTGGGTGGCTCATCAGTTAAGCATCCAACTTTTGATTCTGGCTCACGTCATGATCTCAGTTTGTGAGATCAAGCCCCGTGTCAGGCTCCGAGCTGACAGGTCAGAGCCTGCTTGGGATTTTCCTCTCTCCCTATCCAACCCCTCAAAATAAATAAATAAACTTAAAAAAAAAAAAAGGGAAAAAAGAAAATCTGAAAGAGGGCTTCAACTACCCCCATTGTGGTATCAGTCTGTACTTTTTTAATTTTTATTTATTTTTTTAATTTACATCCAAGTTAGCATATAGTGCAACAATGATTTCAGGAGTAGATTCCTTAATGCCCCTTACCCATTAGCCCACCCCCCTCCCACAACCCCACAGTCTGTACTTTCTAATTAAGTTCTTCTTTCCAGCTTACCCCCTCAAGCAATAAGGACTGCCCCAAGCCAGTAAGACCCTGCAGGTAATGAACTCCAAGACCTTGAGTGCCAGACTCTTCCTGCCCACCTGCAAATACCCACTGACCTTTGTCCCACTTTCCTTACATAAACCAGGAAGTATTTCTGGCACTTTGGAGACAGTCTTTGAAACACCAGTCCAAGTCTTCCCGGCGTTGGCCTCACTGAAATAAATTTCTGTCTTGTTCCACCACCACTCGTCCCTCCGCCTTTGCATTTTGTCAATGGGGAGTGGCCAAATCTGGTGTGTCTGGGACCCCCCAGAGCCAGGTACTCTTGCACCCCGGCACCCCAGCTACAAATCTAGTAAAATTCATTAAAGAAAAGTGAAAGTCTATAGTATCTGAATTAAGACCCACTTCCTCATCTCCTACCCCTGTCAGCACTGGGAGATATAAACTCTACTCCACACTGGTGCAGCCAAAACCACAGGGTTCTCTCTCCCCTCCAGTTCCCAACAGGAAGGCTTTCATTACAAGAGGGGCACAACATCAGCAATTCTCATCCTGCCTCCAGATACCTGTTGCAGAGGTTAAATTCCAACAAGAGTGGCCCAGAACCAGGGCCACTTCTTTCTTGTGCCCAGACAGAGGCTCTATCTTGGACACAATGCTGCTAAGAATGCTGGGGCTCCAGGAGTCCTTGCCCTAGCTTGCGGGATGAGGCTTCCACGCTAGGAGAAGCAAGCGGAGGAGACCTAGGGCTGCTGCCCACATGGAGCACCCAAGGGTAGAAGAGAGAATGCAAATCTCCCTGCAAAAAAATTGACTTCGTTTGCAACAGAGTATGGAGAAAACGTTCAAGCCTAAAAGCACTCTCAAAAACAGTGGAACTTGTGGTAAGAGGTAACTGGGAAGAAACTGGTAGATTCACTGAAGAAAGAGACTAAACTGTTGGCCCACTAGTTTGCCAGAAAAAAATGGGAGGAGACTTCCTGGGGTCAGAGCAAATACCAAGCACTGATGTGAGAAACTATGCCTGCAACTGGGTGTTGTAAGTGACAAATGAATCACTGAATTTTACTCCTGAAACCAATATTGCACTGTATGTTAACTAAAATTTAAATTTAAAAAAGGAGGAGGAGGAGGGAGGAGGAGGGAGGAGGGGGAGGGGGAGGAGGGAGGAGGGAGGAGGAGGAGGGAGGAGGAGGGTGGAGGGGGGAGGAGGAGGAGGAGGAGGAGGAGGAGAAACAACCATCCTTTCAAAGGAGCCCAAATTTAATTGGATAGGTTTGTGGAACACTTTATGTCCCAAGACATTGTTGAAAACAATACACCAATCAGCTGGCAATTAGTAGAGCTTAAAATGTGGGTGTAGCTAGGGAAAAAGATGCCAAAAAGTGTGGTCAAAACCACACCATCCCAGGTGACTGTGGGCATACCCAAGACTGCACCCCCCATGAGGTGCAACATCAGAGACTTTGCATTCTGAGGGGGCTGCTAGGGGAGAAGAGACTTCACTAACATAACCCACACACAAGCAAATAATAAAAAGTCTGGATGGAGAGAACATAGCACCCAGAATTGCTACAATGTATGATCTAAAGTGTCCAGTTCCCAACAAAAAAAATTTGAGACCTGTGAAGAAACAGGAAAGCAAGACCCGTACGGGAGAAAAAAAGCTGGCAACAGAAACTGCCAGTGAGAGCAACTAGATGTCAGATGTAGCAGACAAACTTCAATGGACCCATTATAAATATTTCCAAAAAACAAAAAGAAACCATGATTAAAGCAGCAAAGTATGATGAAAATATTGCATCAAATAGAAAAAATCACTTAAAGATAGAAATAACTTAAAAGAACCTAGAGAGAGATGGTAAAGATTAGGCAATCCAGGAAAAAAAAAAAAAAAAAAGTAAGAACAGAGCCTCACAGAAATGCAGGGCATCATTAGGTGCACCAAAAGGAGAGAGAAAAAGAGTAAAATATTCAAAGAAATAATGGCTGAAAATTCTCCCAAATTTACCGAACCTACACATCCAGAATGCTCAACGAACTACAAGTCAGATAAAGAAATCTGCACGCAGGGGGTGCCTGGGTGGCTCAGTCGGTTAAGTGTCCGACTTCAGCCCAGGTCGTGATCTCGTGGTCCGTGAGTTTGAGCCCCGCGTCAGGCTCTGTGCTGACAGCTCAGAGCCTGGAGCCTGTTTCCGATTCTGTGTCTCCCTCTCTCTGACCCTCCCCCGTTCATGCTCTGTCTCTCTCTGTCTCAAAAATAAATAAACGTTAAAAAAAAAAAAAATTAAAAAAAAAAAGAAATCTGCACACAGAAACATCATGCTAAAAATGTTCAAAGCCAAGGGAACTCCAGTAAGGTTAACAGCTAACATCTCATCAAAACAACATGTAACAATATCCCATTTTATACAAATATTACTGTGTGTATATGTAGACATAAATGTACCTCTGTATTGAAAGGCTTGCAAAGACACACATTTCAAAAATAAAGTTATTTCATTCTTTTTTTTTTTTTAATGTTTATTTATTTGGAGAGAAAGAGAGCTGGGGAGGGACAGAGAGAGAAGAGAGAGAGAAGAATCCCAAGCAGCCTCTGTGCTGTTAGCACAGAACCAGACATGGGGCTCAATCCCATTAACCATGAGATCATGATCTGAGCCGAAACCAGGAGTCAGACACTTAATCGACTGAGCCACCCAGGCGCACCAATAATTTCATTCTTTAAATAAAGGAAATAAAGACTTCAAATGACATCAGAAATGCTTTCACTAAGTGAATATAACCAAGCTAATAGCATCATATCAACCTCAAAAAGAAAATAGTGCAATACCGGAGGAAAAACGTATTACATTTATAATCAATAAAAAGCTTTAATGGGAATGCAAGCTGGTGCAGCCACTCTGGAAAACAGTATGGAGGTTCCTCAAAAAACTAAAACCTACAACCCAGCAATTGCACTACTAGGTATTTATCCAAGGGATACAGGTGTGCTGTTTCGAAGGGACACATGCACCTCAATGTTTATAGCAGCACTACTGACAATAGCCAAAGTATGGAAAGAGCCCAAATCTCCATCAACAAATGAATGCATAAAGAAAATACAGTATATGTATACAATGGAGTTTTACTCAGCAATCAAAAAGAATGAAATCTTGCCATTTGCAACTACATGGATGGAACTGGAGGGTATGATGCTAAGTGAAATTAGTCAGTCAGAGAAAGACAAATATCATATGACTTCACTCATATGAGGACTTTAAGAGACAAAACAGATGAACATAAGGGAAGGGAAACAAAAATAATACAAAAACAGGGAGGGGAACAAAACAGAAGAGACTCATAAATATGGAGAACAAACTGAGGTTTACGGGAGGGGTGGTGGGAAGGGGGATGGGCTACATGGGTCAGGGGCACTAAGGAATCTACTCCTGAAATCATTGTTGCACTAGATGCTAACTGATTTGGATGTAAATTTTAAAAAATTAAAAATAAAATTAAAATTAAAAAAAAAAAAGCTTTAAAACACATCTGTAATTTAGCATTAAAGAAATAGTCCTGCAATATATTTTACATACAGACCAATCTGGTCTATTACAAGACATATGTACAAGTTAAGACACACAGATTCTATAAGAAAATCTACAAGATAGACCAGAGAAAATTTAAATCTGTAAAACAGTATTTAAAGCAAGCAATACCACTTATACTTAGAGAAGCATCCTTAGCCATCCATGGTTAAAAGGCTCAAAATTATTTGGTCTCCAAACAACAATGGACGAAAATGGAAAAGTGAATTTTTTTCAACCCTACTCACATTATTTAACCCTAAATAGTGTACAAAATACAAAAATGACTGAAACTGGGCAGAAAATTGAGTATCTCCTCTTCGTTTCTGTTTATTGTTCCAGGCCATTCATACTTCCATTAAGTAACTATTCTGGACTAGTGGCTGGCCAGCTTAGCTATGCCAAGAAGCATCCTCAGGTATGAAAGAATCCTCCACCCCAAGATCTGGCACTTCAAAGTCACTACTGGGGAAACCATCAACATAATGCTAGTCATCAGGTCAGGAAGGACTTCCTAGTGTGGGGACCAAAAACGGCAGCTGTGTAGGCTAGGAAGGTCACCCCAGTACCCAAATTCCAAAAGCTAATAAGCTCTTAGACAATTCAGATTTTCCCTTTAACCATTTCATGGTTTCTGGGCCATAGGAAATGAGCTCAATCATAGATCTAACCAAAAGGAAAAAGGAAGGGGAAAGTGGAGAAAACCTCGAGCAGACGGCAATGATACCACTCACTTTTTAAACAAAAATTTCTAGAAGGGCCTAAAATTTGGTTCAAGGCTCATTAACTCCCTCTACATTCAGCCAAGTTTCTTATTTTACAGCCAATACCTGCACAATACTAATCAAGGAGAGTAAGTAACAGTCACATAGCCTTGTATGTCCTCTAGCCATATGACTCCAAGATGCCTACAACAAATGAAGCTCTCCTATGTTAACAGAACAAATCCAACATAATCAAGCGATCACCTGGGCGTCACTTCTGCCAACATCTTTTACTTCTTACAACATCTCTTTAAAGACGTATTTTTTTTTCTGTATCTATTCTATGATGGTTAGGGAGAAAAAAATAAGATTTTTCCAAAGTATAAGGGTGTCTGGCTGGCTCAGAAGAGAAAGTATGCAACTCTTGATCTCAGGGTTATGGATTCAAGCCCCATGCAAGGTGTACATATTACTAAAAAAATAAACTTAAAAAAAAAAAAAAAAAACTTCTCCAAAGTATAAAGGAACTAAAGAGTATTAGCAAAACTGGAATCGGACAATTCTAATTATTAACCAACAGAGTTGACAGATCACAGTTTTATGGGGTCTAAGGATGCACAAACTAATTGTTCAACTACGGATGGAAACAACTATACCTTGCTTCTTCCAACTGTTTCTCTCTTGCTTTCCTCTTGGCTTTCTTTCCCTGAGTATTTGCCAAGCGGGCTCTAGCTTCAGAAAGCATCTCAAGTTCATCTGCAAAAATAGAGAAGAAAAACTAAGTTCTTCAACAGAAGTATGGTATGTGAGAGATATACTATAGTACTTAAGAAGAGAAAAACCATAAATATAATCATTACATGGTGTTGTATGGGTTTTGAAGTCGGAGAAACCGAAGTTAAAAACCAGGCCCACCACTTGCTAGCTCTGTGACCCTGGATAACTTATTTACCCTCCCTGAGCATGTTGCATCATCTATAAAAAGGGAATAACAAGTCTTATTTCACAGGAATGTTGAGAAGAGCTAAGTAAAATATAATAGGTAAAGCATCAAAAAGTATTCATTAAATAGTAGCTATAATTACCATATCTCTCATTATCATCAATTAACTGACACAGCACCAATCGTAACTACTGTAAAAACTACTATTTAATTATAAGGAAACAGATACTCTATTAAACAAACCTTTTTTTCCTCAGAAAAGGTTCTTTTCTCCCCTCCAATACATTTCCACGGCTCCCAAAATAGAATAAATTTCATTACTGATGCCTTACAGCAATTCCTGTATAAGGTTGTTGAGTGGAATCACAACTTTTTTTTTTTTTTTTTTTTAACAAGATAACTTTTTAAAAAACTCAGATCCCAAGATTACCCACTCCATGCTGCAGCTTACTGACTCAGATCTCCCGGGGAGACCCTGGTACTTGTATTTTTAGAAGGTCACCACATAACAATGATGCAGGTAGGAACCACTACTTTTAAACTTCTAAATTTTAAAATTTCAACAAACATTCACTGAACACTTCACAACATCTCTGTTGAGGTAAGATAGCTATCATTATTCTCTATCTAGCAGGAAAGAGAATCAAATCTCAGAAGGATTATGATCTTGCCTAAGATCAATAGCTAATAAGTGGCAGGCAGGAGACTAAAATCCAGTTCCTCTGATTCTCGATTCAGTGTCTGAAGAAGGCAACATGAGTCTGCCTCCTAGTACTGCACTGCTGCCTTACTACAAAGATTAAATTACCTGCCTGAAGTCAAAATAGTTAACAGGACTGAACTCCAAATCCTGTCGTGGTGCCTCTCTCCACAGAATGGGAAGGAGAAAACAGAACTCTCAAGGGCTTACAACTAGCCTTTAGGGAATCTGTCCAGTAGTATTACGCTGCTTAATTTATTAAATGAAATGAAAAATCAAAAAATAAAGAGACACTGTCCAGAAAGAACAATTACTCTATAATAGAAGACTGGACACAATTAGAAAGAGAGAATAACAACTGCAGACAGAACTGGGGTTCTAAAAAGTCGGAGGAGCTTAGAAAGAAAACTCAAAGAGTTAAAAAGAGGCCTGAGGACTCTATGGTTACCAAAGAAATAAAGTCCTCAGAAGCACGCACTCACCCTCATCCATATCAATCGGATCAGGCCGTGCTGGTTTTGTTTCTGGATTTGGATCTATTTCCCCAGGTTTAAGTTTTCGTGGATCATCTGTCGTTTCCTCTTCATTGTCTCTTTGTGCAGCTTTATCCCTAGAAAAAAGCCCATAAAAGTCACACTATCACACCATTCAGTCTTAAGAAATACCAGGTTTCCTAGCACTGGCACTCTTTTCTTCCAAAAACCCAACAGATGGACATTCACAAAATAAAGTGATTCTACTTTAGAGATGGCATTCAAATTCTAATTTCAATGAGTGTTCCATTCACTATGAAACAGAACCCAAGGAGCTCCTTAATCACAAATGCAATAAAGTCATACAAAAAAAAAAAAAAAAACAACTTTTCGTGAAGAACCAAGATGTTCTGGTTCACTCTTAGCAATATAATTACGGGTGTAATTATGGGTGATTATTAGCTTTTTTACCATTTTTTCCCTAATTTTCTAAAAAAATAGAGTATGTATGATTATATAATTTTAAGTTACTCTTTTAAAAAGCATGTAACAAGTATGTAATATTATCAATAACATGAGACTTAAGAGTATATATTCCGATAGCTTTAGCTCCTTTGGCTTTACTCAGATCTGTAACTGAATGTTTAAACACAGAAAATGCTAAACGCTTATTCAGCCTCATTCAGGAGATATACATACATTTTAATACTGATTTGGAAATTCACTTACAAAAGAAATTCATAGTGTTCCAAGCACTGGGCAGCTGTTCTTCCAATGATTGGCGCAATGGTCCTCCACTGAGTTGGCATCAACTTGGCCAAGTGCAATAGTTTTTCCTCTTCTTCTCGGGACCATTCTGTTTTCTTAATGCTTGGATCTAGCCACTCATACCTATTAAAATGATACCATTTGATACATTCATTAGTCACCCGGCACGAATATCCTATTTACACATTAGATATACTAACTTCTGGTGTCTCAAAAACACAAGCTAACTCTCACCCTTCAATTACAAAAGCTGTTCTTTTTAACACTATTTGGTTAACTTTACCCCATTTACTATTCCCTATCTCACTGACTTCTACTGTTTTTTTTAATTATGCAAGACTAGTAATGCTTGAAAAAGGTACCCTAACTGAAACATGATCATATGCCTTCTTTCTCTACTATCAATTGTTTTCGTTTATTTTACACTTTATTAGAGGTTTTGAAATGACCTGAAATAAGACAGTACCACCTCACATTTTTAGTGTTTCTAGTTTTCATAGTACTTTCTCACACTTTTTTTTATTTATTTAAGTAATCTCTACACCCAACATGGGGTTCAAACTCCCAACCCCAAGATCATGAGTCACATGCTCTTCCACCTGAGCCAGCCAGGTGCCCCTCTCCTACTTTGATTCAATTCTCACAATACCTTGGCTTACTTTAAGTATCTGACTTATACTCACTAAATGCTTCCCAATATCATGATTTTGGAGTTTTTTAATTTAAGTAAAACTACTATGCCATCCTCTATCTTTCCTATTGCCCAACCCAACCCACCTTTTCCATCCAGTCTACTTAGCTGCAATTAAGATACAAGCCTTACTAAATATTGGGGCAGGAGCTTAGCTCCACTAAGACAAGCAGAAATCCAAACTTCTTCAGGCTGAGGACAATCTTCCTCTTTGGGATCCAATCTCTACATTCTGATCCTTTCTCCCACCCAGGTGCCTAGGAAATGAAATCACTCTTGTACAATCCAAAATATGATCTTAGTACCACATGGGTCAAGGCTGGGGCCAGATCACTCATGCCAAGAGCTTAATGTGTCCACTACCCTGTGACTTAAAAGGAGACACCACAGGTGCAGTGTTGAGTTAAGTTATATTTTGGGATAGCAAATACACAATATTTCAACCGTGTTGATGAAGAAAACTCACTACTGTGAGCTAGCCTAGAAAACTAACCATTATTTATCATTAATTTCTTTGAGAAAGTAAGTTCTAAATCAACTTACAAATTTTTGGAACACAATCCACTTACAAGCTGGGGTCCATCAATACTAAAAGTAAATTTATTTTATGCTTAACAAAACACTCTCAAGCACATTAACTCATCTGTACCTCGTATCTCCATCAGTTAGTAAGGATTATTATCCCCAATTGGGAGAAAACAGAGACAGGAAAGAGGGTATAAAAAAAATGCCTTGCCTAAGATCACACAGGAAGCAAGTGACAGCTAAGGCTTAAATCTGAATTCCCATCTCCCACTCCATACTTTCTGTTGTATCACACTGCCTGCTTTCTTTGGCAAGGTTCAAAGAACTGACATTTTCCTCATCATAATTAAGGTCGCTTTCTGTTTTCTACTCATTAAGTGGTACATACCATCTGGCTTTGCACTGCTTTGCTGATTTTCTATGCAGCAGTGAGGCAATCCTAGACCACTGGTTTTTTCCATATTTCATTACTGCTGCTTTCAGAATTTCATCCTAAAAAAATTGTCAAGGAAAAACAATATATTCAATCACAAAATTCCAAGTGAGAACAGACAAAATTTCTCCCTAGGATTGATAGGCAGAAAAGTCATAAACACACACACACACACACACACACACACCAAGGTCTGGAAAAAAATACAAAAATTTCATTTACTATAACAAACAACAAGCCAGAATTGGCAAAATGCAAAATATTAAGAAGAAATCCCTCCGAAGGACATCCTACCCTCCCTAATACACAACCTCCCCACCCTAATAAATTGGGAATGAGTACAGCCCAATCTGAGAAACACTACCTGGCAGTGATTAACAAAAAGTACTCTCCAACGTTTGGCTGTCATTCTCAAAAGGATACAGCTCCATCATTTATTCATTCACTCAAAAAACATTTCCTATTTCCTGTACTAGGTCTTCCATACTTCAGAAAAGAGAATGAAATAGGTCTCATCCAGCCTTTAAGAAGCAAAGCAAGACTCTGGGAATCCATTCTCCACTCCAGTTTACAAATGTCATTTTCTCTCCAGTCCCATAACCCCTGCTCTGACCCAAGAATCCACAGGTGTAACTCAAGAATTAAGTATTTTTCCCCTACTACACCAGTCAGCTCTTCTTCTAGCCTTTAGTTATTGTTTCACCAGGGCACCCATTCTGATTTGGAATTCACTACTCCCAGGGGAGTCCAGAAAGCTAAGCCATAGATAGACACCAAGGATAACAGAGCGACAGATGAACACACTTGGGCATCTCACTTTTAGGCTTTTTTCCACATTGAACTTGTGATACATGCCTCATATATGAGCCACTCCACCCCATCCCACCCCCTACCTCATCATCAGAGATTTAAAAAGACTGCAGGGCTTTGGCCACTACACAGGAATCCTGCTGTTACTTGATTTTGTACATCTGTCTCTCCCCCAGAAGTCATCTCTTCTCCAATTTAAACAGCCTGGTTCCCTCTGTACAAACTGTGAGACAAGGTTGTCACTGATTTTATGTGTCACTTTGTTATAATATGCATCTTGAAGTAAAAACAAATAGCAACTGTCCACCCTACTAGATTCATTCTGCAACCATTTGCCAAAAAGATTATTTCATGGTGGTTACTGTCCGAGGTTCTAGGGATTCCAAGACCTGGTTCTCTTGCAGTGCTGTCTGCTGGGGAAAAGCAATGTCAACTAGCACTTACTGAAAGACTACTATGTGCCAGACTCTATTCTAAATGTTGATTCATTTAATCTATAAAAGAAGATTACTGTTACTATTATCATCCCCAGTAGAAAACTGAGGCTCTGAAAGGTTAAGAAACTTATCAGCATCACACAGAAGAATATGATGCTTGCAAAAAGATAAAACATGCTATATCAGATGGATGAAAGATGTACCATGGGGCCACTTATTTTTACAGGGTGATAGGGCAAAAATTCAAGAGTTTCTGAACTGGGTTTTGAAGGATGGTCAGAAAGATGTCAAGCAGTAGGGCATTCTGAGAGGGCACAAGCAGTAAAAAGACACAACATAAAAAGATAAGATGTGCTCCTGAAACTGAAAGTTCAGTGCACTATGAACACAAAATGCATCAAAATCTTACTTGTATTTTACTTTTTCTCTACTGCCCTTTAGCTAGCCATTGGCATTATCCATTGCGTTTCTGAAGCAAAGAGACTACTGCAGGTAGTTTGTCCTATCTGGTTTCTATCCTGGCTGAGGCGGAGGGACAGGAAGAGACAGGCCTTGGGATCCGTCGTGAGGACAAACAAGTTATGCCTTGATAAGAGATAACAAGAGGGATGCGGGCATACACGGGCCCTGAACTTGGCACTCAAGCTGCTTCCCCTCCGCAAGGAAGTCAATGAAGGAACAAAGTTGTGGCCACAGCACTTCTCTATATTTTATCAGAGAAGCACAATGCCCAGGCTGACGGACGGGGGGTGTGCCAGATAACCAACTCTCCCAGAAGTCCTATCCCGCCCCTTCTACACAGTGAGCTCCTCCATGGCAGGGGCGCGTCCTCAATTCAACAAATATTCACTTAGGGCCTAACAAGTGCCTGGCACGTCAAGTGATTAAATCACGGTCCCTGTCCTTGAGGTGCTCTGATGACTCAAGGCCGAACGTCAAGTTAAGACCTCGAGGGTCCGCCCCGCGCTGCACCCCGCCCCCCGCACCGCGCCCACGTAGACCCCGCAGGGTAGCCTCCTCGCCTCCCCGACCTCCGCGCGCGTGCGCACAGGCCGCCGGAGGGGGCGGAGGGCAGCGGACGGCGGGAAAGGGGGACTTACCTCGGTATTCCTCCACACACCCCCCTTGATCATAATTCGAGGCATCTTGGCTGCGGGGTGTCTCGGCAAGCGGCCGAGAGGAGCTTCACAGAAGTAGTAACGGCGCTACGGCCACGGGACCTGAAGCCGACACTTCCTCCAAGCGCGACCTTCTGGCTTGAAGAGATGTGCGCAGGCGCAAGGTGGGGGGCGGGGGGAGCAGAGTAGCAAGTCTCGCGAGAACCGAGGCTGCTGAAAGGACTAAGTGCCTTGTTGTTATAGCTCTGGTCTAGGAAGACTGACAGAAACCCATCAAGCCCCTCTGGCTAAAGCGCTCTACGCCCCGCGCATGTCCAGAACAGGTTGGAGGAAACCACGACTCTCGCGAGATACCGCCGGTGGCTCTTAGTAAGCAAGGTTGTGGTGGGATTGATCGTGAGGTCACCTAGTGGCGGAGAAAGGGAACATCACGCGTGCAGAATTAGCCAGCTGGTTTAGGAAGAGCTTTGTTAACTTATTAATTTAGCATTTTATTAGGTATGTAACTAATAGGAATTTACTCGCGGAATACTCAGGAAAAGGATATAATTTAACCCTAATTTTTTTTTTAAGTTTATTTTGAGAGCGTGGGCTCGTGAGCGAGGGAGGGGCAGAGAGAGAGAAAGAGAGAGAGAAAGAGGGAGAGAGAATCCCAGACAGCCTCCGCGCTGTCAGTGCAGAGTCCAGCGCCAGGCTCAAACTGAAGAACAAGGATATCATGACCTGAGCTGAAATCAAGAGTGGGAGGCTTAACCAACTGAGCCGCCCAGGCATCCGTAACCCTAAATTTTTTAAGCTGTAAAATAGGGATAATAGTATAGCAACCTCATAGGGTCATCCTAAGGATTCAATGAGATCATAAACCTAGGCCAGTATCTGATATATATAACTACCCCTAAAAGTGGCAGCTGTTATTACAAGAAAGGCAACTTGAGATGATCGGTGATTGTCCCAGAAACCCACAAAAATATCTCATCAGTTTTTCATATATTTCTACTCAATCTATGTGGATTAATAATAAAGTGTTACCATTGATAGGCACTGGTATTAGACAAACTGAGGTTGGATTGAAATCTTCGCTCTCTCATTACCTTGGGTAATAACCTTGCTGAATCTCAGTATCCTCATCTAAAAAGTGGAGTTAACAATACCTACCTACATAAATTTGGGTGGCAAATTAATTGATACATACCTAAAAACCCAATGAGGTAGAGCTTGTCAAAATGCCATTCCAGCACCCAGGGACTCACTCAGTGTCTACAATTTCTACGATGTAAGTCATGCCCCCTAAGGGCATGCATTATACAACCTGCCCATTGGGACAGAGCAACCCTGTCAAAATGTCCCCCAAGACACCCTTGAACATGCAGACTGCATGTCTCACTTAAGGATTCAGAAAATGCAACATCATGCCACTTCCATAATGTCTAAAACGAAACCCAATAGCCATGAACACAAGAGACTGTCCTCCGACGTCACATGCACTGGCCAAACCCCCACAGTATCACCCAAGCCCACCAGTTTGTGGTTTGTTACAGCATCCCTAGGAAACAAAAAAGCTCCCTTTTTAATATAACATTTCCAAACAAAGTTGACCCTGGAAACATTTTTTCTTATGCTATCTATTGGTATTTAAGAAACACAATTTGAGAAACTCTGGCCCAGGAAAAAGAAATTGCCTGCCTCACTCAGTCAGTGGAGCATGTGACACTCGATCACAGGATGGTGAGTTCAAGCCCCATGTTGGGTGTAGAGAATACTTAAAAATAAAATCTTTCTTAAAGGCCGGGGGTTGGGGGCTGGCACCTGGGTGGCTTAGTTCGTTGAGCATCAGACTTCAGCTCAGGTCACGGTCTCACGGTTCGTGGGTTCAAGCCCTGCATCAGGCTTTGCACTGACAGTGTGGAGCCTGCATCAGATTCTGTGTCTCCCTCTCTCTCTGCTCCTCCCCCCCCCAATAATAAACATTAAAAGTATTTTTTTTTTAATTTTTTTTTCAACGTTTATTTATTTTTGGGACAGAGAGAGACCGAGCATGAATGGGGGAGGGGCAGAGAGAGAGGGAGACACAGAATCAGAAACAGGCTCCAGGCTCTGAGCCATCAGCCCAGAGCCTGACGCGGGGCTCGAACTCACGGACCGCGAGATCGTGACCTGGCTGAAGTCGGACGCTTAACCGACTGCGCCACCCAGGCGCCCCTAAAAGTATTTTTTTAAGAAGTTGGCAGTCCATCCAGCTTACAAAGGAGTAACAGGGATGTTAGCAGGAGGGTTTGTAGGTTGCAATGTCCCCCATTTCTCCACCTCTCATTCCTTTCTGAGGAACCGGTTCTGACTGGGTTAACTTTGCTTAGCCAAGAAAACAATCGAAATTCTAGTTTCCTCCTTGTCCAGTTTTTACCATCAAATTGTGCAGGAAAAGGGCTAAAGTTAGGGTCAGAAGCCTGTGACAATACCAAGACATTGGGGGCTGGGGTTATAATCTTCATCATCTCCCCAAATAAGCAGATGGAATTTCAGTAGAAACACTGTGCTGCTTTGCAAATACAATTTCAAGACCTCTAGGCCTGCCCTGTCTACTGGATTGCTACCCCTAAGCCTTTCCCTTCCATTTAGAAACCCTTCAGCTAATGTTGGAAAAAGCTAATGTCTGGGTAGACATGAAATTCCACGCACCCTAAGTGCTGGTAATTCATACCGTAATGCTAACCATGGTTAATCATCTAAGTTGGCTTGGGGATGCCTGGGTGGCTCAGTCAGTTAACCTTCGGTCTCTTGATTTCTGCTCAGGTCATGATCTCACAATTCGATTCTTTAGTTTGAGCCATGCATCAGGCTCTGTGCCGACAGTGCAAAGCCTGCTTGAGATTCTCTCTCTCCCCCTCTGTCTCTGCCCCTCCCCCACCTCAAAATAAACTTTTTTTTTTTAATATGAAATTTATTGTCAAATTGGTTTCCGTACAACACCCAGTGCTCATCCCAACAGGTGCCCTCCTCGATGCCCACCACCCATTTCCCCCTCCCTCCTACCCCCCTAAATAAACTTAAAAAAAAAACCAAAATAAATAGTTTGGGTTTCGCCTACTGACGCTTCTTCATGGTGGACCCAGTTGTAGTTTGTAGTCTTTTTCTCAGGTGCTCATATTCATTATTTCTAGGGAGTCCCCTAAGCCCTGGGGTGGCAAAGTGTTCCCAAAGAGGATTTGGGTTTTTTTCTCAGGCCACAGAGTTTCAGAGCTCTCTTTGAGCGCCTATCTTGGTTTGGGATCAATATTCTGATCAGGTTATTTATTATCTAGACCCTGCATCCACATGGCACTGGCTTGAGATTCATATTTCTCACAGGAGCCTTTTTTCTACATTCACGTACCAGTCCCCAGCTGCATATACCCAACTACATCCCAAACAATTCCACTCTGTGTGTGTCACAGTTTCCTCAAATTCAACTTCCCAAAATTGAGCTCCCCCTAGACGACTTCCCCAGCATTCTCTATTTCACCAAATAGCACAGGGCTGCCGTGTATGGTTGTGTAAGTAGTTCACTGCACAGGGACAGAAGGGGGCTGAAATCTAGCTGGCACACTGCTTACCAGGCAATGCATCCATACGACTATCTCCACCAAGAGGGCATCTTTCCCTAAGTGTATAAAGACACCATGTGCTGCCCTGGCAAGGGCACCACCAGCCACCTTGTTGCTACTTGTCCTTTTCCCATACCTTCCCCCTACCCATATCCAAGTCTTTTTACCTCCTAGTTAGCCCTCAAATCCATCTCCTTTGTGCCACTTCTGTAAGTTGCCAGATTTAGCAAATAAAAATACAGAACTCCCAGTTAAACTTCAATTTCAAGTAAAAACAAAACAAAACATATTTTTAGTATAATTATGCCTCATGGGTCCATTCCGTCCTCTCTAGGAGGACCCCGCGTGTTACACCAACCCACACTGTACCCAAACAAAAAAACACGTTTCTAACCAGATGATCATAGCCACGCTCACACCATCACCACTAAAAGCTGCCCCCACACCATTTTTATATTTGGTGGAAACCAACACATTTCCTCAGAAAACAAGTTATGGGGGGGCGCCTGGGTGGCGCAGTCGGTTAAGTGTCCGACTTCAGCCAGGTCACGATCTCGCGGTCTGGGAGTTCGAGCCCCGCATCAGGCTCTGGGCGGATGGCTCAGAGCCTGGAGCCTGTTTCTGATTATATGTCTCCCTCTCTCTCTGCCCCTCCCCCGTTCATGCTCTGTCTCTCTCTGTCCCAAAAATAAATAAACGTTGAAAAAAAAAATTTTTTTAAAGAAAACAAGTTATGGGGTGGGGAGTGGTTCAGTTGGTTGAGCGTCAGACTCTTGATTTTGGCTCAGGTATTGGTTTTGGCTCAGATCATGATGCCAGGGTCGTGGGATCAAGCCCCACATCGGATTCCACACCGAATGTGAAGCCTACTTAAGACTCTCTCACTTTCTCCCTCTGTCCCTCGCCCCCACTCAGTCTTTCTCTCTAAATTAAATTAAATTAAATTGAAACAAGTCATTGGTATATTTGGCTTCTCTTCGGATATGAGGCTGGGCCTCCTCCCCCATGCACATTAAGAAATGTTTACTTTTCATATTAGTATTTCTTACAAGGTCCGGGTTTCAGAGCCTCAGTGTTGGTTCCTCAAGTCGGTAGTGGCGCCCCCATCTCCAGGGAGGGTTCGGGCCATAACCCTTCCTAGAGTTGCCCAGCATCAGAAAGACACCACATGGGTTCCCACATCCTTTCCCAGAGCCCACAGGGAACTTGGCCAGTAGACCCCCTGCAAGTGCCCCATCTACATCAGGCCCATTGCTCAGTTTCAGGTCAAGGTATCACTGTGTCCTGATTTTCCAGCCGAGAAAGAAAAGCCTCTCCATCAGTAGCATGATCTGGAGGAGCTCCAGCACTGATATATTTCAGCAAGAAATCCTATACACAAGGCTTCTATCTGCCCAGCTTTTAAGGGTCAAAGGCTTAAGAGCAAAAGGAAACAGTCTAACCAAATTGGGTAGCTCATACCAGAAATGTGGACAATTAATGAAATTATACAGAATATTCATAACCCGTTTGTGGAACTGTAAAAGTTTAACATCCAAATATCTTAACATTTTGATGACTAGGAGTGCAGAGACTATAGAAACAGTCTTGGAATTGTCTTCATTTAGCTTATTTGGACTTGAATGTCACCAGCTGTATAACATAATATTCCCTCCAGTCCACAGAGGCTAGTTTTCATTCTTCCCAGGATCTGAAATTAGAATACCCTGTGTACAATATGAAGTTGTTACTCTAATGAATCTACTTGGAAATGTCATGTACAGGTTGCTTCCATTAAGCTTGAGAGTTTCAGTGATTGAAAGTAGGAGGCGAACACACACACACAGGTACACACATGTGCACCTGCACCCACATGCTTATTTACCAAGGAACCTGCAGTGAGGTGAGGGGGGTTTTCATGCCTTAAAAGGTCCAACATTTTTGTGCCTAGGAAGAAAGGACTGGGACAGCTAGGACACCCACATATTTTTGCCATTTGGCCATTTAGTCTATGCCTTACTCTCCCCGTAAGTTTTGTGAGTTTGAGCCCCGTGTCGGGCTCTGTGCTAACAGCCTAGAGCCTGGAGCCTGCTTGGGATTCCATGTCTCCCTCTCTCTCTGCCCCTCCCCTACTCGCGCTCTCTCTCTCTCTCTCTCAAAACCAAACAAACCTGGGGCGCCTGGGTGGCGCAGTCGGTTAAGCGTCCGACTTCAGCCAGGTCACGATCTCGCGGTCTGTGAGTTCAAGCCCCGAGTCAGGCTCTGGGCTGATGGCTCAGAGCCTGGAGCCTGTTTCCGATTCTGTGTCTCCCTCTCTCTCTGCCCCGCCCCCGTTCATGCTCTGTCTCTCTCTGTCCCAAAAATAAAATAAACGTTGAAAAAAAAAAAACAAAAAAAAAAAACTAAACAAACCTAAAAAAAAAAAAAAGGAATAATATAGACCTCTTTGAAATCTTGAGGCCGCTATACATCTTCCAAAACTGTACTCTGGGTGTTTTTCTCAATACCTTTATTATATAGGACTCCTTCCCTCCAAAACACCAGGGTCCCCTCTGAGAGCAGTTTCCTGGTCCACCTAGATAATCCCACCTGGAAATTCCTGCAGAATCCTTTTTTGCATCTATATCGTGTTCTCCATTATCCATCCAACACAGGTGGTTGCCACTGAATTTTTTATATTTTAAATAATAGAAGCACAAAAGTTCTCTTTTACGGGAGTAGGTGTCTTTGAGAAAATTTGTTGGCAGCCTCTTTTTTTCCTTTTCTAAATTATTTGGTTTTGTTTGTTTATTTATTTATTTATTTATTTTTATTTATTTATTGTGGATTTTGTCGGGGACAGCGGTGAGCTTTGTGTCCCAGGGGCAAGGGAACCAGCGCAGAGGTATGCTGATGCTAACCCAAAGAGTGGCCAGACACAGTTGCTGGCCGTGGCCACCATGTTGTCTTCTAGTTGATCCAAAGGTGTGTATAAAGACAGCAAGAATGTACTCCGTTCTAAACCCACTTCATTTACTTCACTTATTGGCTACCTCTGGAGACAATGTTTTCACAGAGAAAGAAGTCATGTCTCGTGTCTCGAACAATTTGGAGTCTCAGCATGGGCCCCAGTTCTCTCTTTGCGCTTTAACGTTTCGAGAGACCAGACCCACAGCCCTCATTAGCCAGCCAGTGGGGTCTCCTTAGTAAAGGAGATCGGCTATGAAGATGCTGAGTCACTGGCTTGACTGCCGAGGGTCACAGCCTGAATGTATATGGTTGGCTTTTATTCCTATCTTTTCTTCCAAATATTTGCTTCTCGCCTGATTGATGAAAGGCTCTAAGACTCACGACTGACACTCACTGAGCTCTCGTCCTGCTTGGCTGTGTGGTCAAACAAATACAGGAGTGAGGGAGGGAGTTACAGGGGCAATGGTATGAGTCGCCTGTGGCGATCCAGCCTTCACATTTTTCTGACATGTACCACGTGAATAGTAGAGAAAATCTCGAATGTATTAATGAGAATAGTTTTACCAAACTAAAGCTGACGGCTGCATTTTACCATTGATATGAGGGCATTCTTAGAAAACGAAATTTAACTGACTAAAACTGAACGTGGACCGTCAGAGAATTGTTATCAATGTTAGGTTCCCCGAACTTGTTATTTTGTATTGCAACTGTTGGCGCATATCCTTGACCTTAGGAAATGCATATCGAAGTATATAGTATGTAGGAGCACAGGGTGATGATGTCTGCCACTCCTTCTCAAACAATTCTTCAAAATAATAACAGAAGGGGCACCTGGGTGGCTCAGTCGGTTAAGCGGCCGACTTCAGCTCAGGTCACGATCTCGCGGTCTGTGAGTTCGAGCCCCGCGTCGGGCTCTGGGCTGATGGCTCAGAGCCTGGAGCCTGCTTCCGATTCTGTGTCTCCCTCTCTCTCTGCCCCTCCCCCATTCATGCTCTGTCTCTCTCTGTCTCAAAAATAAATAATTCTGGGGGCGCCTGGGTGGCGCAGTCGGTTAAGCGTCCGACTTCAGCCAGGTCACAATCTCACGCTCCGTGAGTTCGAGCCCCGCGTCGGGCTCTGGGCTGATGGCTCAGAGCCTGGAGCCTGTTTCCGATTCTGTGTCTCCCTCTCTCTCTGCCCCTCCCCCGTTCATGCTCTGTCTCTCTCTGTCCCCAAAATAAATAAACGTTGAAAAAAAAATTTTTTTTTAAATAAATAAAACGTTAAAAAAATTTTTTTAAATAATAACAGGAATGAAAGAGAGAGAAAGAACGCACAAATTCTGACAAAGGCTAACCACGGTGAATTCTAAGTGAAGGACATGTAGGTATTTGTTCATTGTATGATCCTCACAACTTTTCTGTAAGTTTGAAGGTTTTCAGAACATAGAGTTAAAAAAAAAAAAAGGCAACGCACAGTGATTACTTATCAAAGTCAAACATTTGACTTAGAGCAATCACACTGACAGAAGCGACCAATTGGAAGAGGCTCTCCAGAGTACAGTCAGTGCATGCTCTGTAGGCCTGTTTCTGCTTAGGATTGTCTTGGTGAATCCAATGAACCTGTGGATAGAGGCACGGAGTTGAAGGTTGTGCCCCATTACAAGACTAATGGTGCTCAACCAACACACTCAACCAGTGATGCATGACCATGATAACAGCAGCCCAAAGGACCACAGTGTGGGGCAAAAGATACCATCCACTCTGGGAGAGGCTTTGCCTTCTCTCCTCTCCACTGCGAAGCCTCTCAAAAGCCTGCTCTTCTGGGCTTGCCTCCAGTTTTATACTATTCTTTGAAGGTTCTTTAACCCACCAGCAGGGAATAAACTGTGCACCAAGGGGACCGCTGGGTGCCAATTGTCAAGCTCCTCCACCTCTCTTATCTCAGTCTTCAGCCTGTTGGCCTTCTCCTTCACCCAGAAAGGCAAGCTGCAGGAAGAAAACAACACCTGAGTTTGAGTTTGTCTAAAGCAAAATGCACAGACACATTCAGTGGATAAGGTACTACATCCTCCGAAGTAAGAAGGCCTCCGATTTAGGAGATCAGTGACAAAACACCATGTGAAGTTGTTCCGCATTTGCCCCTCCCTCCAAACCCAGATCTCTTTTCTGCCCTTCTCTGCCCAGGGAGCTGACCCCTGCAACTTGCATCACCTTGATTCCTCTGTGCCCTCACCTTTGAGCTGGGCTTAGCTAATGGGAGGCACCAGTAAGAGACCAGAAAGCCAGAAGAGAGAGAGGTTGGTTATTTCTCACCTAGCTTCTCTACTCCCGCTCATCTCCTGAGGCACCTCGGTTCCGGCAGTGAGTGCACTCTCCACTGCCACAACCCCTTCCAGACAGCCCATCTCCACCTCCCCCCACACAGGGGGGACAAGATCACTCTTCCTGCTGCTCAGACACATGAGTGGTAAGAGCTGCCCACTGGTGGGAGCCCCTGGATGCTTCGCCCTTCCATGTGAGTTCCCTCGACCGGTTCACACATCTGTAAACAGTCCTTTCATTCAGGATTCTTCAGAATCCCACCTGAGCATGCCCTCTGTTTTTCTAACGCTGACAGCCAGCATCCTCCCAAGTCTGTTGGGATTTGAAAGGACAGGGGCGCCTGGGTGGCGCAGTCGGTTGAGCGTCCGACTTCAGCCAGGTCACGATCTCGCGGTCCGTGAGTTCGAGCCCCGCGTCAGGCTCTGGGCTGATGGCTCAGAGCCTGGAGCCTGTTTCCGATTCTGTGTCTCCCTCTCTCTCTGCCCCGTCCCCGTTCATGCTCTGTCTCTCTCTGTCCCAAAAATAAATAAACGTTGAAAAAAAAAAAATTGAAAGGACATATGCTGGGCCACACTGTGTATGTTCCAAGAGGTACCAGGAATTGTGACTCCTGGGATGAGTCAGAGAAAGAAGATGAAGAATTTTTTTTTTATCTTTTAGCAGCTTTGATTTCCATACATTTAGGGAGAAATGCACCATGATTGGGAAAATGGCCCGATACACCTGCTAGGGATGTGGAAGTTCTTGCAAGAAGGAACGGGGTATTACCACGTAGGTAATAGTTGGGAGTCAAGGGCATCATGTAAAGCTGACAAACCAGTAGGAGAAGCCCAAATAAGACCAGCAGGATGAAGAGCAGTACAGAACAATTCTAGCATAAAGAATCCCTAGAACAAGGGGCGCCTGGGTGGCTCAGTCGGTTAAGCGTCCGACTCTTGACTTCAGGTCAGGTCACGATCTCACAGTTTGTGGGTTTGAGCCCCACATCGGGCTCTGCACTGACAGCACAGAGCCTGCTTGGGATTCTCTCTCCCTCTCTCGGCACCTCCCCTGCTCGCTCTCTCTCTCTCTCTCTCTCAAAATAAATAAATAAGCTTTAAAAGAAAAGAATCTCTCGAACAAAACCACCATGGTAAAAATAATATAGTACACATAATAAATGTAACAAAATATTAGGATGGAATTGAAACAAATCGGCCGAATCATTAATGCAAAAGATCTTAATTCACCTATTAAAGACAAAATTTTTCAGATCAGCTCACAAAGCAAAAATCCAACTCTGTGTCTATAAGACAGACCTAAACCAAAGTGCTTTGGAAGTCTAAAAACAAAAGAATGGGAAAGGTATATCAGTAAATGCAAACAAAACAAAGTAAGAGTTGTAATCTTAATATCTGGCAATGTATAAGATAAGACAAAAAGCATTAAATGAGAAAAAGAAGATTTTTTTATTTTAATTCTAATCTAGTTCATATAGGATGTTATATTCATTTCAGGTATGCAATACAGTGATTCAGCACTTCCATATTACTCAATGCTCATCACGATAAGTATACTCTTGATCCCCTTCACCCATTTCCCCCATCTCCCACCCACCTCCCCTCTGGTAACCATCAATTTGTTCTTTATAGTTTAAAGTCTGGTTTCGGTTTGTCTAGTAAGATATTTTTATAATGTTAATGGCTATACTTAACAATATAGATAGAAATACATTAATATTAGCACACAATTAACACACCCATTTTCAGTCCTAGCTAGGTCAAATGGACAATTTTAATCAAAAAGATAAATCTTCTGGGGGCGCCTGGGTGGCTCAGTCGGTTAAGCGTCCGACTTCGGCTCAGGTCATGATTTCATAGTTCATGGGTTCGAGCCCTGCATCAGGATCTCTATCTGTCCCCCTCTCTGTCTGCCTTTCTCTCTCTCTCTCTCTCTCCCTCTCTCTCTCTCTCTCTCTTTCAAAATAAATAAGCTTAAATACATAAATAGGGGCACCTGGATGGCTCAGTGAGTTAAGCATCAGACTCCTGGTTTTGACTCAGGTCACGATTTCACAGTTTGTGAGTTTGAGCCCCACGTGAGTTTGACCTTTGCCATCAGGCTCTACGCTGATAGTGTGGAGACTGCTTGGGATATTCTCTGTCCTCTCCCTCTCTCTACCCCTCCCTCAGTCATGCTCACTCTCTTTCTCTCTCTCTCTCAAAATAAATAATAAAAATAAATAATATAAAAGTGATGAGTTTACTTATGGGGCTCCTAGATGGCTCAGTCAGTAGAGCATGTGATTCTTGACCTCAGAATGAGATCTCAGAGTGAGTTCGAGCCCCACATAGGGTGTAGAGATTACTTTTTAAAAAAATCAAAAAGAACAAAAATAAACCAAAAGAGTAGAAAGAAGAAAATAATAACAATAGAAGCAAAGACTGATGCTTTAAAAACAGAGAAAGAGACAGTATAAAAAGAGAATACAATCTTTAAAGCTGCTTTTTAAAAATAACAAATACACAAACCACTATCTAACCTAATGAAGAAAAGGGGGAATAAAGCACCAACACACAAAATTAACGATAAGGGAGAAACAAGTGAAAGAAGACAGGAAATTGTTTGGAACAATTCTATGCAAATAAATTTGAAAACCTAAAAGAAATGGATAACATTCTGGAAAAATTAAACATTACTCATAAGAGGGGCGCCTGCGTGGCGCAGTCGGTTAAGCGGCCGACTTCAGCCAGGTCACGATCTCGCGGTCCGCGAGTTCGAGCCCCGCGTCGGGCTCTGGCCTGATGGCTCAGAGCCTGGAGCCTGTTTCCGATTCTGTGTCTCCCTCTCTCTCTGCCCCTCCCCCGTTCATGCTCTGTCTCTCTCTGTCCCAAAAATAAATAAACGTTGGAAAAAAAAAATTTAAAAAAAAAAAACAAAAAACATTACTCATAAGAAAGATTACGTTTGAACATATGTTGAGGTATGTTCCCTCTGTACCCAATTCGTTGAGAGTTTTTATATCACGAAACGATGGTGAATTTTACCAAATGCTTTTTCTGCATCTGTTGAGATGATCATGATTGTTTATCCTCCATTCCGTTAATGTGGTAGATCGCATTCATTGATCTGCAGATGTTGGACCATCTTGCATCCCTGGAATAAACCCACTTGCTCATGATGTATGATCTTTTTAATGTAATGTTTAATTTGTTTTGCTGAGAGTTGAGGACTTTTGCACCTATATTCATCAGGGATACTGGCTTGTAATTATGTTTTCTGGCAGTGTCCTTGTCTAGTTTTGGTATCAGGGTAATGCAGACCTCATAAAATGAGTTTGGAAGTATTCCCTCCTCTTCTACTTTTTTGGAAGTTTGGGAAGGAACGAAATTAGTTTCTTCTTTAAATGTTTGATAGAATTCACCAGTGAAACCATTTGGTTTGGGGCTCAAGTTAACAGATTTCTGATTACTGATTCCGTCTCCTTACAAGTCATTGGTCTGTTCAGATTTATTTCTTCAAAGGGGCACCTGGGTGGCTCAGTCGGTTAGCATCCAACTTCGGCTCAGGTCATGATCTCATGGTTCATGAGTTTGAGCCCCACATTGGGCTCTGTACTGACAACTCAGAGCCTGGAGCCTGCTTCGGATTCTGTGCCTCCCTTTCTCTCTGCCCCTCCCCCACTTGTGCTCTGTCTCTGTCTCTCTCTCTCAAAAATAAATGAACATTAAAAAAAAATCAATAAATAAAAAAGATTTATTTCTCCATGATTCAGTCTTGTGAAGTTGTATGTTTCTAGGAATGCACCCGGTTTTTATAGGTTGTCCAATTTGTTTGGTGGATAATTGTTCATAGCAGTCTCCTAAATCCTTTATATTTCTGGGATATCAGTTGTAATGTCTCCTTTTTCACTTAATGTTATTTGAGTCCGGTCCCTTTTTTCTTTGGTTAGTATAACTAAAGGTTTATCTATTTGGTTTATCTTTAAAAAAAAAAACAAAAAAACAGCTCTTCATTTCATTGATTTTTTTCTATTACCTTTTTTAGTCTCTATTTCATTTATTTCCCCTCAGGTTTTTGTTATTTCCTTCCTTCTACTCACCTTGAGCTTAGTTTGTTCTTCTTTTTTTAGTTCCTTGAGGTGTAAAGTTAGGCTGTTCATTTGATATCTTTCTTTTTTCTTAACATAGGCATTTACTACTCTAAACTTCTCTTTTTGATCTGTTTTCGCTGCATGCGTGGTTTTGGGGTGCTGTATTTCCACTTTCACTTGTCTCGAAGTGTTGTTTTTTTTTAATGTTCCTTTTTTGATTTCTCCTTTGACCCATTGGTTACTCAGGAGCATGCTGTTTAATCTTCATATATTTGCACAGTTTCCAGTTTTCCTCTTGCAAACGTTTCCTATTTTCACACCATTGGTCAC
Source organism: Herpailurus yagouaroundi (assembly GCF_014898765.1). Lineage (NCBI taxonomy): Eukaryota > Metazoa > Chordata > Mammalia > Carnivora > Felidae > Herpailurus > Herpailurus yagouaroundi. Next base: position 10,697,629 of record NW_024412394.1, on the reverse strand, counting down.
AAAAGATACTTGATAGGATTTCAGTCTTCTTAAATGTATAGACTTGTTTTGTGCCCTGGCAATTACTTTTAAATATTTTAGAATAGCATTTACCAAAAGTGTGCAGTACACAAGGTACCTTGGTGGCTTGGTCAGTTAAGCATCCAACTCTTGATCTCAGCTCAAGTCTTGATCTCAGGGTCATGAATTCAAACCCCACATTGGGCTCCACACCCAGCATGGAGCCTAGTTTTAAAAAAGAAAAAAAGTGGGGCGCCTGGGTGGCACAGTCGGTTAAGCGTCCGACTTCAGCCAGGTCACGATCTTGCGGTCCGTGAGTTCGAGCCCCGCGTCAGGCTCTGAGCTGATGTCTCAGAGCCTGGAGCCTGTTTCCGATTCTGTGTCTCCCTCTCTCTCTGTCCCTCCCCCGTTCATGCTCTGTCTCTCCCTGTCCCAAAAATAAATAAACGTTGAAAAAAAAATTTTTTTTTTAAAAAAGAGAAAAAGTATACAGGGGTGCCTGGGTGGCTCAGTCAGTTAAGTGTCCAACTTCGGCTCAGGTCACAGTCTCGAGGTTCATGGGCTCGAGCCCCTCATCGGGCTCTGTGCTGCCAGCTCAGAGCCTGGAGCCTGCTTCGGATTCTGTCTCCCTCGCTCTCTGCCCCTCCCCCACTCACGCTCTGTCTGTCTCAAAAATAAACATTTAAAAAAAATTTTTATGTATACAGTACAGACATGAGAGGCCCTAATTATCTGCTTCATGTAATAACGCCATATAATGAAGGTATTAAAGCTCCCAAGTTTGGAATAAAAGGCTTTTTATTTCCACTGAGCTCCAGGGTTTGGTTTCCCAGCTGGACTCCAGTGGGTCAGACTGTGGCTCACTTGCCCACTCTATCTATGTTTATATGAAACTGTTTTGTATTAGAAAGCGAAATTTTTTATACTGACACATATCTTTTTCTAGGTCTAAACCCTCCTTGGGCAACTAGATGAGGTTCAGAAAGGACCTGAACTTAAAATATGACCTCAGAGGAATGATACTTCCCTCTAGTGCGAGAATATTCTGACAGCTTTTTCTCTGCCTCTTCAAACTCTAACCATCCTCCCTGGCTGGACTCATTTAAGCCTGTCTTTCTTTTCTGACAACTCTTAGGTTTTAAAACTCAGGGACCCTGCCTTTTTTCTCCATATAAACGTCCATTAGTGCATACCTACCACAACACATGGCATCCAGCGGGCTGTCCATCATATGGGGTGAAGACGTGGACAGCCCAGCTGATAGACTGCACAGCACTTGCCCTCCAAGTGTCTCACTAAAAACGCTCCATACAAACTGCCCCACCCACCAGCTCAGATTCTAAAGGTCCTTCTGTGTTGGGTGTCTATGAATTCGTCTATAGGAGAAAATAATATAACTGATAACTTAATAAAACTTGGATAATATAAAACACGGTGAGAGAACTCACATAGGAATTTGTGGAAGAGGCTCAAGTGGAATAAATGTATCAAATTTCTTTGCATACGGCACTCTGAAAAACAGAAAAGGCAACCATAAAATTGGTATGGCATCTAAGGCAGAGAGATCGATAGAAACATCTTTGTGTTCAAGAAGATGTCTTGGGACCCCTGGGTGGCCCAGTTGGTTGGGCGTCCGACTTCGGCTCAGGTCATGATCTCGCAGTTCGTGAACTCGAGCCCCGCGTCAGGCTCTGTGCTGACAGCTCGGAGCCTGGAGCCTGCCTCGGATTCTGTGTCTCCTTCTCCCTCTGCCCCTCCCCCCCTCATGCTCTGTCTCTTCCTATCTATCAAAAATAAATAAATGTAAAAAAAAATTTTTCTTAAAGAAGAATATGTCTTATTTTCTGGTTTAATGGCCACCTATGGGCTTCACAACTATAAAGGTCATAATTCTTATAATTTTTATTAAACATCAATAAACCAAACATAATTGATTTTTTAAAATATCAATATAATACACCAACTTTTTTTCTTTTAACTTAATGATCTTCTTCTGAATCGCTTTGGCCTAAATTTAGTTCCAAGTGTACATCAATCCAAACAGTAAACACTAATAATCTGATTCAGTATGAAACCGAAAAGTCCTCAGATTTGTGGTAACAACAATAGTGACAAAATTAACAACCACCTTTTTGTAGTCAAGATCCTGTGTATAAGTTCAATTGCACACGTACATGTGTGTAGACACTAAGGAACTAGAGATTAACTTTTTAAGGAATTTTCAGCAACCATGTTTTGTTGGAATCTACTCCTTATGAAATATAACATATATAGTACAGAGAGCTACAATTCCTTTATAATTAACTAACCCTGCTATTCACATACACTTACATTGAGAAATTCACTGGTGGGAGAGTTGAGCCTGCTTTGTGGAAGCCTTTACTCTGTTCTGGGTACATATATGGATTATCTCCTGGAGTTAACTTTGGTATTCCATTCCTAGGATCAATATCTGTGAAATATTTAAAAACAAGATCATAAAAGGGACTGAAGGTTATCTACAGATAATGCTCTATCCATATGACAATGGAAACAGGATAATTTCATGTTTTATTATGAAGTACATAGAGGCTTCCTAAAGTTCTGTTTGTGATCATCTTGCCTGGAGAGTATGAAGATAAAAGTGTGCTTGAGAAACACTGTGTTTGGGACATTGTTCCAGAAAGTGTCCCGATTACCCCCACCCCGGGAAAGAACAGTAGCTTAGGTGCAGGCAGGATGTTTTGGTTTAAAATGAGGGGCACTTGGGTGGTTCAGTTGGTTAAGTGTCCGACTCTTGATTTCAGCTCACGGTTCATGAGAAGAAGCCCCACATTGGGCTCTGTGCTGGGCTTGGAGCCTGCTTGGGATTCCCCTTCTCCCTCTCCCTCTCTCTCTCTCTCTCTCTCTCTCTCTCACTCTCTCTCTCAAAATAAATAAATAAACATTAAAAAATAACGACAGTTGACCCTTAAACAAAAATAAATATATAGATAGATAGCGAGATAGATAATATAAGAAGTGAATCAAAGGTATCTGCAAAGGAAGAGCAAGAATTCTGCTTAAAATTTGAGCATTGGTGTACTTTGAATCCTTGTGCCCTATGAATCTTAAGGAGCAACTATAATCGGGCTCTGCCTCTCTGACTAGATCTCAGAAGGGAATTAGCTAATGAGGAAGAGCTACAGAAGAGAAAAATCAGTTTCAGGTCAATTTCCCTATAACCATAGACAACATTTTGTTCTTCTTCCATGACAACAAATTTAAGGAACTCCACCAATGGCCTGATCATAGCTGATCATCAGAGTTAACTCTTAATGAAATACATTTTGATTGGATTTTTTCTATAATAAATGTGTTGAATTTCAGTTCATAATGGAAGCTGGCAGTCATAAACGCTGCCTCTCCGTCTTGTCCAAGAAGTAACGAGGGAGAAGAGAATAACGAAGAAATGTCCAGTGCCAAGCTTAAAAATATTAAATGCTGCAAGAGATCAAGGAAGAGAAAAAATGGAAAAGAGACCATTGTATTTGAGGCTTAAGGAAGTCACTGCACATTACCCAAGAACTAGTCACACTAAAACGAATCGAGCCTGTATATCCAACTATAAGTGTACAAGAAATACACAGGACAGAGAAACCTGTTAAATGGTACCAAGGGATGTAATCAGCAAAATCCTGACTGTGGCAAACTTTATAGGATAAATAACCTAGTTTCTTCACCAAATAAATTGCAAGAAAAAAAGAGGAAGAAGACCTATATATTAAAAAGAGATTTTAAAGACATTTTAATTAATTGTTAAGCGTGGACCTTTTTTGGACCCTGATTCAAACTCTAAATATTTTTAAATTGTGGCATTTGTGAGGCAATTGACTATTTGAACACTGACAATATTTGGTGATATTAAGGACTTATTGTTAGTTTTTTTAAGATATGAAAATGGTATTGTGGCCATTTAATAAAAATAATCCTTGTCTATTAGAGGTATACACAAAAACATATACGGATGTAATTATCTGATGTCTGGAACTTGCTTTAAAATAATCCCTGGGGGAGGGGGATAAAAATTAAATAAGATTAGCCACATGTGATAATTGTCGAAACTAAGTGATGGGTACATCAGGAAACAGTATGGTCTTCTCTCTACTTTGGCAAATGTTTGAAAATGTCCCCCATAAAAAGTTCTTCTTTGTAATAAAGGTGGAATTGGAGTTACCTGTGGAGTTGGGGGAGGAAAGATGTCATATTCAGGGAGGGGCCTATCAGTAGCTTCAAATATCAAGACAGTACTCTATGTCTTAAATGGAGTAAGAAGCATACAAATGATTGTGATACTTAACGGGAGCCCGGGTGGCTCAGTCAGTTAAATGTCCTGCTTGGGCTCAGGTCATGATCTCACAGTTCGTGAATTCGAGCCCTCCATTGGGCTCTCTGCTGTCAGCACAGAGCCCATTTTGGGTCCTCTGTCTCCCTCTCTCTCTGCCCCTCCCCTGCTTGCTCTCTCTCTCTCTCTCTCTCTCTCTCTCTCTCAAAAATAAATAAACATTAAAAAAAACACAAGTGAGGGGCACCTGGGTGGCTCAGTCGGTTAGCCATCCAGCTTCGGCTCAGGTCATGATCTCACAGTTTGTGTGTTCAAGCCCCGAGTCAGGCTCTGTGTTGATAGCTCAGAGCCTAGAGCCTGCTTCCGATTCTGTGTCTCCCCTCTTTCTCTGCCCCCCCACCCCCGCTCATGCTCTGTCTCTCTCTCTCAAAAATAAATTAGAAATTTAAACAAAAACACAAGTGATTGTGATACTTTATTCTATATAGTCAATAAATACTTCATAAATATACCTTTGCATGCATTCAGTGTGTATAAAAACCATAAAAAGACAGAAGAAACAAATGAAGGAAGGATGGAAGGGAAATAATAATAAACAAAATTCAGGGGTGCCTGGGTGGCTCACCCAGTAGCTCACCGGACTTCAGCTCAGGCCATGATCTCACAGTTCGTGGGTTTGAGCCCCATGTCGGGCTCTGTGCTGACAGCTCAGAGCCTGGAGCCCGCTTCAGATTCTGTGTCCCCCTCTCTCTTGACCCCTGCTCAGCTCACACTCTGTCTCTGTCTGTCTGTCTGTCTCTCTCTAAAATAAATAAACTTTAAAAAATAATAATAAACAAAATTCAGGATAATGTTTGAGTTAGGAGGGAAGTGATGGATTAGGGTCAGGACTTGAGTCATCACGATAATACCATTTATTTTTGATAAATACTTGTCACTGGCCCAGTTCTAGTCGGTGAGACATAAGTGGAAGGAAGTCTCCTAAGGACCATATGGGAAAATTTTTCCCTCATTCTAAAAAGGGAAGGCAACAAGAGAGATTCCTCTTTTTCATGTTTTGAAATATAGACGTGATGCTTGAAACTGCAACAGTTCTCTTGTGACCATAAGATGACAAGTGTGAAGACAAAAATCCAACAGAACTAAGAATAGCAGCACATAAACACAAAATGAGCCTATTATCTTTGGGGCGCCTGGGCGGCTCAGTCCGTCAAGCATCCAACTCTTGATTTCGGCTCAGGCCATGATCTCACGGTTCGTGAGTTCAAGCCCTGCGTCGGACTCTGTACTGACAATGCAGAACTTGCTTGACATTCTCTCTCTCCCTTTCTCTCTGCCCCTCCCCTGCTTGCTCTTTCGCTCTCTCTCAAAATAAATAAATATACTTAATAAAAAAAAAAAAAGAGCTATATCTTTGGTGACATCACTGGGCAATCAGACAATATAGACCACCTAGATTCCAAAGCTTCTCATTAAGTATATAATAAATGTCTTATGATTTAAGCCTCTGACAGTTTGGCTTTTGTCTGACTGTGGCTGAGAGTGTTCCTAAGTACTGTACAGCTAAACTTAGTCCCTTCTTGGTCTTTCTCTGCTCTTTCATGTTTAAACCAGTTAAATAAATCTTTCCTATTCTATCCTATGGCTGCAACTCAGTTGGGGGTGGGGAGCAAGCATGTGCACAACAGGCTTATGTGATATCAAGGCTTTGGTATAAGCCTTTGGGTCCTGGATCACTGTCTGAACCACCCTGGTGTCTGACCCTCATCTTATCTCTGCTACTCTCTGTAGGTTGGTATCTATTTCTGTTGTCTGCTAAAATGTGTCATCTAGTCTGATCCTCAGGAAGTCAGCCCGCTCCACAATGCATCAGGTGAGACATAAAGTCGTTCTTATGACCCCTGGCTTGATGGTCCACAGAGCCTCACACGGTGGCCTCCTGCCGTTTTGGTCGTGAGAGCTATGGAGCTCTCCTGGCTTGCTCTCTTTCTTTCATTCTTTCTATGTGTCCCGACCTCCACAGTCCTCACGGGGCACAAGAATGCAGCTATTACCCACATCTCCTGGGTGGGTGAGACCCTGCATCTGGCTTTCTGCCCAGACATTGCCCATAGCTATCACTACGCTGAGGTTCCCCAACCACAGTCTGAGGCAGAAGCCCCAGCTAGAGTCACATCTGATCACCGACTAGATTTTGGTCCCAGGAACTGAGCAGGATACAGGACTCCTCAAAACACCCACCTCAGCGACAACTCTCCCACCTCCTCTAGTATGGCTTCTTATATATTCTCTATCCAGACAAAAGCCTTGATCTTTAAAACTTTATCTCTGGGGGCACCTGGGGGGCTCAGTTGCTTAAGCGACTGACTTCCGCTCAGGTTCCTGAGTTCGAGCCCCGCATTGAGCTCTCTGCAGTCAGCACAGAGCCCGCTTCAGATACTCTGTCCCCCTCTCTCTGCCCCTTCCCAACTTCCCCACTCACATGTGCTCTCTCTCTCTCTCTCTCTGTCTCAAAAATAAATAAACACTTAAAACTATTTGCCTGTGCAATGAGTTTAAAAGTCCATTTTAGGGGCACCTGGGTGGCTCAGTCCTACTCTTGATTTCGGTTCAGGTTGTGAGATCGAGCCCTGTGTTCTCCGCGCCGAGCATGGAGCCTGTTTGAGACTCTCTCTCTCCCCCCCTTCTGCCCCTCTCTCCCCCGCTGGCGTGCTCTCTCTCTCTAAAGCAGAATAAACAAAAAAAGTCTATTTTAAACCTCAAAAATGAAAACTTTCTATTTCTTCCTCTTTGTATTCCTGCTACAGCAATCCTATTCATCCATGAAGCAAGGGCTGCCTCCTGTATGGGTATTTCTATGGAAGAATGTGCTTTAATGATCCATTGGAACTCAGCAACACTAGGATCTTTCCATAAATCTATTATGGGTAGGTTGGGACAGAGAACTCACCAAGTAACAAACTATATGAGTATATACACACACTCATCTCAAATTACCTTTAATAAGGTATGAAATAACAGAATGCACTTCAGGCTAAGGTTTATGGGCTATTTTCCTTTTGAAGAATATAATGTATAATTTAAATACATATCATGGGCAGCATCTAATTGAAACAAATTATTTTCTTCCGACTTGAATGAAGGTTTCTATTAATAAGTATCTGAGAGAACTTGTCTGATGACTTAAATGTCACATTAGCATTTTATGAAATGCAGAGAAAAACAAAAATGTGGATCAGCATATGTTGTCAGTTCTTTGCCAAAAAGAATTGCCAAACATCCCCTTCACTTTCCTATCTTCCTGGCCGCCCTACAGTAACATGGTGACCCCCGAGGGCTGACACCAGCCATGGAATGTTGGCCTGGCAGAACCACAACTCAAGTATTTTCAGACATCGCACAGTCAAGGTCCAGGAGGAAAACGTTACCATACTTCTTCCTCCCAAAGCACTTGTCCACCATTCTCTCTGATAGAGACCTCCTGTTGCCGAGGAAGACCCCATTAAAGAAGCACTGCTTTCCAACGTGGTAGGTGTGGATATTGCTGCTAAACCTCGGGTAAAATGTCCATTCAGGACGGTGCCCATCCTCTGCAAGACATCAGAAATCCTTCCATCAGCTCCGCTCCCGGCCTCATAATGCAATTAAATGACAGAAAGTTGTCCCAGGCATTCTCTGACTGTACAGCCTTTATCAACATGTTTAATTCCTTGGTTCTACATCAAGGGCAGTGTTAACCTCTGGGGGACTCAGCACGAGAGGAAGGGAACGGGCACCTGGGTGGCTCAGTCGGCTAAGTGTCAGGCTTCAGTCAGGTCATGATCTCACGGTTCATGAGGTCAAGCCCACATTGGGCTCTGCTTGCAGTACAGAACCCGCTTCGGATCCTCTGCCCCTCCCCTGCTCGTGCTTGCTCTCTCAAAAATAAACATTTAAAAAAAAAAAAGAGGGGAAGTGGGGAGATAGGTATCTAAGAGGCCTCTTTTTTTTTTCCTTTTTACCCTCTCTTCCAAAAATAAAGCCATCTTTATGGTTGGAAGCGATGTCTGGAATGGGAAGCTAAGAGACAGTTGTACAAGCACCTATGATCCAGCCTTCGCTCTGATGAGTGGGTAGGAAGAACAGAATGCCCATCAACCAGGGAAGGGCTGGGCCAACCACGGCAACTTAGTGGATGGACCACAGTGTTGGCAGCAATGATGGGACACACGTGCACTAGAGTGACTCTGGGAAATGTAGACATGCAACTCTGGCAAATGAGAAAGGCCATCGCGAGACCTCAGGCAAGTCACCGGACCTCTCAGGGCTTTGTTTCCTCGCTCGATACTTTTCCTACAAAATGGCTAAAGTGATTTTAAACAACGAGAGATTCTCTAACAGCTCTAGGGTTGTTTGAGAAACACTTGGGCTCTGTGGTGGCCAAGAAAGAACACAGGCTCTGGGGGCAGGTGAGCCTGGAGTCTAATCCCATCACTGTACTTCCTAGCCAGGTGGTCTTGTACGAGTGACTAAATCTCTCTGCGCCTCAGTTGCCTGGGGTGTTAAATGAGTAGGCCTATATTAGCCACCTAGATTTATGTGTATTGACACAGAAAGAGGTCCATGATCTATTTGTTCTGAGTGAAAATAGTTTGTATACTATTTTCCACTAGTGAAAATATGGTTGTATACTCCAACCCATGTATAGATAAGTACATACATACCAGCACATACACGCTTCAAAATTCCTCACGGCTACAGGGCCCATGGGGGATACATTGGAGAACACTGGGGAAGGGGTTTCTATACTCTACCTTATATACTCCTTTATTATTTTAATACTTTGCTATGATACTTTTATGGTTTTTATATAAAGCCATGTCAGTTTGGGAAAACATATGACAGCTCCCCAGCAGAGCTGCTGTGAGAATTAGAAAACCTGTCTGGGAATGCAAGCTGGTGCACCCACTCTGTAAAACAGTATGGAGGTTCCTCAAAAGACTAAAAATAGAACTACCATACGACCCAGCAATTGCACTACTAGGCATTTATCCACGGGATACAGGTGTGCTGTTTCGAAGGGACACGTGCACCCCATGTTTATAGCAGCACTATCGACAAGAGCCAAAGTATGGAAAGAGCCCAAATGTCCATCGATGGATGAATGGACAAAGAAGATGTGGCATATATATACAATGGAGCATTACTCGGCAATCAAAAAGAATGAAATCTTGCCATTTGCAACTACGTGGATGGAACTGGAGGATATGATGCTAAGTGAAATTAGTCAGTCAGAGAAAGACAAATATCATATGACTTCACTCATATGAGGACTTTATCAGACAAAACAGAGGAACATAAGGGAAGGGAAACGAAAATAATATAAAAACAGGGAGGGGAACAAAACAGAAGAGACTCATAAATATGGAGAACAAACTGAGGGTTGTGGGAGGGGAGATGGGCTAAATGGGTAAGGGGCACTAAGGAATCTACTCCTGAAATCATTGTTGCACTAGATGCTAACTAATTTGGATGTAAATGTTAAAAAATAAAATTAGAAAGAAAGAAAGAAAGAAAGAAAGAAAGAAAGAAAGAAAGAAAACGTGTCAAATGCCTGGCACTTCGTGAGTCTTCAGTGAACTGTGCCCAACAGTACAGCAGACTTCTGGAAAGCCCTGGGTATGGAGGCACGCAGAGGGGAGGCTAGGACGTACTCACTTGTCTGCAACTTAAGCAGGCTGAACTCCTTGGGATATTTATCCTTGGGGACTTCAGGGAATGAGGTTTCAGAGGACTGATCAGAATGTGCGGAGGAGGATTTCAGATCCAAATCTGTAGCAGAGCTGGAAAGGAGGCAGAAGGATTAGAATCTTCTATGTGTTTAAATTGGTAGTTAGAATCTGATTTTATATATCTTACGCTAGAATTACGCTCACGTGCGTCAACTAAGCCTACCCCTCCATAAACGTCCATAACATATCATTTACTTACTTACAATTTGAGGGGGCTGAAACAGAGCCCAAAGGTGTGTCCTTAAAAACAGTGTGGTGGTTCCTCAAAAAGTTAAATATAGAATTACCATATAACCCAGCAACTCCACTCCTAGGCACATACCCCAAAGAATGGAAAACAGGGACTTAGACACTTGTAAACGGATGTTCTTCGCAGTGTGACTCACGTTAGCCATGCAGTGGAAACCACCCAAATGTTCACTGACAGATGAATGGATGAGCAAAATGTAGCGCTGACATACAATGGAATATGATTCAGCCATAGAACGGAAGAAAGTTCTGATACATGCTACGACACGAATGAAACTTGAAATATTGTGTTAAATGAACTAGGCCAAACACAAAAGGACAAGTATTATATGACTCTACTTCCACAAAATATCTAAACAGGTAAATTCAGAGAGAGACAGAAAGTAGATTAGGTTAGTGGATTAGGGTGGATTAGAGTACCGAGGTCTGGGAGAAATTATCGCCTAACAGGTACAGCATTTCTGTTTGGGCTGATGAAAATGTTTAAAAAATAGCAGTGACGGCTGCACAACACGGAAAGGTAATTAATGCCAATGGGTAAAAGTAGATAAAATGGCAAATGTTATATGAATATATATTTCACCCTAATTTTTTTTAAAAAAGGAATGATGTGGGGCGCCTGGGTGGCTCAGTCGGTTGAGCATCCGACTTCAGCTCAGGTCATGATCTCACGGTCCGTGAGTTCGAGCCCCGCGTCGGGCTCTGTGCTGACAGCTCAGAGCCTGGAGCCTGTTTCAGATTCTGTGTCTCCCTCTCTCTCTGACCCTCCCCCATTCATGCTCTGTCTCTCCCTGTCTCAAAAATAAATAAACGTTAAAAAATTAAAAAAAAAAAAAAAAGGAATGATGTGCTGATACATGTTGAAACCTAGATGAAACTTAAAAATACGATGCTAGGGGCTCCTGGGTGGCTCAGTCTATTGAGTGACCAACTTTGGCTCAGGTCGTGATCTCACGGTTTGTGGGTTTGAACCTCGTGTTGGGCTCTGTGCTGACAGCTCAGAGCCTGTGCTTCGGATTCTGTGTCTCCCTCTCTCTCTGCCCCTCCTCTGCTTGTGCTCTGTCTCTCAAAAATAAATAAACATTTAAAAAAATTTTTTTTATGATTCTAAATGAAAGGAGCCAGACACCGAAGACCACATATTCCATTTATATAAAATGTCCAGAGATAAAAAGTAGATTAGTGGCTGTCTAGGGCTGGGGGGGGGGAGGGGGGGAGGGGCAGGTAGAGTAGGGGCCACGGTGGGGGTGACTGCTCAAGAGGATGGGCTTCTTTTTGAGGTGATGAAAATGTTCTAAAATCGATTGTGGTTATGGTTGCACAGCTCTGTTGACTACACGAAAAACCACTGAACTGCACACTTTGAAAGGATGAATTGTATGTGAATTACGTTTCCACAAAAACTGCTACCAAAAGATACGCACGTTCAATAAAACCATTAAATGGAAATTAAAAATCAACAAAGATAAAGGGAAGGGGAAGAAGTAACCAAAAAACAAACCTAAGCTGAAATGGTTGTAATAACAGAGCATCGTGTTTCGCGAAGTTCCTGGCCATTAAAAACAAAAAACCAAAACCAAAACCTACAACAAACTATTTTCAGTGGTAAAAGCAATCACTTCTTGTTTAAGTAGCTTTACAGTTGACAGATGGCTTTGGTCTTCAGGTATAGTTATCAGTTATCAAATCATGGGATGTTTTTTCACGACATTACATCGCTCTCCCGGTTGAAGGGCTTCAAAGCAACGTCATGACGCTGGTCTTCTTTACTCCCTTCTAATAATCCTGCGATGTAGGCAGGACCCATATAATCATTTCCATTTGAAAAGGAAATAGGGGGCACCTGAGTGGCTCAGTCCACTGAGTGGCTGACTCTTGATTTCAGCTCAGGTCACGATCCCAGGTTGTGGGATTGAGCCCTGCGTCGGGCTTTGTACTAGGCACGAAGCCTGCTTAGGATTCTCTCTCTCCCTCTGCCCCTCTCCCCACTCGCTCTCTAAAATGAAATTTTAAAACATTAAAAACAAAAACAGCTTAGTTTTGCTTGCTTTTACATTTGATAATGACAACCATGCACATAACATTTATTGTGTGCCAGAGAGTCTTGCGATCACTTTCCATGCATTACCTCCTTTAATCCTCAAAACCATCCTATGAAGTATTATCTCCGTTTTGTAGATAAAACACTGAGTCCCAGGGAGGTAAAGTGATTTTCCCAAGTTCACACAGATGAAGTTGGCAGACCCGGGGTTTAAACCTAGACAGTCTGGCTCCAGAATCTATGCTCTTGCCAAACATGTCATTCTACCTCTTAGACTGTTGGCTTCCCAGTCAGAATTTACGCCAACAGTATGGACTGTACTGGCCTCTTACTTACTCTAGGTGAACGGACACTTTGCCGGGGACTGCAGGCTCACTCACACTAGGACATGTTTCAGCAGAAGATGAGGGGCTGACCTTTCTTCCAGAGGATGTTGTGCCAGCAAAGCATCCCTTAGATTCCAGAAAATCACCTGCAACACATCACCATTGGAGTTCGTTAATGAAACGAAATATCTACCCCTCCATCGTGTCCCCTGGATTACAAAAATTATTTTAAAAAAGAAAACAAAAAAACTAACGTTTAGGGGCACCTGGGTGGCTTGGTTGAGCATCCGACTTTGGCTCAGGTCATGATATCACGGTTGGTGAGTTTGAACCCCACGTTGGGCTCTCTGCTGTCAGCACAGAGCCAGCTTCAGATCCTATGTCCCCCTCTGTCTCTGCCCCTCTCCCACTCTCTCTTTCTCTCTCTCTCAAAAATAAATAAACATTTTTTAAAAATAATGTTTATTGAGCATTTATTGTGTATTGGGGATGGTGTTAACATCTTACACACATTATCCCACTTAATTCCCATAATACCCCACAGACATAAGCATTGCTTATCTTTCCGTTTTACTGATGAGGAGACCAAAGCACAGATGGTTAAGCAACTTGCCTAAGATCACACAGAAAGCAAACATCTAGATCTAGATTTGATCACGGTTCTTGTGATACCAAAGTCAAAAATCCTAACCACAATGCTACACTACTTGTCCCTCCGGAGTTTGTCTACTTTGAATTAAGTGGTAGAGATAACCTCTGAATCAAGTTATATTGAGCATCTCAATACAATTTTCCAAAGGATTGATTCATAGAAAGACTGATGAATAATCCAAAGAACTGCCATCAGAAACTTCCAAGAGGGGCACCTGGGTGGCTCAGTCGGTTAAGCGTCCGACTTCGGCTCAGGTCATGATCTCACGGGTTCGTGAGGTTGGGCTCTGTGTTGACAGCTCAGAGCCTGGAGCCTGCTTCGGATTCTGTGTCTCCCTCTCTCTCTGCCCCTCCCCTGCTCATGCTCTGTCTCTCTCTGTCTCAAAAATAAATAAAAACATTAAAAAAAAAAGTCAGATGAATAGATATTGCATTTCTTTATGCATAACTTTAGCCCAATAGACACAACGTTACCTCCGGTGATTAGAAAATTACAAAAAGGGGCGCCTGGGTGGTTTAGTCGGTTAAGCATCCGACTCTTGATTTTGGCTCAGGTCATGACCTCACGGTTTGTTGAGCCCTGCATCACGCTCTGTGCTGTCAGTGTGGAGCTTGCTTGGGATTCTCTCTCTTCCTCTCTCTCAAAATAAATAAATAAACTTTTAAAAAATTAAAATAAGAGTCAGACTTCTGTGACTCTTGAGTACATTCCCCTCCCCTCCCAGTATCCCCATTCTCAGGTTGTTCAGGGTATGGCATAAAGACTGCCTGCGTCAGAATGACCTGGGAGGCCTGTTAAAAATACAGATTCTCGGGGCACCTGGGTGGCTCAGTCGGTTAGGCGTCTGACTTCAGCTCAGGTCATGATCTCACGGTTCATGTTTCGAGCCCCAAGTCGGGTTCTGTGCTGACAGCTCAGAGCCTGCAGCCTACTTCGGATTCTGGGTCTCCCTCTCTCTACCCCTCCCCCTCCCAAAATAAATAAAATATTTTAAAAAAATACAAATTCTCATATCCCATCACAAATCTCTCTAAGTGAGGCCTGGGAACCCACATTTTTAATTTGCTCGGTCATGAGAATCATCTTGGGGCACTTCTCCAAAACTCAGATCCCGGAGCTCCAACTCAGACCTACAGGGCAAGACCCGGGTGTCAGAATGTTAAAGAAGCACCTCAGGTGATTCTCAGAGCCGGCCAAGTGTGGGAGGAGCCATTCTGGAATATGCCACAGCACCTAGAACAGCCCTAGGTACAGAAAGGGTCAACTGGTTGCCTGAGGTGTGAATAGCAGGGATGGACTGGAGCCCAGGGGAGGGGAGCTGTGAAGAGGAGAGCACAGGGTCCCGGTAGCCAAAGGCGTAACCACCCACCTACAAACCACAAAAGTAGCGTCAACCAATGTAACATCGACCACACTCTCTGACCACAATGCAATACAACTTTAGGGATCGATAATAAAAAGACAGCCAAAAACATCCATGAGCTTGGAAACTCAAACCACACTTCTAAATATTTCACATAAAAGAAGAAATCGTGAGGGGAATCACGAGGTGCTTAATGGTCAATGACATACGTACTATAAATCAAACTTGTGGGACTCAAATAAAGCGGTAAGTAGAAACTAGAGCCCGAAATGCACCTACTGTATTCCACCAAATATGAGACACCAGCAACTGTAATAACATTATTATTTTATGTACCACAAAGAACAAAGGTTGCCAATTAAAGTAGGAGAGAATGCTCTACCACTTAGAATGTTTATTATGTATTTATTGAAGCATTCTTTCAGACTTACTTAGATGTATATTTTAAATACATATCATCCATGTGCATATTTAAAGAAGGAAAATATAAGCAAAATAAATTGGTTAAGACCTTCTTTTTTTTTTTTAATGTTAATATGTTTTTGCGAGAGAGACAGAGCGTGAGCAGGGGAGCGGCCGAGAGAGAGGGAGACAGAGAATCAGATGCAAGCTGTCAGCACAGAGCCCAACGTGGGGCTCAAACTCACAAACCACGAGATCATGACCTGAGCCGAAAAAGAGTTGGACGCTTAAACAACTGAGCCACCCAGGTGCCCGGCCTTCTTTTTTTTTTTTTAAGTTTATTTATTTTGAGAGAGAGAGAGAGCGCGCACGCGCGCACGCAGGGGAGGGGCAGAGAGAGAGAGGGAGAGAGAGAATCCCAAGCAGGCTCCACACTGTCAGTGCAGAGCCCAACGCAGGGCTCAATCCCACAAACCGTGAGATCACAACCTGAGCTGAAACCAAGGGTCAGACAGTCAACCGAGGGGCCCCTGGTTAAGGCCTTCTTAAATCTTACATTCAAAAGCCTGATTACTGAATCACTTTTCAACTCAATCACTGATGTCCACGTTTTCTACCCAAATTGACCTCAGTGCAACAAGAACATGGGTGATGCAGCACTTCTTAAATAAGTGCTCCTCGATTGCCTCTGGAATTTTCTTCCAAGACAGAGACACACCCTCTATATTATTCAGGGCTCATTCAGCAAAGCTTATAAAAACTACTTCACACCTGCTGCTGGGCCCACAGCTCTGGTAAGACCAATCCAACCTCAGAGATGTTCACACGCTGAAAAATGTCTATCTTAGAACTGACAGGTGGTTAAAAAACAAAGATTCCAAAATTAATGAGCTAACTTGCAATGCAAAAAAAATAAGGAAAAAAGAATAAACCTCCCAACGTGGTTTAAAAAAAAAAGGATATTATAAAAATAAAAGCAGAAATGAATGAAATAGAGAAGATTATCAGAACTTTGGTATGGCTTCGTGGAAAGTACCAATAATATAGGTAAGTGAAGTTCAAGAAAAAAAAATTTTTAACACAAGTAAACAGTATTAGCAATGAAATACCATAATCACAAATGGAACAGAAATAACTTTACGCATAAAGAAATTGAGGGTCAGAAATGTCCAGTAACCTATTCAAGGTGACAGAGCTATAGAGTATAATTTATAAAATGTAGTTTAATGTCACATAATCAAGATGGCACTGACACTGACTCTAACAGATTAAACAAGAGAACAAAATAGAAAATGTAGATAGAATAAAACTTTATATAATCATGGCATTTCATGTTGTGGGGAAAGAATAGATTATTCAAAAATATTGCTGAACAACTAATCATTTGGAATGAAAATAAAATTAGTTAATCCCCAAATAAATCCAGATGAATGATAGATTTGAATATCAGATTTAAAATAAAAGATGTACCTGAAAAAAATGATAATTTAATGTTTACATAATCTTAGACTGGGGAAGTTATTTCTAAGAAAGATATCAAATACAGGCAAAATAAAGGAAAAGATACGTGATTTGAAAACATCCATTTAAAAGTTCCACAGAAAACTATAAACTGGGGGAAAGTTTATAGCATACACAACAAGAAAAAGAGTTAGTAGTCATGCCAAATTGTGAGTTTTCATAAATTTATAAAATGAAAATAAATACCCAAGGAAAAAATGGGCATGATTAGGTAATGAATTAAACACACACAGGGGCACCTGGGTGGCTCAGTTGGTTGAGTATCCGACTTCGGTTCAGGTCAGGATCTTGCAGTTTGTGGGTTCAAGCCCTGCGTCGGGCTCTGTGCTGACAGCTCAGAGCCTGGAACCTGCTTTGGATTCCGTCTCCTTCTCTCTCTGCCCCTTCCCCCTTTGCCTCTCAAAAATAAATGAATATTAAAAAAAATTTTAAACACACACACACACACACACACACACACAAATAGCCAATATACATTTGGGGGGAAAAAATCCATCCTTCCTAATAATCAAAGAGCTGAATTTAAGCCACAATACCAGGGGCGCCTGGGTGGCTCAGTCGGTTAAGCATCCAACTTCAGCTCAGGTCATGATCTCACCATTTCTGAGTTCGAGCCCCACGTAGGGCTCTGCGCTGACAGCTCAGAGCCTGGAGCCTGCTTCAGATCTGTGTCTCTGTCTCTCTCTCTCTGCCCCTCCCCTGCTTGCACTCTATCTCTCTCTCTCAAAAATAAACAAACATAAAAAACTAAAAAAAAAAAAAAAAAGACACGATACCAGTGTTTGCTAGGAGTCTGCAAAAACCTAAGATTGGCAGAGGTTAGAGGAATGGCATTCTTGTACATTGCTGGTAGAAATGTCTCCATCTTACTAAAACGCACTTTGGCCATATGCATCCTCCAAAGTCCGTGAGAAGTGCACTGTTGATCCGGTGCTTCTATTTCCAGAAACATAGCTATGAAAAAAGTATGAAACTTATCTATAAGGAATCAGAAAGGATCCACATATGTAGAGAAGACAAAAGGAAGAGCAGATATATCTTCTAGGTTGATAATCATATGTAAGCTCTGAGTTATTACAGCATTTACTGATAATAATTGTTGCCCCTGGATTTTAACAGTGGTTGCCTTTTCATAGCATGTACACATTCTAATTGTATGTTTGCCACTAGAGGACTTACGAGTTCACCAAAGCAAGAACTGGTTGCTATGGATGGCATTACAAAACAAACACTGTTGTTTTGGGTTTTTTTTTTTTTTAGGGGCAAAATTTAAATATATTATATAACCCTGAGCAGCAAGCAGTGAAATCACATGTACAAATTTAGCATATTTCCTTGTTTGCTTAAGAAGCTTTGTGTTGGCAGCTCTCTAGAAAGTGGCCTGTGGCTGCTTTGAAAGGGAAAGCTTATCTGACAGGCAAGCATAGGAAGAGCGGTCTCTCTTCTAAACAGGCAAAGGGCACATCCTCCAAATCCAGCTTACTACAGGATCTTCCCAGAAGTAACTCAGCCTCTACAGCCTGGAGACACTTAAACGTGGCCTCTGGCTGCTTCTCCACGTGTCCTCCAGTAGAAGAGGCTGGAATTGCAAGTCTGACCCCTTCTGTTCTGACACGGATGCTCGCCTTGTGTAAAGGTAACATCCAGTTACTTCAAGAAAGTCAATTACCTCTCCAGCCCAGCTCCCAACACCTGCCCCCCCCCCCCCCAGCTCACTAGGCTGAGATGATACAAAGAAGCTAAGGCACATGCTTCTTGAAAATGTCATCATTTAGCATGATAATTGTTATTCAAATTCGATGTCCAGGAAGCCATAAGATGGGAAATTCTAACAAGTTGCCAAAACACAGTGATATAAGAAAAGATGATTCAACAGAAGGGACCGAGAGAAGGTTCTGGCGACTAGAAAGAAATTTAGGGGGAAATGGAGAGTTTAGAAGAAAGTCTGTTTCTTTGGTACCATCTGTGGAATCCACGCTAATTATTTCCATTTCTTTAGGCAGGAATAACACCTTACATAACCAAGAACTTTCACATACTTGTCATCACAGCTGATTTACACAATAGCATGGTCTGGCAGGGAGAAAATGATACATCAAGCCAAGTTAGCTTAATGTGGTTACCTTTTAACCACTCAGTTTCTCACCCCGGCTTATCTGCTCCACAAACAGCCTAAGGGTCTAGGACTGTGGTTTTTAACCCTGCGGATCACAGACTCCCCTGGAAAGTAATGAAAACAACAGCCCCCCCCTCTCTGGAAAAATGCATATACACCCACAGTTTTGTATTCATGTTCAACTGGTTTGTGGAGCCCCGTCCTTCCCGAAACCCCTGGACTCCATGTGAAGCTGAGTTCAGATATGGTCTCGTGAACGGACACACCTACGTAGCAGGAAAGGAAGTCATGACTCTGGTTAATGTGGTCTGGGGATCTCAGAGTCTGGTGCTCCTCCAGTACCCCTAACTCAGAAACATGAACCCCCTCTCCCCCACCTTTAAAACAACAGCTCCCTCTGCTACCTGAGCTCAACATGGGAACTGCAGAAAAGCCTAGAGCTTAAAGTTAGAATCCCCAAACCTTTTTCTCTTGCTGACCTAGCCACATTGGGCACTCTGGGTTCCAACTCCTGCTCTTCTGGTCCCTGCTTACAGATGCATATGGTAAGTCATACCTCCCCGCTCTCTGTGCACTTGTGAAGAACGAGGAGACAGAAGAACTGTAATACAAAGGGCCGAGGACCAAGCTATGATCTGATGGGGCACAGACAGAACATTCTACAACATTCCTTGTTTCCAGCATTCAGGCCACTCACCTATAAAGGCCAACCTAGGCATACACTCATTCCAAGGTTTTCTGAGAGACTGTGGCTGTTCTGCTTCATGATTCTGTTCTCTAGAGGCAGTGTGCCCCCCAAACATCCTCCTCAGCCTTCAGAACCAATTAAGGAGCCACTATCCATTATTTTAATTTAAGCCTTTCCTCAAAATGTTCATACTTTTTGCCCGAGCTGCCCATCCAATAAATAGTGCCACAAATCTAGTAATATTTGAGCAAAGAAAAAATTAAAGGACACAGGTTTGGGGGGCCAGAAGACTGTGGTTAATCCTCAGATTTACCATTTATTGACCGTAGCACTGGGCAGGTCAAAACTCTGGCTCCCCCGACCCTTTTTTTTTTTTTTTTTTATCTTGAGATTGAGAGAGAAAGAGTGAGTACACAAGTGGAGGAGGGGCAGAGAGTGAGGAGAGAATCCGAAGCAGGCCCAAGCCCCATATGGGACTTGATCCCACTAATGGTGAGATCATAAACTGAGCCAAAATCAGGAGTCTGACTTTCAATGGACTGAGCCACCCAGGCGCCCCTGGCTCTCTTCACTCATTAGTAATATTCCTCTGGGCTGTTATGAGATCCAAGGACTTAATTTGTGAGAATCTCTGCTTTGAGCTGCTATCCGCTTCATCAGATCTTGGGTTAAAAGAGACATAAGCTACTTTTTAAAGACTACTTTTTATATGCCCGCAAACTGGCCTCCCCGTACACTTGAAGTGGCTTGAACTTCCCGGCTCTGGTATACTTGGATCTGGCGACCAAATCCACACCCAGCCCTTCTGATTTCTTCAAACTCAACTGTATCTCTTCTCCATCGTGGTCATGCCAGGGTCTCCTTCCTCTTGAACCTTCTCCAGCTCTCTGCTGCAGGTCGCTCTGGAGATGGAGGGGAGAGAACAGTCCCGGGGACCTTTTCCAGGGTACATGGACTCATCTATGCATGTGTTGATTTTAAGTACGAAAAGCAACCCGGAGACAAAGAAAAGACCTTTGTAAGAAAGGCATCAAAGAAAGCCAAGAGAAAGTCCACAAGCCATTGAAAGTCAAAGAGGGCAGGGGTGGCATCTTAATCAGAACTTCCCTCCCGCCCCCTCCTCGGGCTTTTCTCAGGTCGGGATGCCCCCGGGGTTCCCGTGGGTTCTCTCCGCCGCCCACACTCGCTGCCCCGCCCGCCCAAGGTGCTCCTTCCCTTTCCACCTCCGGGTCTTCCACCCCTTCCCCCAGCGGAAGCCTCCTGGGGCGAGGCTGCGAGATCAACGCACCCACTGGCAGCCGAACTGCCACTGCCGGGCGCCGGGCGGGCGAGGAACCGGAGCGGAGGGCCGGAGGGCCGCGGGGCCACCTGCTTCTCCCGCGGAGCCGCGTCCGGGGGTTGCCTGGACACCGGCCGCAGCGGCGCGCGGCCGCGCTGCGTCCCGCCAGGCGCGCTCCCGGTCCTCCTGCCTCCGCGTCCGGGGCGCTCCCGCCCTCCTCAGGCGCCGGGTCCCCCGAAGGGCACGGCTACTCGCCCGGGCTAGTGGGGACGGCGCCATCAGGGGCCGCCGGAAAAGCTGCTCAGTGTTTCTGGGTTTTTGTGTGTTTTTTTCATTTTCTTAAGAGTTGTGGGTTTTCTCCAGGCAGATGTCATTATTGGAACCGTAGCCTCTGGTGGCAGTGAAGGATGGGCCGTCCACAAAGCCTGCAGATGCCTGTTCATAATTGGCACTGATTAGGCAGGATCACCTACCACTTTTCTGGGCCAGGCGCCCTGCTGGATGTTATCTTCCCTAAGCAGCTGCATTTTTCAAAATAGAAAGCCGAATTTGAGCAAGGACTTGCTCAAGGTCACCCAAAAAACTAGGATTCATTTCCAAGTTTCCTCACTCCAAATCGACCACTCGTTCCATCATAACCAACTCGAATGTATCTCTAATTCTTTCCAGCATCTAACTAATCTTGCATGGAAAATTTTTCTCCAAGTCTGGCTTACGTCCCTCAATTCAAATTCAGACCTAGTTTCTCCCTTGGTGAAGTGGAGGGAAAAATTAGACCATGTTTTTATTTTTGATAACAGTTTTTTTCCGATTAGAAAAGAAGTCATTGTAGAAATCTTGGAAAACATAGAAAAGTAGTGTTGATACCCAGGATCCCACAATCCTAAGTCACTTCTTCTGCATATCGATTGCTAGATAGCAAACCATCCCCAAACTCTGTGGCTTTAAACAACCATCATCACGATTGTTAAACCCTGATTCTGGGGGTTGGCTAGGCTAACCCTTCATGTGTGGGGGTGTCTCATGCAGTTGCAGTCAGAAGGTAGCTGGAGCTTTCTCATTCATATGTCCGGTGACTTGTGCTGGCCATCAGCGGGGACCTCCGCTGGGGTTTTGGTGTACATTTCTAGCAGGTTCTATAGTGAGGTCAATGGGAGTGGCCTGGTCTTTAGCCCCCAATTTCCCACTCTGACGTGCAGGACCCATTTTGTGTTCACTGACTGGGATCAGCTATGAGAAGGGACAACCGACAGAAGGCAGGGTGGTGGTGTAAGAAGGTTACAGGCAGAGAGGGTCCCTGCTGGTTCTCCCTTGGCTCAGGTACCTCCTGTGACGCCCCCCACCCCAGACCCTTGACAGCAGCTGGGGCAGCTCTAAGAATTAAGTGCTCAGCAATTCAGAAAAAACTAGACGGCAGACTGGGAATAGTATCAAATAAATTCTACCCTGTCCCTTTTGGCCAAGGCCAAACGAAAAATGCCTGAGAAATCTAATCCTAGAAAGATGGCATTATCTGATGGCTGAGCGGTGAGGGACATTGGTAAAAAGCCTCTTGTGTTTGGTAAGCCTCAGGAGTTGCAAGCTAAATTGGGGAGGAGGTCTTAAACACTACCTCTCCCCCCAACAGGATTGCAAGCAGCCCATAGAAGGGAGCCTCTCCCAATGTCAAGAAAACGTCACCGCAAACCCTCATAGAACATGCTTATCCCGTAAGCACACAGCAGAGGGCAGTGTAAACCAGGCCATGGAAAATACAAAGCGCCGGAGAATCTTGACTGCTGCCTTCAGGCTGAGGCATTCCAGGGCCTCAGACAAAGAGGGCACTGAGAGAATGGGGGCTGAGTGGATTACTGACACACAGTCGCCTTCCAAAACCTTCAGTGGTAGGCAAGGGGGCCTGGCAAAGATGAGAGAGAGAGAGAGAGAGAGAGAGAGAGAGAGAGAACGTGCATTAATTGCCTCAGAACCTGCTAACACTACCAGCACCCAAATCCTCAAAGAGCCTCACCATCAGTTCAGGTCAGGAAACAACTCCAAGCACCTTCTATGTGTCAGGCACTGTGCCAGGGGCAGGGGGTTCAAAGGTGAGTAAAACCCAGCCCCTTCCCCAGGTGAGTGCCTATGATATGCCAATCCCTTTGCATTCATTATCTCATTTAATCCCTACGATAATGAAGTGCCATAAAAACCATCCCCATCTTACAGTTGAGGAAAGACAGACTCAAGGGGGTGAACTACTAGTCCAATTAGCCAGCCAGGCTATCGCCATTCCCATCGTAGGCTGCCAAACTGCCTGGGAGAGGTCCGGGGTGATGCTTGTCCCCAGAAGCACAAAAATCCCCTTGGCCTGGATATCAGAGTAAGATAACTAAATGAGTAAGATTTTAAAATATATATAACATTTACAATGTATGAAACAGACGCACAGAATAAGGACACCGGCAAATGGAGTGCAAGGTCTGTTCTCGATAGATTCAGAAGGAAGAAGGCTGGATTTGATGGGGCTGTTGGGGGAATTCCTTGAATACCAGGTTTGACCCAACATGGAATGATCCCTGCAGATCCCTCTGTGGAAGAAGGAGGCAGAAGCAGTGTATCCTCATATCCTCCCTGGGCCCCTCCAGGTCAACTCTCCACCCTGCTCTGCTTCCAGAGGCTGATCTGTATGGAAGGAATTCCCCAGCTCCCTCAGGAGGCAATGGACCAAAGGAAAAAGAGGGACAGAGGGAGGGTGGGCGGGAGCTGTGCACCTCTGGGCAAGCTACTCATCCTTTGTGAGACTCCGTTTCCTCATCTGTAAAGGGGGATCATAATAGTGCCCAGTCCAAAAGGTAATTGAGAGGATTCATGAATAAATACATGTAAAGCACTTAGCTTAGCACTTACCAAAGCCATGCACTTGGTAAGAAGCCAATAAGCGGGCACTTTTGTAAAGAGCCTTTCCTTCTATGACTGATTTCTATAATGAAATACAAACTCAAATCCGATGCAAGAGGAACTGAACAGCATTTGGCCTGTTCTCTTGGGGAAGGAGAGAGGAGAGAAAACAATAGAAGCGATTTTCATTGTTGCAGGTTGTTGAAAAGTTAGAGGCCTTTGGGGAGAGAGAAAGGTCATCCCCCTTACTCTGCTCACCCTAAGCTCCATGCAGAGGGCTGCTAAATCCCCGTGTGTCCCTGCTCAGGTATTGAACAGGACCAAGGACAAAGAGCCTCCGGAAGGATTGACTGTTGGAAGCAAATGCCTTCTGGGGCAGATGGGCTCCTCTGCTCAAACTCTAAGAAACATGTAACACTGGCTGGGCAGGGAGCCCGTTGATCTGGGAAATTCTTCCCTGGAAAAGGAGCATACAAGACAGATCTAGAGCAATCATAGGCAGCAGATTAGGAAAAGAAATGCAAGTTCGTGTTTAGAGAACAGTCTAGCCAAAAATCCCCCCGCTGAAGTTGTGATAAAGGCCATCGGAACCTTTTTATAAACCAGAGGTGCGACAGAGGGGTCACCCAGCTCTCGGTGGAAGAGCCAACTAGAAAATGATGCTGCCCACAGCCCACGCTGGAGGTAAGATGGGGCATCCTACTGACCTCTGCCATCTGCTTCTTCAGGTCTATCTCCACCTTTTTTCCCCCTACAAGCTTAAGAAAAATAGATTTCCCTGAGAAAAAGAGAAACGGGAGAACAAAAGCCAGTGGATCGACTGATGTGGGCTGAAGAATAATAAATGGTGGGAGAACAGCTTTCTGCTCAGAGTATCGCCAGCGAGAGTTCCGGACTTGGTCAGGTGTCATGGACCACTGGGTGGGACTCCTGTCTTTATTCAACATCTAGGCTCAGAAAAACAAGACACGTCAATGCCTTACTGAACACTGGATATCAGTTCTTTTTACAAGATAGCATTGATATTAGTCTGTGGAGGGCCTCACTCTGCCCCAGGTACCGTGTCACTCTCTCTCACAGCTCAAGACAAGCCTTCAGGTAGGTCATTACTATTTCCATTATCTCTAAATGTCAGTCTGGAGAGATCAAATAGCCTCCCCAAGGTCACAAGACCTTACAGACCCCAGCTCACACCAGGCACTTGCGCTTTGGAGGGCCGGTTCCCTGCTTAAAGTTAGGGCGCATCCCAGCTAGTGGTGCTAATACTCCCTCCAGGGGAGTCCTCAGATCTCACATGCCCCGCCTTCCCATTATTGCAACCATGAGCCCAGATAGACCCTAAAATTGGAAGTCTAAACCTTCCTAGGAATCAAACTTCTACTCCCTGGAAACCTCTCAGACAACATTGAACAATGACACCAGAAAGGTCCAGGGCTCACCAAAGGCACAGAGGGACTGTGTGTGCGTGCGTGTGTGCGTGTGTGCACACGCGGCTCCTGCCCATCCCAACACCTAAAGGAGCTGCCGCCATAGTACTCCTTGCCTCTCATCTTCTCCTTATTCTTCTTGGGGGCCCCTTTTCCACTTGCTCTTTGTTCAGAGCCACCATCACTTCCTTCCTTCCTCCCTTATGCGTCCGTCAGCTGTCTACTTCACTTACTCTTTTACTCCCTGCTTCTGCATTGTGGTCTTTGTATTAGTCATCTATTGCCATAATAATGCTCTGTAACAAACTTCCCCAAAATGTTGAGGCCTACGACCAGCATATATTTAATAACTCATGAGTTTAGAAGCCAACCAGGTCAATATACTTTAAGCTGCAGATCAGCCTGGCTCCAGGGTGTAGGTCAGGTTTGCTCCCCGAGATTTGTCTCATTCTCCTGGGTTCAGAAGCTCCGTCATGCATGTTCATCTCGTGTCAAATGGCATGAGCACAAGAGGGCTGAATGAAATGGCACATTGTCACTTCCTCCCATATTCTGTGGGCCAAAGCAAGTTACACAGGAAAGCCTAAAAACTCTGAAGGGAGGACATAAACTCCATCCACACCGGTGGGGGAATAACACAAAGTCACATGGCACAGGGCGTGGCTGTGTACTCTTTTTTTAAGTTTATTTATATATTTTGAGAGAGGGGGAGCAAGCGTGAGCAGGGGAGGAGGCAGAGAGAGAGGGAGACAAGATCCCAAGCACAAAGCCCGACTCGGGGTTCTGTCTCACAAACCGTAAGATCATGACCTGAGCCAAAATCAAGAGTTGGACACTTCACCAACTGAGCCACCCAGGTGTCCTAGTCCTTGTTACTTTAAAGTGGAAGGATGGGGCGCCTGGGTGGCTCAGTCGGGCTCAGGTCATGATCTCTCAGTCTGTGAGTTCCAGCCCCGCATACGGCTCTCTGCTAACAGCTCAGAGCCTCGAGCCTGTTTCAGATTCTGTGTCTCCCCCTCTCTCTCTGACCCTCCCCCATTCATACTCTGTCTCTCTCTGTCTCAAAAATAAATAAATGTTAAAAAAAATTTTTTTAATAAATAAATAAATAAAGTGGAAGGAGGCTCAGTCATTTAAGCGTCCGGCTTCAGCTCAGGTCATAATCTCATAGTTCGGGAGTTCGAGCCCTGTGTCAGGCTCTGTGCTGACAGCTCAGGGCCTGGAGCCTGCTTTGGATTCTGTGTCTCCCTCTCTGTCTCTTCCCCTCCCCCGCTTGTTCTGTGTCTCTTTCTCTCAAAAACAAATAAAAACATTAAAAATTTTTTTTTGAAAAAAAATACTGTGGAGGGAAACACCTTCTCTTCTGTCTTCTCCAACTCCTATGACAAAATCATGATCTACTTTTCTGACGCCTGGACTGCTCACTGGGTTTGCTCTATGGGCCTTTGAACAGAGTAAGGCCTCACCTGCAGGACTACCCATTTCCTCCAAACCAACCGTCCTCACGATTCTCATGCTTTGGAATAAGGTATGGACACGTCCTCCCAACACACATCGATCTTTTTCAAATTTCTATTCTCCTTTTTCATTTTCCAAAAACACTCCAAACCGGATGTGCCTTCCTCTCAGATGAAACAGGCCTCTAAAAGTTCCAGATGTTCCTTGCTCAGCTACACAGGATTCAGATTTAGGAAAGGAATCAGGGCAAGAAAGAAGCAGAACTGCATACTCGACACATTTTTCTTCTAAGCAGAGACTCTTGAATACAAACCCTTCGTAGTTAGGAAGTGTTTCAGAGCAGAGGAAGAAGAGAAATTCAGAAATCAGAAATTCAGAAATCAAAATTCAGAAATGGCTTCGATTTATTCTAAGAGATGGCATTCAAACCACCACCGAGCACTTAACCGAATCCACTTAAGGAGGAAGGAATCCACTTATTACTGTGCTGGGCAAGAGAAGTTAACTGGGAAGCTGGCGGCTCCTGTAACTCACACTGGAGACCGTGGTCCGCCACTGAAACAGTAGCCACAGAGCAGTTTCTCCTGGTGATGACAGCAATGGGAGAAAAATCTACAAGAACAGTCTTCAGGGCACCCTGGCTGGTTGGGGACTGTCATCACACAGCTGGACATTAATAAATTCACACCAAGTAGAAAGAAATGAGAGGCACATTTTGTCTGATCTCAGAGTCTCGGCCAGTCCACTTTATATCAAAAACCCATGGCCTGGGCACTTGGGTGGCTCAGTTGGTTGAGCGTCTGACTTTGGCTCAGGTCGTGATCTCTTGCGTTCAAGTCCCACATCGGGTTGTTTGGGATCCTCTGTCCCCATCTCTCTCTGCCCCTCCCCTGCTCTCTCTCTCTCTCTCTCAAAAATAAACGTTAACAAAAGAACTAAAAAAAACAGTCCATGGCCATGTAGGTGGTCCCCAGAGGAATCCAATGCATAGAGACTGAAAATAGAATGGTGGTTACCAGGAACTGGGGGGAGGAGAAAAGTGGAGTTGGTGTTCAGTGGGGACAGAGTTTCAGTGGAGAGTGACGGAAATGTCATGGACGGTTGCACACCACCGCAGCTATACTGACTGAATGCCGCTGAATCGTATGCCAAAAACAGTTGAAACGGTAAGTACATCGTATCTTTTTTACGGTAAAAATAAATTAAGAAAAAAATGTTTTAATGTTTTTGTTTATTTTCGAGAGAAAGAGACACAGAGCAAGCAGGAGAGGGGCGGGGGGGGGGGGGGAACACGGAATCCAAAGCAGGCTCCACGCCCTGAGCTGTCAGCACAGAGCCTGACAAGGGGCTCGAACTCGCGAACTGTGAGCGCCAAAGTCAGACGCTCAACCAACTGAGCCACCCAGGTGCCCCTACAATAAAAATGAATTGGGGGGGGGGGCGCCTGGGTGGCTCAGTCGGTTAAGCGTCCGACGTCAGCTGGGGTCATGATTTCGCAGTCTGTGGGTTCGAGCCCTGCGTAAGGCTCCGTGCTGACGGCTCAGAGCCTGGAACCTGCTTCGGATTCTACGTCTCCCTCTATCTCTGCTCCTCCCGTGCTCGCCCTCTGTCTCTCTCGTTCTCAAAACTAAATAAACATTAAAAAAAAATTTTTTTTAATGAATTTTTAAAGCCCATGACTATTGGAAAATCCATCCAGCCATCCACCTAAATGCGCTTTTTGGCCCCTATAGTTCAATGACAAGGTTTCTTTTTTGTAATTTTTTCTAACTTTTTTAATGTATTTATTTTTGAGAGAGACAAAAGGACAGAGAGAAAGGGAGACACAGAATCCGAAGCAAGCTCCAGGCTCCGAGCTATCAGCACAGAGCCCAACGTAGGGATCGAACCCACAAACCATGAGATCGTGACCCGAGCTGACGTCGGACGCTTAACCGACTGAGCCACCCAGGTGCCCCCCGATGACAAGATTTCAAATGGTGGAGAAATAAATGTGAGGACAAGGACACAGATAAGTACTGTGAAGAAAGTGAAGCCAGGTAGGGGACAGAGAGGCAGGGCCTGGGACCCAGATCTTGCCAACGAGCTTATAGATGTCACGCTCTCTCCTAAGAACATCAGGAAGCAATCTTATACTTTCTTGGTTTGGGTTTGTTTTGTTTTGCAGGGAGAGATGAGATTAAAATTCAAGTGCTTTGTGCAATGTGCCAAAGAGTTACTGCTCAATACATTTATCTATTATATAAAAGAGGACAATGTTCATTCAGAGCAAATAGAAGCCTTCTCATTTATAATTGAAATTTATCATTTCAGCAAAATTCAAGGGCTTTTATCCGCCTATTTTATTTATTTTATTTTTAGGATCTTTTTTCATCCAGCCACAGTTTTGCATGAAAAACAAATGTGGTAAGTCTTTGTTAGAAGTCAAAGAAAAACATTTATATGTGTATATATACATATACATATGTATATATGTAGGTGTGTACATGTATATATACACATGTATATGTGTGCACACATATAGGGGGGACAATTTACCTTAAAATCAAATTTAAGCAATTTTTACAAATTTTTTTATTTACAAAAACTTTTTTAATGTTTATTTATTTTTGAGAGAGAGAGAGAGAGAGAGAGCGAGCGAGTGGGGTAGGGGCAGAAAGAGCCAGAGACGCAGAATCCAAAGCAAGCTCCAGGCTCTGAGCTGTCAGCCCAGAGCTCCATGCAGGGCTCGAACCCACGAACTGTGCGATCATGACCTGAGCCCAAGTCAGAGGCTTAACCAACTGAGCCACCCAGGCACCCCTAAGCAATTTTTTTAACTTTTTTTTTTTTTTTTAATTTTGGCTTTGACTTAAGGCCCAGCTAAAATCAGACCCAGGTCTTAACTTTGGGAACTAAAGAGGTAAGCAAAAATTTGGGGTGAGACCCCAAGGAAGCCAGCCTCGAACCTCAGTTCAGGGAAAGACAGCTCTTGACTGCTTTTCTCTATCTTTCCTAGCTTCTCCTCTGTGCTCTGCAGCTCAGCCCTCTACCCCAACTCCCACAGTCTGGATGCTTCCCCTGAGTTAAAACTGTCTGGGGAAAAGAAAATGTCAAGTGTCTTTCAGGCATCGATATTTCTGCAAGTCTGCTCCAAAGTAATTAATTACTGTTCCTTCTCAGTCTGCCAAGTGCCATCTAATACCTTCGATTGATCATTCCCTGTAGTCCCTTGCTGCAGGAAGGGTAACATCATCATCCACAGAACTGACAACCAGAATTAAATAATTTACCCGTTATCTATCAGCCTGTCGTCGAGGACGAGACAATGAGCCAACTCGTGCTTTTGTGAGCACAGATTCAATTTCAGAGGCTCCCGGCCACTCCTTCAGCTTTTCCCAATGCTTAACAATGAAAGAACAGATGCTATTTGTTAAAGACCCTTCTGATTCCTGGATGATATGTCCCAGGTAATGTCTGCTTACCCACATCCCAAGAGGGTACATTGTTCACCCTAAAGTTTGCTGGATTCTGTCTCATGCATGGGAAGATCTTGGAATAAGAAAGAAAGGAGAAAGACAGAAATTCGAAATGTTCATTTCATCAGTTATATTTCTCAAGGCAGGAAAGCCTCTGAACGGGCTTTTCAGCTCGGGCTTTCATAAGACACAAATACCCCGCTTTTTAAGGGGAACTTAACACGGCCAGGAGCTAGAACATGGCCGGCATGATTCTGCTCAGCCTTGGGACTTGGCTGGGATGTCCCCACACACACCCTACCCCACTATTGGGTCCCTGAGGGCACCTAGTAGCCATGCCATAAATATTTGTGGGACTGAACTGAATTTATATCCTCTCCATATTACATCAACCAAGTGGAGTACAACTCCTTTTTCTGCCAGCATTTGGAAAATTCCTGGAGATGCTTCCAAATAAGTAAAGTTGCCCCTGTTGGGCCTTAAACCTTGTCATTGAACTCTTTCTAAAATGCTTTGGATATTTTCTTGATTTGTTACCAAAATACAGCAAACATACTGTAACCTTTCCTTGATGTCCTGGGTCTATGCGCTGGCTTGTGAGTTTGGCTGCTCTAAGAGTGAGATTTAAAATGGCTTAAACAGGGGCGCCTGGGTGGCGCAGTCGGTTAAGCGTCCGACTTCAGCCAGGTCACGATCTCGCGGTCCGTGAGTTCGAGCCCCACGTCGGGCTCTGGGCTGATGGCTCAGAGCCTGGAGCCTGTTTCCGATTCTGTGTCTCCCTCTCTCTCTGCCCCTCCCCCATTCATACTCTGTCTCTCTCTGTCCCAAAAATAAATAAACGTTGAAAAAAATAAATAAATAAAAATAAATAAATAAAAATAAATAAATAAATAAAATGGCTTAAACAGGGGCGCCTGGGTGGCTCAGTCGGTTAAGCGTCTGACTTTGGCTCAGGTCATGATCTCGCGGTTCGAGAGTTAGAGCCCCACATCGGGCTCTGTGCTGACAGTGTGGAAGTCTGCTTGGGATTCTGTCTCTCAACCTCCCTCTCTGCTCCTACCCCGCTCATTCTCTCTCTCTCTCTCTCTCTCTCTCTCTCCCTCTCTCTATAAATAAATAGATGAATAAATAAATAAATAAACTTTAAAAATGGATTAAACGGAAAAGTTGGTTCTCTTGCCTGGAACAACACGGGAACGACTAGCACAGGGCGCCCATGTCGACTCCGTAAGATCAGAGTGAAGCTGTTTTCATCCCTTGCTGTTATCCCTGGGGGTTTCCCTTGCCCCGAAGACTACATCCCAGCCGGTGGACAGGAAAAGGCAGAGGGCAGAGCTTGTGTGACCAGGCACATCTCACTTCTCCGAGTCCAGGGACCACTCGACCATGCTTAGCGGTAAGAGAGACTCAGCAGCTGCAGTCCGTGGAAAATTTGGGGGGTCCTATTACCAAGAGAGAGAAAATGGGAACTTGAACGCTGGGGAGAGCTTACAGCGTCTGCCACAGACTCTGTAACTATCCTGTGCTTTGGTGGTTCCCGCAAGGACAGCTGAACTATCCTGTGCTTTGGTGGTTCCCGCAAGGACCCAGGAACTATCCCTGGGACTATCCTGTGGATATATCCCAGGAACTATCCTGTGCTTTGGTGGTTCCCGCAAGGACAGCTGAAATGTGCAGGACTGACTCCCAGCAAGGGCCCAGACCGCTCAGGTTTGTGGGTTCTTCTCCTCCATCACCGCGAGGCCATCTCTTGATGTTAGGAATATGCTCGCTTCCAGCGGCCCCACTTCCTAAGGTGCCCAACGCCGGAAAAACAACTTCCGAAGCTTTTTAGGATGACACATTTTAAACGCACGCAAGCGGGCATGCAAACACACGCTCAGACAGGAAGTCAGGAGAGGTGGTTAACAAGATAGGTTCGGCAACCAGGCGGCCTAGGTTCAAATTCCCTCTCCGTCACGCACTGTCCTGTATATCCGTGAGCAAGTTACTTAACCTCTCTCAGTTTCTTCATCCGTAAAATGGGAATAATAATAGCAATTTATCTCATTGGGTTGGAAGGATTAACTAAGTTATTACATATAAAGCATGTTCCCTGGTACATTGTAAGCACCCAATTTTTCATGTTTATTTATTTTTTTAATTAAAAAAAATTTTTTTAACATTTATTCCTTTTTCGAGACACAGAGAGACAGTGTGAGTGGGAGAAGGACAGAGAGAGAGGGAGACACAGAATCTGAAGCAGGCTCCGGGCTCTGAGCTGTCAGCACAGAGCCCGATGTGGGGCTCAAACCCACAAGCTGTGATATCACAACCTGAGCTGAAGGTCGGATGCTCAACCGACTGAGCCACCCAGGCGCCCCAGGAAAGCAATTATTATTAACATAAATAAGTTAGATTCCACAGGCTCTGAGTGAGGGTGGGAAAGACCCTCCCTTGAACTGAGTTTTTGAGCTTTATGGCAGGACTTGTCACTGCTCAGGGGACCATTTTCCTCACTCCCACACTCTGGGCTGTGTCCCAGACAGTTAAAGCTGCTAGAAGCCAGAGAAGTGGCGTGTCAATGGAGACAGGAATCAATTTGAATTTTGATATGTTTTATCTCACTCGCATCCTGATGCATTTTTAATAGCATCTCAAAGACAACGGAGTAAGCTGATAGCAAATGAAAATTGCATTAATGTTAGGATTCCTAATTCTGTGTTTAGCTTTCCATTCTCCAAACATCCTTACAGACAGAGGCCCCATTTCCAGAAGGGATAATGGAAGTCTGTGTTCTAATCTATTCAATACTTTTTGCGGAAGGGCCTCTCATCAGAAGTCTCTAGACCAAAGCCAGAGTGACTCTCTCTCCATTCCTAAAAGCTCAAACGACAAGAAGGGAGCCACAGGGAAATAAGATACCCTTGACAAGTGGGCAGATTTGATTCCCAGGAACCATAAACATCACATAATGTCTGCTTCTGTAGCGTGTGCTCTGAAAGACACTATTTTGCATCCCCCAAACTCCATGAAGGCCGGGGCCTGCCCAAATATCTTTGTGAAAGGAGAAGGATGTGATGACAAACATACCTGTAGAATAAACAAACAAAATTAAAAAAAAAAAAGCAAAATAAAATCAGTGTCAAAATAACAGCAGAGCCACATGCATGACATTTGTTAAGACACAGAGTCGGTCTGTCACGGTGTAGTGCCAGCCTCTGTGACTGAAATTATGATTAGTCGGGAAATACCAAAGTCTTAAAGTCTTCCATTTTCATGCGTTCCAAGGAACTGGAGAGCACTGTCTCATGTCATTCTACATTCTCTCTTTTTACACTTTATTTATTTAACTTATTCACGTACACAGGTTGCAAAATCGAAAACTGTAAAAGGTGGGGTGCCTGGGTGGCTCAGTCACTTAAGCGATCGACTTCAGCCCAGGCCATGATCTCATGGCCTTGGGAGTTTGAGCCCCGCATCAGCTCTCTGCTGCCAGAGTAGAGACCACTTCAGATCCTCTGTCTCCCTCTCTCTCTGCCCCTCCCCCACTAGCGTGTGTGTGTGTGTGTGTGTGTGTGTGTGTGTGTGTGTGTGTGCGCTCTCTCTCAAAAATAAATAAACAAAACAAAAGAAAACTATAAAAAGGCGTACGAGGAAAGACTCACTCCCACTGCTTCCCCATCCAGCCAGGTCCTACCTCCACTCCATCCCAACAGAAGCCACTCTTACGTCCTGTGTATCCCCTTCCAGAACTGTACAAGCAAATATGTGTGTGTTTTCTCTCCATCCCTTTGTGCACGGTAACAGCATACACTCACTCGGTTCTTTTCACTCTCAGAGATATTTTCACAGCATTACAGAAAGCACTTCTATACCATTTCTTTTTATAATTTTTTTTAACGTTTATTTATTTTTGAGACAGAGAGACAGAGCATGAACAGGGGAGGGGCAGAGAGAGAGGGAGACACAGAATCAGCAGGCTCCAGGCTCTGAGCCATCAGCCCAGAGCCCGACGCGGGGCTCGAACTCAGGGACCACGAGATCGTGACCTGGGCTGAAGTCGGACGCTTAACCGACTGAGCCACCCAGGCGCCCCTATACCATTTTTTTTTTAAAGTAAATTTTAACCCCAACATAAGGCTTGAACTCACAACCCCAGGATCAAGAGCCACATGCTCTACCAACTGAGCTAGCCAGGAGCCTCCAGAATTTCTGTCTTCCAGGTTCTCTCAAGGAAATAAAACACACTACACAGCACCCCTGGCCTTGGTCAACACTGATAAGAGAATAGATTCTTTTTTTTTTAATTAACTCATATTTATTTATTTATTTATTTATTTATTTATTTATTTACGAGAGAGAGCACTAGCAGAGAAGAGGGGCAGAGGGAGAGAGGGAGAGAATCTTAAGCAGGCTCTGTGCTCAGCACAGACCCCGACGCAGGGCTCGACCCCAGGGCCGTGGGATCATAACCTGAGCTGAAATCAAGAGCGGGACGTTCCTTTTTGGGGAAGACACGGTCACAGCTACAACGGAGCTTTGGAGGCCCTGCTTCTGCTCCTGACTCACCGCTGTTTGCTCTCACCGAGGAACAAGTTGGTCAGGAAGCCGCACCTGCAGTCATGGGTTTTAAGGACACCGGGAAGATAGCCATGGGACCAAGGGTGGCGATTCATCGAATTAAAATTACTCTAACCGCCCTCAACATAAAATCTTTGGAGAAGGTATATGCGGACTTGATCAGAGACATATGGGCAAGTCAAACCCACAGCTGAGCAACAAAGCAGGACTCATCAACATGCTCTCTGTGTATTGTTAACATGAAAACCACAAACCCAAAATGGTGTCGCTTAGGTTAAGGCCCCAAGTCAGTAAACCAAGACTTAACTAACTTAACTGCAATTTCAACCCCCCAGAGATGTGACCTTTAACCAGTCAACACAGGAATTTCTGGGGCAGCAGTAGGAAATTCACTGAGACACCCCTTCTCTTCCCTTTAGAAGGGCAACCTTGCCTAAAACAATGGATTCTTCCTTTATTCTGCTCCCTGTCTACCTTTAAAAACATTTCCTTTTCTGTAGTCCTTTGGAGCTCCCCTCTACTTGCTAGATGAATCAATTCATGAATCAATTAATCAAGCCGATTAGATCTTTAGAATTCACTCAGTTGAATTTTTGTTATTCAACATCTTGGGGCACCTGGGTGGCTCAGTCAGTTGATCATCCAACTTGTCTCAGGTCATGATCTCACAGTTCATGAGTTCGAGCCCAGGCTTTACACTGATAGCTGGGAGCCTGCTTAGGATTCTCTGTCTCTCTCTCTCTCTCTCTCTCTCTCTCTCTGCCCCTCCCTACTCATTCTGTCTTTCAAAAATGACTAAACATGGGGTGCCTGAGTGGCTCAGTCGGTTAAGCGTCCAACTTCGGCTCAGGTCATGATCTCATGGTTCGTGAGTTCAAACCCCACGTTGGGCTCTTTGCTGACATCTTGGAGCCTGGGGCCTGTTTCAGATTCTGTCTCTCTCTCTCTCTCTCTCTCTCTGCCCCTTCCCCCACTCACACTATCTCTCTCTCTCTCTCTTTCTCTCTCTCAAAAATAAATAAACAACCAAAAAAAAAAAAGAATAAACATTAAAAAAAAAAAATCTTACCCCTTCTTCCAGCCTGTAATGCCCCCAATTTCGAATCCAAGAGACCACCAAGGAGCCGATAAACGCACGAGGGTTTATTTGCAAGCTCGAGCTTGGGCCCAAGTGTACCCGACACAGCGGAGCAGGGACTTGGACCCCTAGGTTAAGAGGCATAGCAGTTTTATAGGGGCCGGTGGCCAATGAGATTGTAACACACACAGAAAGTTGCATAGTCATGTCAGTCCACCCGCAGGTAGCCAATTGAATTACAATTTACCCTATAGTAACTGTTTGAACTAGCCTATCACTCCGGTCAGAATTGGCGCGCAAGTTTGGCGGGCAAAAGGCGGGGTTTAAGAATTGGCGTTCAAATTTGGCGGGCAAAAGGCAGGGTTTACATTCCATGGCGGTTAGGGGTTCCGTATTCCTATATGAGCCAGTTTCCAAGAAGGGTGTGCTCAGCGGCTTGACTAGGGTGGGGGTTATACATGAGATGGTGGGTGTAGCACAAAATGGAGTCAGTCTTGCTCTGCTTGTCCAGGGGGTAGGGGATTTTCGTTAAATTCCTTGGGTCCCACAAGCCCCTCACAGTACCCGAGGATCTCAGGCCCACGACTGAAAGGTAGCTTCCCACACAACACAACCTCATCATTCACAGCCACACTTAAATGAAGCTACTCAATCTTCAGCTGTTTTACAATACACATGCTCCTCTTCTGAAGTTAGAAAAAATTTAATAAATACTACTTTTTACTAATCAGTAAGTGATGAGGCCCTATTAATACGTGGCCTACACGCTTTGCGTCTGTTTCTATGCTGTCTAAAACAAAGATCTCTAAATTCATCCTATTTCTGATGCATTTCACAGTATGTTACAAACATCAGAAGACTTTACCCCTAAACAGTTCAGCCTGCATATCATCAACTAGACTCAACATTGGTGTAGTGTGGTTTTGTGTGTGTGTGTGTGTGTGTGTGTGTGTGTGTGTGTTTTAATTATACACAGTGAAATGTTTTGACACGAGTCTTGACAAACACCTATGATACCTCCTCGGTTAGCCAAGATTGTGATGTACAATTTTCTATCTGCCAGTCAGGTAAAGTCTGCTTTGTCAGGGGCTGCAGCTGAGATGGCAAGAGAAAATCCCATCAGACTCAACATTAGTGACAAGTGGATACTTGATTTTGCTCAAACCAAAGATGTGTTGAAGGAATAGAATACACAGGAAAATGCCACTTTCCAAAGCATCAAAGATGGTTCCGTGTGCCAGCTGGGACCAGGGCAGGTGAGAGGCATGAAAAACTCACAGGATTAAAATCCAAACAGAATTCGTAGAGACCATAAACTCTGAAAAGGGTCTGAATTAAATCGTCTGGGTACTCTACTGGCTATCTATCTCTATGATCACCTTTTCTTCTTTCTTAGCACCTCCAGTCCCTCAACCATGGGTTACTTCCTGTACCTCTGACTCTTCCTACAGGTGGCATGCAAAGGTGTGGATAGGAAGTCATGGATGGGGCGCCTGGGTGACTCAGTTAGCTAAGTATCTGACTTCGGCCTAGGTCATGATCTCAACGTTCCCAAGTTCCAGCCCCGTGTCAGGCTCTGTGCTGACAGTTCAGGCCTGGAGGCTGCTCCAGATTCTGTGTCTCCCTCTGTGTCTCCACTCCTTCCCCATTCACACTCTGTCTCTCTTTCTCAAAAAATAAATAAACTCTTAAAAACAGGAGGAGGAGGAGGAGGAGGAGAAGAAGTCATGGAAAATACCCATGGGATAATTGGCTTAAGATGCCACACCTAATCCATCGGGTCACGTGAGGAAAAAATCTGTTAACAGAAGAAATGTAGTGTCTGGAAGGGAGAAGACCAAGGGTCAAAAAAACGTAAGTGTGGGTCTCCAGCCCTGTCCAGGGGAGAGTGTGCTAACTCCAACCAAGGCAAACATTTCAGTTGGATTTGCAGGCCTGCATCTAACCACCCTGAGTAACGTCAGCCACTAAGCCGCCGTCCCACTAATTCCCCTTGCCATGTTGCTCTGCCCTTTAACGAGGCTTCTGAAGATATTTGTTGCTCAAGCCCACGGGAGAGAAAATGCAGTGACCATCTGCCCCAAGCGTCTGATCCGCTTGGCAGTTCCAGGTCTCTTGCTCCTGGTTTGTTAGTAATCTAGCAGTGGGCTAGCAGGATCTGGGCACACATGAGACCCTCAGATGTTTTAATCTCTGGATTTGCAATTCTGAGAGCCAAACTCTGAGCCCTGGTACTATCATGCCATTTGGAAATCTTGCACAAGTGGCCGGCTGCGTTTCACGGGCTCACATTGCTATCTTGGCTCTCTCTCCCTTTAAGTGCCAAAGACAACAGGAAAACCAGTAAGCGATATATGTAATCTCTTTACCTAAGGAAATTCAAAGGTGGATTGTAATCACCCTCCTTCTTTCCCACTCTCCATACCTGGTCCCCCTTTTCTTTAATTTTTAATTTTTGTTGAAATCCAAGTTAGTTAACATACAGTAGTAATAATGGTCTCAGGAGTAGAATTTAGTGATTCATGGCTTACATATGACACCCAGGGCTCATCGCAACAAGTGCCCTCCTGCAGGCCCATCACCCATTTAGCCCATCCCCCCACCCAACACTGATCCAGCAACCTTCAGTTTGTTTTCCGTATTTAAGGTTTTCTTATGGTTTGCCTTCCTGTTTTTACCTAATTTTTCCTTCCCTTCCCCTATGTCCATCTGTTTTGTTTCTTAAATTCCACATAGGAGTGAAATCATATATATGTCTTTCTCTGATGGACTTCTATGCTTAGCATAATACATTCTAGTTCCATCCACATTGTTGCAAATGGTAAGATTTCATTCTTTTTGATTGCCAAGTACTATTCCATTGTATATATACACCATATCTTCTTTATCCATTTATCAGTCAATGGACATTTGACTCTTTCCATAATTTGGCTATTGTTGATGGTGCTGCTATAAACATTAGGGTGCATGTGCCCCTTCAAATCAGCATTTTTGTATCCTTTGGATAAAAACCTAGTAGTGCAATTGCTGGGTCATAAGCTAGTTCTATTTTTAACTTTTTGAAGAACCTCCATACTTTTCTCCAGAGTGGCTGCACCAGTTTGCATTCCCACCAACAATGAAACAGGGCTCCTCTTTCTCCGCATCCTCGCCAACATCTCTTGTTTCCTGAGTTGTTAATTTTAGTCATTCTGACAGGTATGAGGTGGTGTCCCCTGTGGTTTTGATTTGTATTTCCCTGATGATGAGTGATGTTGAGATCTTTTCATGTATCTGTTAGCCATCTGGATGTCTTCTTTGGAAAAATGTTCATGCCTTTTGCCCATTTCTTCACTGGATTATTTGTTTTATGAGTGTTGAGTTTGGTAAGTTCTTTATAGATTTTGGATGCTAACCCTTTATCCAATATGTCATTTATAAATGTCTTCTCCCATTCTGTCGGTTGCCTTTTAATTTTGCTGATTGTTTCCTTTGCAGTGCAGAAGCTTCTTATCTTGATGAGGTCCCAATAGTTCATTTTTGCTTTTGTTTCCCTTGCCTCCAGAGACATGTCTAGTAAGACATTACTGTGGCCAAGATAAAAGAAGTCATTGCCTGTTTTCTCCTCTAGGATTTTGATGGTTTTCTGTCTGACATTTAGGTCTTTCATCCATTTGGGTTTATATTTGCGTACAGTGTTAAGAAAGTGGTCCAGGTTCATTTTTCTGCTTGTCGCTGTCCAGTTTTCCCAACACAATTTGCTGAAGAGACTCTCTTTATTCCATTGGATATCCTTTCCTGCTTTGTCGAAGATTAGTTGGCCATACGTTTGTGGGTCATTTCTGGGTTCTCTGTTCTGTTCCACTGATCTATGTGTCTGTTTTCATGACAGTACCATACTGTCTTATTATTTACAACTTTGCAACACAGCTTGAAGTCTGGCATTGTGATGCCTCCACCTTTGGTTTTCTCCTTCTACATTACTTTGGCTATTCAGGGCCTTTTCTGGTTCCATACAAATTTTAGAATTGTTTGTTCTAGCTCTGTGAAGAATGCTAGTGTTGTTTTGATAGGGATTGAATTGAACGTATAAATTGCTTTGGGTAGTATAGACCTTTTCAACGTTTTTATTTATTTTTTGGGGGGGGGGATAGAGAGAGACAGAGCATGAACGGGGGAGGGGCAGAGAGAGAGGGAGACACAGAATGGGAAACAGGCTCCAGGCTCTGAGCCATCAGCCCAGAGCCTGACGCAGGGCTCGAACTCACGGACCGCGAGATCGTGACCTGGCTGAAGTCGGACGCTTAACCGACTGCGCCACCCAGGCGCCCCAGTATAGACCTTTTAAAAATATTTGTTCTTCCAATCTATGAGCATGGGATGTTTTTCCATTTCTTTGTATCTTCTTCAATTTCTTTCACAAGCGTTCTATAGTTTTCAGCGTACAGATATTTTACCTCTTTGGTTAGGTTTATTCCTAGGTATTCTATGGTTTTTTGGTGCAATTGTAAGTGGTATCAATTCCTTGATTTCTCTTTCTGTTGCTTCTTTATTGGTACATAGAAATGCAACTGATTTCTGTATGTTGATTTTATATCCTGCGACTTTGCTGAATTCATGTATCAGTCCTAGCAGTTTTTGGTGGAGTCTTTCAGGTTTTCCACGTCAAGTATGATGCCATCTGCGAAGAGTGAAAGTTTGACTTCTTCCTTGACGATTTAGATGCCTTTTATTTCTTTTTGTTATCTGATTGCTGAGGCTAATGGTGGTAAGAGTGGACATCCTTGTCGTGTTCCTGACCATAAGGGGAAGCTCTCAGTTTTTCCTCATTGAGAATGATAATAGCTGTGGGTCTTTCATATATGGCTTTTATGATCTTGAGGTATGTTCTTTCTATTGCTATTTTCTTAAGGGTTTTTATCAAGAAAGGATGCCATATTTTGTCAAATGCTTTTCTGCATCTATTAAGAGGGTCATGTGGTTCTTATCCTTTCTTTTATTAATGTGATGTATCATGTTGATCGATTTGCAGATATTGGACCACCCCTGCAGCCCAGGAATAAGTCCTACTTGGTCATGGTGAATAATTCTTTTAATGTATTGTTGGATTTGATTTGCAAGTATCTTGTTGAGAATTTTTGCATCCATGTTCATCAGGGAAAGTCATACCTGGTCCCTCTGACCCTTTTACTCTTTCCTGTCCCACCCCAGCACAAATGTGCCTCCAGCGTCCTAATTCCAGGCCAGTTAGTCCTCCGCAGTTTCCCCCTGAGGCCTCTAAATTGCTGGAGGGGTCCCCTCAGCCTTTCAGGTCCCCATACGCTAAAGGACTCTCACTCCTTCCCAGCATACCTTGCACAATACAAATAAAAATTTCCCCCCAAAAAAGATTGTGAAAATTTCAAATACAAAGAACAATTGAATGAATTATACAATAAGCACTCATATACTCACCACTTAGATTCTACAATTGTTAACATTTGTCTGTATTTGCCCTATCCTCTTATCACACATCTATCCCCTCCATCAATGAATCCATTCTATTTTTGGTGCAATTCAGAGTAAGTTGCAAATAGCAGGACACTCCATTCCTCAACACTGGCGTGCTTATGATCAACTACACTCTATTTGTTTAGCTGTTTTAAAAAGCACTTTCCACCCTCTTTACTCTTGTTATCAAAAATAGTTCAACTTTTCTTGCATGCTCAGTGTTGTGTTTTTTAATCATACACTGTCTGCTCACTTCAATAGCATATGTACTAAAACTAAAACAATACAGAGAATAGCATGGCCTCTGCACAAGGATCACATGCAAATTTGAGAAGTGTTCCCTAGATTTTTTTTAATTATTATTATTACATACTGGGGCACCTGGGTGGCTCAGTCAGTTAAGTGTCCAACTTCGGCTCAGGTCATGATCTCACAGTTCACGAATCCAAGCCCCACGTCGGGCTCTGTGCTGACAGCTCAGAGCCTGGAGCCTGCTTTGGATTCTGTGCCTCTCTCTCTCTCTCTCTCTCTCTCTGCCCCTCTCCTGCTTCCACTCTGTCTCTCAAAAAATAAATAAGTGTTAAAAAATGTTTTTAAATAAAAATAAAAAATAAATGTTTAAAAAAAAGTAAAAAATAAAACATTTCTATTGTCCCAAAATAAAACTCCATATGCCTAAAGTAGTAAGTCCGTATTCTCCCCTTTCTCTTCGTCTGGTTGCCTTCAGTCTAGCTGGCTGTATGGATTTGCCTGCTGTGAACATTGCATATAAACAGAATCATACAATACGTGGCCTTTTGTGCTTGGCTTCTTTCAATCAGCATAATGTTTTCCAGGATAATCCACATGGTAGAATGTATCTGTACTTCCTTTTAAAGCAGTCATATTCCATTGTATGTATATCCCACACTTTCCATTTTTCCACTGATGAGCAATTTGCATTGTTTTCACCTTTTGGCTCTTGTGAATAGCGTTGCCTGTCCCATTATTCTTGAGTGTTTGCTCTACAGCAGCAATTAACAAGCATTTTGGTTTCAGGGTCCCTTTACATCCCTAAAAAGTATTGGAGATCCCCAAAGAGTTTTTATGGAGGAGATATAGAAGTATGCAGATTTATGAAATTAAACTGAAAAATTTTTAAAGATTTAAATATTTTTATGTTAACATAAACAACATGTTTTTATGAAAAATATATTTTAAAAAATCAGTGAGAAGAGAGGCATTGTTTTCTGTTTTTGCAAATCTCTTTAATGCCTGTCTTAATAAAAGACAGATGGATACTCATACTGACTTTGACATTCAATCTGTTGTGATAGGCTGTTTGGGTTGGCATATATGAAGAAAATGCAACCTTACTGACATACGTTGTTGGAAAAACGAGGACCTCGCAGGCCTCCTGAATGGTTTTGGGGATTCCCCCAAAGTCTTTCCATAAGGACTGCTGCTCTAAGGATTTCAATATATATCCTTAACTATTCAGAGTCCACCTAGAGTGAATATTATTCTACTTCATAAAAGCTTTACAACCATATAGGTCCACTACCACGCCCCCTCCTTTAGGTTATAACCATATGTGTGACATACATACACAACTAAAAGGACAGGAGCAAGGGGCACTTGGGTAGTTCTGTTGGTTAAACATCTGACTTTGGCTCAGGTCATGATCTCACGGGTTTGTGGGTTCGAGTCCCGTGTCGGGCTCTCTGTGCTGACAGCTCAGGGCCTGAAGCCTGCTTCAGATTCTGTGTCTCCCTCTCTCTCTCTCTCTCTCTCTCTCTCTCTCTCTCTGCCCCTCCCCCACTTGCGTTCTGTCTCCCTCTCAAAAAGAAATAAACATTAAAAAAAAAAAAAAGGAGGGGCGCCTGGGTGGCTCAGTCGGTTGAGCGTCCGACTTCGGCTCAGGTCATGATCTCACAGTTCGTGGGTTTGAGCCCCGCGTCGGGCTCTGTGCTGACAGCTCAGAGCCTGGAGCCTGTTTCCGATTCTGTGGCTCCCTCTCTCTCTGCCCCTCCCCCGTTCATGCTCTGTCTCTCTCTGTCCCAAAAATAAATAAACGTTGAAAAAAAAAATTTTTTTTTAAATAATAAATAAATAAATAAATTGAGGAAAAAAGATAGCCTTTTATAGAGAATAAATGAAAAAGAGATGATAGAATGTGAATGTCACCATGTTGCACTCTCCAATGAATTAACAGGCAGAGACAGTATGTATATGTGGCTGCTAAGATCATAGAAAGATAACCAGACATCAGCATGCCCTCTGGTGAAAGAGCACCCTCTACCATGTAGACTCTCGCCAAAGGGATTCGAACCTGTATCTAATTAAGTTTCTAGATCCAGGTGCTAATTTGATTGAAATAAGAGAGGGCAGAAGAACGTGTTGAATGTGAGTTGAACATTGAATATGAAGTCAGCAAAAACAGACTGTGAAAAAGTCCACACACTGCAAGGAAAAGAAGGAAATTAAGAGGGAATCCACAG
This sequence comes from Herpailurus yagouaroundi, assembly GCF_014898765.1. Classification (NCBI taxonomy): domain Eukaryota; kingdom Metazoa; phylum Chordata; class Mammalia; order Carnivora; family Felidae; genus Herpailurus; species Herpailurus yagouaroundi. The sequence continues at coordinate 10,654,108 of NW_024412394.1, read as the reverse complement.
ATAAAAAGACTTAAAATGCATTTTCAGTAAGGTTTTTAGAATACATCTAAAAGGACACCTGGATGGCTCAGTTGGCTAAGCCTACGACTCTTGTTTTCGCTTCAGTTCATGATCTCAGTCATGATCCCATGGTTCCTGAGCTCAAGGGCTCTGCACTGACAGTGCACTGACAAGGGATTCTGTCTCTCTCCCCCTCTCCCCAGCTCGCTCGCTCGCTCGCTCTCTGTCTCTCTCTCTCTCTCTCTGTCTCGATAAAATACATCTAAGGATGTATATTTGGGTGATAAAACTATAAAGACACCCAAAATTGTGATAACTATTAAAGCCAGGGTAGTGGCCAGCTTTGGAAGGAGGAAGATGGCTGGGTAGGTCCAGGTAGAGTGCCTGGGACCGATGCAAAGTTCTATTTTGCAATCAGGGTGGTGGATACAAAGATGTCTGCCTTCTAATAATAATCAAGCTATTCATTTGGTTTGGTTGACTTTTCTAAGTCTGTGTTTTATTATGTGATTTAGAAAGAAAAAAATTAAAAACAAAACAAACCTCTTACACAGGAGTTGGCCATTTTTTTTTTCCCAAAGGGCCAGATAGAAAGTATTTCAGATTTTCCTGGCCAAGAGGCAACTCGAGAATATTACGTTCGTACTTATAACCATTTAAAATGGGACAATTAAAAAAAAAAAAAAAAAGCCTAAAGACAAACCCAGGCATTACAACACTGAGGGTCCACTAAATCGCTGAATTCTGGATCCCAGGAGGCTCCCATCCCTGGAGTCCCAGGACCTGCGTCCCCATGCCCTTTCCCGGCTCCCGTGGGCGCCGCCCCCCTCCCATCCCCCCACCGCTGGTCCCCTCAACCTCCGCGTCTCCTAGCAACAGGCAGACGCAGCAGTCACTCTCAGATGGACGCAGGCTGAAGAGCATGGGAGCGAGCACGCATGCGCAGGGGGAGCTCCGGGCTCCACCAAGCTGCTCCGGGAGAAAGGGGAGAGCCTAGAAGCACCCAAGCCCTAGGACCCCGCCCCAAGCAAAAGTCTGTGTCCCAACTCTTCCCACAAGTCCTCTCCCACACTCTTGTCGCTCAAAGTATGGTCTGGTAGGCAAGGGGCAGCAACAGCATCACCTAGGAGTCTGCTAGAAAGACAATTGCGAGCTTACCCAGACCTACTAAGTCCGTGTCTGCAGTTTTAACAAGATCTGGTAAATCCCTATGCATATAGACATTTGACAAGCGTTGCTTTCACAATCCAGACAGGGCAAAGCCGTAAACAAATACATCAAACTGGGAATACCTCTTACAGGTTGGACTTTTAACCTCGACACTAAAAGATGGCTTTTATGATGAGGAAGTTCCCAAAGCTGACTTCCTTATGCTCAGTAAGGGTAAAAATTCCCTTGTGTCTCCTCTGACCATCAGTCCAGGACAGAATGCATCACTGACCTCAGGTTCCTGCTCTCAAAGCCAAGGGGGAAATCAGGAGGAACAATTTCCATTCCCAGAGTAAGGGCAGGCGTTGCTTCTCATGAACAAGGTGAAAAGAGAACGCTCAAAGAATGGGTGCCTTGGGCCTGCCAAGATAAGTAAGTCAAACAACACAAGGGCAATCCCAAACCCAGGGAAGGCAGCACCCAAACCCAGCTGAACAGCTCCTAGTAAACAGACTCAGTTTACATTTTATTTTTTATTTATTGACTTATTTATTGTTAAACTTGTTAATGTTTAGAGACAGAGCGTGAGCCGGGGAAGGGCAGAGAGGGAGGGAGACACACAATCCAAAGCAGGCTCCAGGCTCTGAACTGTCAGCACAGAGCCTGACGCGGGTTCGAACCCACGAGCTGTGAGATCATGACTTGAACCAAAGTCATACACTTAATCAACTGAGCCACCCAGGCGCCCCTCAGTTTGCATTTTAAACCCCAAAATGAAATTCTTACAAATACTAAGATGGATGATGAGTACTCCTGAGAGAAGTTCCCAGGTCAGTAACTTCTCAGTCTGGTGAGTTCTCCCCAGATATATCTGTCTTGGGAAACTGCAGACCTTAAGTTTCACTTCCTCATCAGAGGACAGTGGCAAATCAGAACAGACACATCACAATCCTAAAAGAACCACTTTGCTTCGGGGGGGGGGGGCCCCACAGATTTACCAGGGAATACCACACTTAAACAAAAGAAAATGACCATTTTTTAATGGCAGGGACAAAACAGCAAGATAGAGGAAAAACCCTTCCTCCAACAGAAAACAACTCAAAAAAATGCATTTCTAAAACTCCATGATACATGCTATAACATAGATGAACCTTGTCAACATTATGCTAAGTGAAGTTACAAAAGATCATGTATTGTGTGATTCCATTTACATGAAATGTTCAGAATCGACAAATCTACAGACAGAAAACAGATTAGTAGTTGCCTACCGCTGATGGGGGTGGTTAATAGCTGAAGGGCATGAGGTTTCTTTTGGAGGTGATGAAAATGTTCTGAAAGTAATTATGATTCACAGACGATGATTCTGTGAATGTACTGAAAGCCACTGACTTGTACACTTTAAGTGGGTGAACTGTAGGGTATATGAATTATATTTCAATAAAGCTGTTTGAAAAACATAATCCATGGCTCCACACTAGATCCACATTAGTCTAAAAACATGGAGTTCCTACTATAATACAAAAACTTTCTGAGAAAAATCTGAAAATGAAAGAAAGTTGTTGACGTCAGTAGTGGTTAGAGGCCCCAGCTAGATTTCTCTAGCAAAACACTCCCATCTCAGTTTGGGGAAGAATTTCACAGTCTTGTCTCAAGATCATCAATCTCACAGAAATCCCCATCTGGCTTTGGGTTCCTGTTCCAAAAACGCTGGAAAAACCAAAACAGGCAAAACACACTTTCAAAACAACACTTTTAATTTACGTGGGCAAGAGGAGAAACAGAGGATCATGGGATAGATGCTATGCTCTGTCAGAATACAAAGTTGAGAATTCACCATTGCTATGGAAACTCGAGTCCAAAAAGACTACACGTTTCCCAAGGAAACCATTTTTCAAAAGTCCCTAAATAACATAACTCATAAAGAATGACCAAAAGAGCCCATGTGGATAGCTGAGGCCTAGTAGGTGGCCACACTGATTTCAGCTCTGCTGCTCCGCTTTAACCTTCATGAGTTCTCTTCTTCACCTGTTTCATTTTCCAGGCCAAGAGCAGAGGTTATCATGAGAAGCCCCATGAGGGCCCTGGCTGTACCCACAAGGGCCTGTGTTGGCATCATGGTCACAGCTGTCACCACGGAGAAAAAGACAGAAGCGGGAGGTGGAACAGGTACCTCTCTTACCCTAATGCCAAGCACACAAAACCCTAGGGCTTTGGGAAACTTAGAGAGAGAGAAATCTCTGCAGCTATTGGTCAACAGCTTCATCCTGCCCTGACAACCTGGATTCCCTCTAATCCCCAGGCAAATTAAAAGACCAAATGTTATTTAGCAATTAATAAGGAAACAGATGCTATTTGCTCCTGTTCCAAGGGGCCTGCTTCAATCCCTAAGAACAAAACAGTCATTTCCAATGCCAAGGGCAAAGGGCATTGGCAAGTGCCTAGAACAGTGCCTGGCACATAGTTAATATTCAATATGTTTATTGAATGCTTCTTGAATGGATGCTAATATTACCTTCCTTGGCACTCTGCCTTCTTCCCTCAGCCTGGAAACACACACACACACACACACACACACACACACACACATACACGTGTGTGTGCGCGAGCACACACACGACGTTGAATCCAAGCCTGTTCACTGCAACTCCAGTTGTAACCTTGCAAAATTAATTAATAAACATGACAATTACTACTATGATATAGATTTCTGGAGAGCACGGATTTTTATTAAAGGATTTTGTTGTGACTAATATACCTTAAGAGCCTAAAACAATGCCTGGCACTAGTAGCTTCTAAATGAATATTTGTGTAATGACGAATGAATCAAGGGCCTACTATGTGCCAGGCAGCTGTGCTAGCTAGGCCTACTGCTGACGTCCCCTTCCCAATCACTTCTACCCGAGCGGCAGAGGCTGCCTTGAGTCCTCCTACCGCCAGGGGCCGCTGTACAAAGAGCGCGGCTTCCTTTCCACGCCACCGTCTATCCCCGCGGTGCCCCTTGACCCCGTGAAGTTACTGCCCCGAGTTAAGATGGCGGCGTCGATGGCAGCTGCAGCTCGGCGACTGCGGCGGGCCTTTCGAAGGTCGCCTCTGTGGGGGGGCCTCAGCCGTCGGCCGTTCTCATCCGAGCCCCCTCCAGCCTCGGCCACGGCCGTTCGGGACGCCTTCCTGAGCTTCTTTCGGGACCGCCACGGCCACCGACTGGTGCCGTCCGCCTCCGTGCGGCCCCGCGGCGACCCCAGTTTGCTTTTCGTCAATGCGGGCATGAACCAGGTGGGGGCTGAGCCACCCTGAGCGGGGGCGGAGTTTGTGATTTTTTTCCGGGGAGAAAGGCGCTGCGGGATTGGGCAAAAGAAGGGAGGGGCGGAGCTCTTGGCTTTGGAGGAAAGGGCCATTTGTTGTTAGGCTAAGTCGTTGGGGGCACAAGTTAGGGCTTGGGGAGGGCCCGACCTCGGAGCTTGGGTTGGGATTTAGTTTTAGGTCCGAGAATGGAGAGTGTGGAGTTCTCTGGGGGCAGACTGGTGGGGGCAGTCTGGCTTCATTTATTCATGCTGTAAATAAAGGTAACTAATTCGTTAAATAAACGTTTGTTGAGCACATTTTATGTGCTAGACTGTATTCTCTAAGCTTTTGACTTTGAGCACCACTTACCCTCTCTAGATTTGTCTTCACCTGTAAAATGAGCAGGGAGGGGGGAATCGGTTAACCGTAGAGACTTTTTTTTTTAAGTGTATTTTTATTTTGAGAGAGATAGAGCAAGTGGGGAGGGGCAGAGAGAGAGGGAGACAGAATCCCAAACAGGCTAGGGGCGCCTGGGTGGCTCAGTGGGTTAAGTGGCCGACTTCGGCTCAGGTCATGATCTCGCAGCCCCGCGTCGGGCTCTGTGCTGACAGCTCAGAGCCTGGAGCCTGCTTCACATTCTGTGTCTCCTTCTCTCTCTGCCCCTTCCCTGCTCATGCTGTGTCTCTCTGTCCCAAAAATAAGTAAACATTAAAAAAAAAAATTAAAAAAAAAAAAAAAAGAATCCCAAGCAGGCTCCATGCTGTCAGCGCAGAGGCTGATGCAGGGCTTGAACTCACAAACCGTGAGATCATGACCTGAGCTAAAATCAAGAGTTAGAAGCTCAGCCGACTGAGCCACCCAAGCACCCCAAACGTAGAGGCTATTAAATGCTGAGTTTGTGAGGCATGCCCAGTGCCCTGTGGTCTTGGTTTTATACTGAAGTTATTGGGTGTGGTTTAAAGAAGCTGACATGAAGGATGAAGCCATTCAGTGCCCTGTTTCCCGCCACCAACATAGTCCTCCTTCTTTTATGTTGCCTAATTTACTAGCAGAGTATCTCTGTTTCCTGATTTATTTACCTCTTGTCTGCTCCACACACATCAGAGATGGGTGCCTCCAGGCTTCCAGATTGCCCCTTAGCCAAGACCACACCGCACTCTCGGGGGCACAGTCAGCCTTCACTCTGAACACCCCACTCCCCACTTCTCCCGTCTACGGAGGGAGTGAGAACTGGGACCTTCGTGTGTTTCCAGTTCAAGCCCATCTTCCTGGGCACCGTGGATCCACGAAGCGAAATGGCAGGCTTCCGACGTGTGGCCAACAGCCAGAAATGTGTGAGGGCTGGAGGACGCCACAACGACCTGGAGGATGTGGGCCGAGACCTTTCCCATCACACCTTCTTTGAGATGCTTGGCAATTGGGCTTTTGGGGGTGAATATTTTAAGGTGAGTCTCCAGGAAGCCCTAGAGTTAGAAAAAAGGTCATTGGTCAACCAAGAAGGGGCTCAAGAGGAGTCCTGTCTCAACTCCTAAGCCCTGCTTGGACAGGGCTCATACTACACAGGAAGGCAAAGTGCTAGATGAACAAGTATGATGAGACTGTGTCTCACTTCCCTAATTGGATTGTAAGTGTGAGGGCCAGGACTGTGCCTCCTGCCTAATGGCTGGTTGGTAATTGTTGAATGAATAAATGGTCAGACAAATACTAAAATGCAGGAGTTAGAAATCATCCCGGGTTAGGGTGGAAAGACAACTTCATGGAGAGAGTGGGACTTGAAGGAAAGGATCTAAAGGAGGGGTGAAGTTTTCTGGACAGGAAAAAAACTCAAGCAGAAATGGTCATGGTTTGTTCTGGAAACAAGGAGGGCAGTGGAATTTTGTGTTAAGCTGAGGGCTGAACTCATGTGGCTTGATTGGTGCTTCAGTGGGGCCCTCTTCTCACCATTTTCCTCCTCACATCCCATGTGGGTTTCCCCTGCAGGAGGAGGCTTGCCGCATGGCCTGGGAACTGCTGACTCAGGTCTACGGGATCCCTGAAGACAGGCTCTGGGTCTCCTACTTTGGTGGTGACCCCAAGGCAGGGCTGGACCCAGACCTGGAGAGCAGGGACATCTGGCTCAGCTTAGGGTAAGTCTGCCTCTGCCCCTTGTGTCCACTTCCAGAGGGCAAGAGGACTGGCAAATGGAGAGTACCAGCATCAGTCATCAGAGTCTTAGCATCTGCTCCCAGAGCAGATGGGGGTCAGCCCTGTTTCTCCTCTTGCTGAGCTTGGTGGAGAGGCTCTCATGGCAGAGAGGGTTCTGGCTTCCAGGTTTGTCTGTCTCCCTACCACCTGCCTGGCTTTCTTGTCAGGGTGTGTGCCAGTCATGTGCTTTCCTTTGGACCACAAGAGAACTTCTGGGAAATGGGGAACACTGGCCCCTGTGGGCCCTGCACGGAGATCCACTATGACCTGGCTGGGAGAGGGGGAGCCCCCCAGCTGGTGGAGCTGTGGAATCTGGTCTTCATTCAACACAACAGGTAATGGGGTGCTGAAGCAGAAGGAAAATCCCTGGCCAGAAGTGGGCAAGGTGGCATTCAGGAGACTTTGATCCATTTCTTATAAAAAAAAAAAAAAAAAGCACCTAAATGGTGTTTACTGTGTGCCAGGTACATTTCTAAACACTTTTCAGGTACTAACTGATTTAACCCTAGTCTTTGCTCGTGACACTTTCAACTAGTCACTGCTGTCCGCCGGCTTCTGTTCTCTCATCACTGGATGGCACAGAGCCTGGTGGTCTCTAAGATTTTCTCCCAGCCTTGACATGTCTCTTTCTCAGGGCAAAGAATTCTGTCCCAGAAAGGGGATGTGTGGGTCCAGGCAAGGGCCCAAGCAGGGGTGAGGGTGGAGATCACCCTTTATGAGAAAGTACAGGACCCAAGGCCATCACTGTCTGCCTTTGTGGGAGAGGGGTGGATACCGCCTTCTGGTTCCTCCCACTGTCAGCCCCTCCTCGTTCCTCCGCTGCACTTGGGCATCTGCCTCACCCCAGTAATCCCATGTGGGGCCTCACCTTGCACACCTTCCCTGGCCAGAGAGGCAGATGGAAACCTGCAGCCCCTGCCCCAGCGGCACGTGGACACGGGAATGGGCCTGGAAAGGCTGGTGGCCGTGCTGCAAGGCACGCGCTCCACTTACGACACTGATCTCTTCTCCCCGCTGCTTGACGCCATTCAGCAGGTGAGCCGGCCTCTTCCCTTCCAGAAGCTGGCGCTTTGTTGAGAACTCCGAATACTCCTGCATGTGGGAACCTTGCCCAGCCAAGGATAGCAGGGTCAAACATGAGGCTGGGATTTGTATTTATTACCTGATACTGCTCCCAAATCCTTCCTTCCTTCGCATCTTCAAAAAATAGGTGTTTAGTGCCTACTTTGTATGTAGTCCCTTGTGCTTAGTAGAAGAGATTACATCGTAGCCTAAGAGATAAATAAGTAAGTGTATTAAAGAACAAGCCGGCAGATTTGAACCAGATTGCAGATTGTGACCAGGTAGTAAACATGGATGATAGTAACTGTGGTGGGGGTAGGGGGGCCGGTGGAGAGGAATCTTCGATGAAGTGTTTGGGGAAGGCTCACCAAGGAGGTGATCTCTGAGCTGGAACCTGAAAGAGGAGAGCCAGCCACAAGAAGCTCATTCCAGGCGGAGGGGATGGCAGGTACCAAGGCCCTGAGGCAGGAAAGGAACACAAAGGTGGCCTAGAGCTAGCCAGAGTAGAATCACCTGGGATGTAGCTGGAGAATGTGTGACTGCGCTTTTGTTGTGTAACAAAGCACCTAATACTTTGTAGTTTAAAATAACAACCATTCATTTAGCATATGAGTCTGTGAGCTAGCAATGCTGGCTGGGCTCTGTTGGGTCAACCTTTTGGTCTTCTGTGAGTTCTTTCATAACACCTATAGATAGCTGCTAGGCAGCTGTAGTTCGAGGACTGGCTGGCTGGCTGTTTGGGGCAACGGGGGTGACCAGGCTGTGTGTCTGTCAAGCAGCAGGCTAGCTTAGGGTTGTTCCCATCCCAAGGCAGCAAGTTCCAAGAAGGAGAACAGAAGCACACCAGGTCTCTTGAGGCTTAGGCTCAGGACAGTGTCCTTTCCACCTCATTCTGTAGGCCAAAGCAAGTCGCAAGGCTAGCCTAGGCTCAAGGGATAGAGAAATAGATTCTATCCTTGGATGGGAAGCAGCTGTGGTCTCGTTGTAAAGTGGCAAGCACACTGAAGAGGGAAGGATTGTGGCCATTTTTGCAAACAATCTACCATAGAAGGGAAGGCAGAAGTCCAACCTTCTGGGCCCTTGAAGTCCAAAGTGGGGCTCCTATTATGCTAAGTGTAGTGAAAAGGGTTCTGCGTGGGGGAGGGGCATGATCTGATTGACACTTTTAAAGGCCCCTCTTGTTGCCGCGTGAAGGATGAGCTGGAGGGAGACCTAGAAGAAGCTAAGAAGCCAATTGGGAGGCTGTTTTGTAGTAAAGGGAGGAGACAGGAGGGCATGGTTGAGGCTGGTAGCTGTGGAAGTGGAGAAAAGTAATTGATTTGAAAGATCTCACAAAGGCAGGACAGGAGCAAAAGTCCCCAGTGACAGACTGGATGAGGAAGGGAAATAAAAATCAAGGCTCGCTCTCTAGTTTTTGACTTGAGCAGTGTGGTGAGTGGCAGGACTGTTAATTGAGAGGAGGAAGCTCAGGGAAGAGACAGGTTTAGAGCTGGATGAATCAGCCATCTGCTTTGGAGCACTTACACATAGGCACAGCTTACGCCTCCCTCCCTGCCCCCCATAAAGGCTGGAGAAGTGGGTGTGGGCAGTGGAGTCAGGCCGGTGCACATCTCAGATCTGCTCCTGATGCGTTGTGTGGCCTCGTGCCACTTAGCTCCTCAGAGCCTCAGTTTCCTCTTTAAAGCGAGACTAGTAACACCTCCCAGAGCAGGATGTTTTGGATATTAGGCAACGCTTCTTTCAAGCACCCTCCCCATTCTGATGGTAGAAATTCAGTAAATGATCACAGCTGTGATTGTTGTGAGTGCTGAATGTGGCCCTGGGAGGGCAGAGACTGACTCCCTTTTATGTTTGAAGCTTCTCCAACCAGGTCATTCCAGATGTGATCAGCTTTAGGGGTGAGGGCAGATGCTCTAGAGATGATGAAGGGCACCCCACCCAGACCATATCAGGCAGGACCAGCAGCCATGTCTCCTTGTCTCTTGCTCTCCAGGGTTGCGGGGTGCCCCCTTACTTGGGTCGGGTAGGAGCAGCAGACGAGGGGCGCACAGACATGGCATACCGCGTGGTGGCTGATCACATCCGCACACTCAGCGTCTGCATCGCCGACGGTGTCTGCCCCGGAATGTCGGGTGCCCCGTGAGTCTGGCAGGGGCTGCGAGGGCGGGGGGTGGGGGGTGTTGCAGGGGAGAGGTGGGTCAGGAGGAGTGGGGGAAGGGAGAGGGCTCTGAGATGAGAGCACCCACTCTGAACCTCGTCCTCCCCACTCTCCATACTGCTGACCAAGGGTTGCAGGCGATTCTTATCTGGCTTCTGAACCCCTCTAGGTTGGTGCTTCGTCGGATCCTTCGTCGAGCTGTGCGGTTCTCTACAGAGGTGTTGCGGGCACCACCTGGCTTCCTAGGCAGCCTGGTGCCTGTAGTGGTGGAGACCCTGGTGAGGGCAGAACTTATTCTTCTGGGCTTCCCCAGGTGCTCAGGAAGCTTGCCACTGAGCCTAGACGGTGCCCTCAGCCTAGGCTCCCCACCCTAAATGGCCAGCCCCAGGTCTTGTCAGGCTGAGAAAGCCAAGACTGAATCCAAAAAGCAGGGAGCCCTCAGGAGGCCTCCCTGTCCTGGCTTCTGAGCCTCTTGAGTTTGGGACCCCCTTCTGTCCGTATTCCCTGTTTGAGTCTGCCATCCATCAGCCGGAGCTGAGCTTCCAAGGCAGGCGTCCTCAGGGAGGTCCAGGGTGGGGAGGTTGCCTTTCACACCTTCTCAGCCCTCTGCCTCCCCCAGGGAGATGCTTATCCAGAACTGCGGAAGCACTCAGCCCAGGTACTGGCTTTGGATGGGGAGGGAGGGGCCGAAAAGAGAGGGGTAGAGAGCGGCTCTCCCTTCCAGGAGGCCCAGCTCCAGTCCCGCCCTGCCCCTCTGTTCAGATAGTCAACCTGGTGTCAGAGGACGAGGCAGCCTTCCTGGCCTCCCTGCAGCGGGGTCGGCACATCATCGATCAGACCCTGAGGCGCCTGGGGCCTTCTGATTTGTTCCCTGGTGAGTGAGCAGCCTGGCCAAGGTGTGAGGGGCTCACTCAGGTGAACCAAAGCAGGAAGAGGACAGACCTCTGAGGCAGGCGTGTGCCTAGCATGCAGACCCTCCTCCCCATGTCCCTCTCCCTGCACTGTCTCCAACACCCACATCTCTCTGTGGCGGGACACCACCCTCCTTCTCCCCACTTCCCCTCTGTCCAACTGGCCCTGCCACCAGTCTCTGCTTCCCAAGGCAGGCTTCATCCCGAGAATGAGCCTCCCTTCTCCTCTGAGATGACAGATGACAAGGGAGTCTCCTGGGCTACCCTCGGCTCTGGCCTTTGAGCCTAAAGCCTGACCCCTCTCCTGGACCTACCGGGTGTGGGGAGAGGACACTTGTGCTTGGTACCTGGTGGCTGCTGTGTGGTTGGAAAAGCCCTGGCCCTTATTTCTCCCTCACTTCTTCCCCTTCAGTCTATCCTGCCCTCCCCTCTGAACACCCTTTGTCTTCCTTCTTCAAAGCTGAAGTGGCCTGGTCCTTATCGCTGTCTGGGAACCTGGGGCTCCCCCTGGACCTGGTAGAGCTGATGCTGGAGGAGAAGGGGGTGCGGCTGGACTCTGCTGGGCTGGCGCGGCTGGCCCAGGAGGAGGCCCAGGTACACGCTGGGGCACCCCTGCCCAGGCTTCTGTTGGGACAGTCCCTTCCCCAGCCCTGAGTTCCTGGGGGAGGAGCTGCAGCTATTGAGGGAAACAGGAGACAGGGTCTGTCCCCTCACCTCAGGCCCCACCCACAGCCTGTAGAGGAGAACTCTAATACAGTGGACTGAACAGAACCAGGAATGGGGAGAGGCCAGCACAGCATCCTAGAGAGGGGAACGGTGGGTGAAGGGGGCCTCATCCTGAGACCCTGCATGATGGGTGGTTCACCAGCCAACCCAGGATCTCTAGCAGCCAGCCAAGCCCCGAGGGCTTATTCCAGAGGGGCTGCAGAGTCCACACAGCTGTGTGGCAGGGGCAGGGCTCTGTGGAGGCTCAGGTCCCACTGCACTGTCCTTGTACCCCTTCCCTATGCACGCGCCCATCCTGCAGCACCGGTCACGGCAGGCCGAGCCAGCTCAGGAGCGGGGACTGCAGCTGAATGTCCACGCACTGGGGGAGCTGCAGCGCCGAGGGGTGCCCCCAACTGACGACAGTCCCAAGTACAACTACTCTCTTCGACCCAGCGGGGGTTATGGTGAGAGGCTGGACTGAGGCTGGTGGCCACAAGCGTCCCTGGCGGTTTCTGGGAGGGACAGAGGGACATCTGTGAGGGTTGCTACCAGCCCTATACATTTCATGGGGGGCGGGGGTGGGGGGGTGGGGAGGGCGGCGAGGGGGTTATAGCCACCAGGGGTCGCTGTGGCCCCTGAAAGTGCCCCTCCACCAGCTACATGCCCATTGGCTTCAAGTAAGGTACACACCAACGGCCCAGGGCCCACACCCCTGCCCAGCACTGATAACCATTCTTCTTTCTGGCAGAGTTTGGCACCTGCGAGGCGCAGGTGCTCCAGCTATATACAGAGGACGGGACAGCTGTGGCCTCTGTGGGGAAAGGCCAGCGTTGTGGCCTTCTCTTGGACAAAACCAACTTCTACGCTGAACAGGGGGGTCAGGCTTCAGACCGAGGCTACCTGGTGCGGGTGGGGCAGGAGGTGAGCCCCCATGCACAGACACACACACATACACAGACAAGTTAATTTCTGCAGAAGGCAGACCCGACCTGGGAAGGGAGCCAAGGGGAGGGAAAAGCTACAAGCAGTTGCTCCAGTGCCTTGGCCCCTGCCCTTCCCCAGGATGTACTGTTCCCAGTGCCCCGGGCCCAGGTCTCTGGAGGCTTCATCCTGCACGAGGCTGTGGCCCCTGAGGGCCTGAAGGTTGGGGACCAGGTGCAGCTACATGTAGATGAGGTAAGGCCCCAAGCCCTGATATTTAGAATATCCTGCAGCCTCTTGACTCTCCCTACCCCCCAGGATTCTGGGTGACAAAAGTGTTTCAGGCCTGGCGTCTAGGCTGCATGGAGAAGCACACGGCCACCCACCTGTTGAACTGGGCACTCCGGCAGACCCTGGGCCCCGGCACGGAGCAGCGAGGTTCCCATCTCAACCCCGAGCGGCTGCGCTTCGATGTGGCCACCCAGGTGAGGAAGACAGAAAGGCTTAAAAAGAGGTAGTTTGGTGGCTTGGGGGGGGGGGGGAGGGGAGGGGGGCGGTGGGAGGGGGAGTTTGGCCAGTCCAAGGACCTAGGCTCCGTGTCACTCAGTCACTGTGAGGCCGTGAGGGACGTCTTCATCTCGGCATCCTGCACCAGCGAGGGGTCAGGTTAGATAGCCTCTGAAGCCTCCGGCCACCCAGCTTCCTTGTTCCCGCTGTCACCCAAGACATTCTTGCTCAAGCAGAGCTGCCCTCCCTTCTCTGTCACCCTTCCTTCCTCGCACATCTAGCTCTGTCCTTGCACCTGCGTCTACCCCATCCTGTGTTTCTCTTCCATTAGGCTGGCCCTTGTGGTGAGCTCCCTCGGTACAGAACAGCATTTTCTGTTACATCAATTTTTAGTGCCTGATGAGAGGCCTGCAATTCCCAACAGCTTTCTAAGGAAAAGAACTGTCTACTCCACAAAGGTTGATTGAGCACCTGCTCGGTGCTAGCCACTGTTTGAGAACCTGAGGAGAGTCAGTGAACACGGACTGCTTCTTACTGCTTTGGTTACAGGCACGCAGCTAACTGCCTGTCGGTCTATCCATTTCCCCCTACCCCACCAGGCTCCACTGACCCCAGAGCAGCTCCGGGCAGTGGAGGGCACGGTGCAGGAGGCCGTGGGGCAGGATGAGGCCGTGTACATGGAGGAGGTGGCCCTGGCACGCACCGCCCATGTCCCTGGCCTGCGCTTTCTGGATGAGGTGAGTTGGGGAGGCCCCTTGGTGAGACTGCCTGCCCCTCACGGGCTGGTGAACAGACTGGTCCCCTCTCCTCCTCAGGTATACCCAGACCCTGTGCGGGTGGTGTCAGTGGGGGTGCCCGTGGCCGAGGCGCTGGACCTCGCCTCTCAGGCTGTGCTGCAGACCTCTGTGGAGCTGTGCTGTGGGACGTGAGTCACTCCTTTCGGCCTGCCCCAGCCCGGGGCCTGAGATCCTCACCCTTCTTTGGTCTTTGGAGCCACCAGCCCCCGGGTTGGAGCTTAGGTTGCTCCTTTCCGTCCCACCATGCCCCTTGACTTCCTTCTCCCTCCCTCTGCCTATAGGCACCTGCTGCGCACAGGGGCTGTAGGGGACCTGGTCATCGTTGGGGAGCGCCAGCTCTCCAGGGGCACCACCCGCCTGCTGGCCGTCACCGGGGAGCAGGCCCAGCAGGTTGGCACACCGGCAGGGTCCAGGAGGCCACCGGATTTTGGTGGGGGGGGGGGGGGGGGGGGAGGGAGCACACATGGCCGAAACTCTCAGGCCGGGGAATGCCCAGCAGCAGAACCAGTGTTGGTACATGTGCGCTGCCAACAGCTGGCATCTGTTGTGATTATTTGGTGCCTTGACTGGGCCTCATTGTTCAGTATTTCTGTCTTGGCCCTGACTAGCAGTGGGTTGAGAGCCCCCCTGTCCTGGGGAGGTGACAGCAAGCCGAGCAGCCCTGAGCATCCCGTTCCCTCCTGGCAGGCCCGAGAGGTGGGCCAGGCTCTGGCCCAGGAGGTAGGAGCCGCGGCAGAACGGCTGAGTCGGGGCAGCCAGGATGTGGTGGAGGCTCAGCGACTATCCAAGGACATGGGACGACTCACTGATGTGAGGGTCACTGCTGCCGCAGAGCTGTTCCCCACTCTCTCCTGGCCCTCTTCCCCATGCCTCGGTCTCTCCCCCAATTCCTCTGGGACTCCTGCTGGCCTAGATATTTGTTGTTTGTCTGCAGGGTGGGATGTGGTGGGTGTGATCTCTTCCCTTGCTCTGCTGGCTCCCGGCTCCGAGACTGGGAGGGGCGCGGCTGATGTACTGTTTGTGGCCTTAGGCTGTGGACACTGCGGTGATGCCCCAGTGGCAGCGGCGGGAGCTGCAGGCCACGCTGAAGGTGCTGCAGCGACGTGCCAACACTGCCATCCGGAAGCTAGAAACGGGGCAGGTGAGAGGAGGTTCGGCTGTACCCACGGGGGCAGGTACCCAGCACACTTGGCGAGGGGCAGAGGCACTCCAGCATGCACACGGAGAAGCTTCGCGACCTGGCACGGGGCCTGACGCAGGGGGTGGGGTGCAGCTCCTGTCTCTCCTGCCAGCTGGGTGCCATCACCAGGCCATTTCCCCCACTTCTTTCTCTGCCAAACCGTGTCTGTCCTTCAACTCCCAAGTCTGGCTCAGACTCGCCCTCTAGGAAGGAAGCTGACTGACTTGATTACGCCTTTCAGCCCCCAGTGCCACTTGACCGTGGATCTGCCTTCCTCCCACCCCCTTTCATCCATCTGTGCTCCAGCCTTAGTCCTTCACCTTCAGTGGCCTATTTGTAGGGGCCTGGAGCTGTGGTGAAAGGGACGAGGTGAGGGACGAGAGGAAGGACACAGGCCATTTGAGGCAGAGCCCCTGGCACCTCTCCTCCAAGCCAAAGACCTTTGCTGGCGGAGGGGATTTCTGGACGGGGGCTCGGTTCGGAAGTGGGGCCCGGCTGCCTTCCACCCTGATCCCTGTGCCGTCCTTCCTGCCCCGCAGGCTGCACAGAAAACCCAGGAGCTGCTGCGGCGGCATTCAGAGGGGCCCCTGATTGTGGACACAGTCTCCACTGAGTCCCTCTCCGTGAGTGTGGGGGCTGGGGGTGGCCCCAGGGTCTGGGGAGGGGAAGGTCCTGGCTGGGAGGTAGCTGGGAGTCCAGAGAGCTGTGGGCTCACTGTCTCCCCTTCCCTGCCCAGGTGCTGGTGAAGGTGGTACGGCAGCTGTGTGAGCGGGCGCCTCGCACGTCTGTGCTACTGCTCAGCCCCCAGCCGCTGGGGCACGTGTTGTGTGCCTGTCAGGTGGCCCAGGTGAGGGAAGGAGGAGAGAAGCCCCACCCACCCATCCTGGTCCAGCTCTCCGGTTGCATACCTTTGATTCCTCCAAGGCTGGGTAGAGGTGATCTAGGAGGACACCCCAGGACGGGGACAGGGCCGTCTCCTCCCTAACCACAGCCCCCCACCAGAGAAGGCACCGTGGTGGTCCCTAATTATGACCATCCAGGCCACACATCCCTTGCAAACAAGTAGCAGACATTCAGTAACCTCCACACACTTTCCCAGCCCCATGCTCTCCTGTCTCCTGACTAATCACTGTGATGCCACTCTCAAAGGGTAGATGGAGTGAGCACTGGTGGGGAGGGCTGCTCTGCATCACTGCCCGTTCTCTCTTGGTTCAGGGTACCACACCAGCCTTCACAGCAGAGGCCTGGGCACTGGCGGTATGCAGCCACATGGGGGGCAAGGCCTGGGGCTCTCAAGTGGTGGCTCAGGGCACCGGAACGACGGCTGACCTGGAAGCTGCCCTCAGGACAGCCCGAGCCTACGCCCTCAACCAGCTCTGAGCCGGGCTCGCCAGGGACTCACATAGACTGGACAGACTGCCGACGGGCCAGTGCCAGGAACCCTTGAAGGAGCCAGCAGAACCTCCCCGGAGGCTGAAGCAAAGGACTAAAGACTGGAGGCCAAGCAGCTGAGCCCTAGGGGGCTGCCTTGGGCCAGGCCCCGTGAGGACACGAGGAGTTGGGGTTCTGGAAGGCAGAAGTGGGCCCAGAGACACACCCCCACTGGATGAATGTGAAGCCATGGACTGTCTTGGCTGTGAGTGCTCATCAACAAGTATTTCACTGCAGCCAGGAATTTCCAGAAGTTCTTCTGCTTAAAAAAGAACAGCTTTCCCCTCCCAGCAACCTGGTAAGGGTGCTCTATCACCCGGCTGATCCCTCACACTGGATCAAACAGTCACCCATCATCCAAATCAGAACCATCCTCCTCGCCACGGGTGTTTAACAAGTTTTCCGTGCCAGCCTGGGCACCCACAAAGGCCTCGCTGGCCACCAAGATCCAGAACTGTCTTATGAAAGTCATTACAGGAGGGCACACCCTCTCTGGTGTCACTTGTGTCATTAACAGTGACTTCACATTTTAGCAAAGGCCCTGGTGATTTGTTGAGAAAATGCGCAGCAGGCCCTGGTCGGTTGCTGAGAATGTGGTGAGAGCCAAAGGGACAACTTCCTGCACTTGCGGAGCTTCTGTCTAGTAGCGAGATACGCGATAAAGAGAAGGAAGAGGATGTAAGGCAGTGATGAGGTCTGCAGAGAAAGAGGGACAGGGATCAGGAGGGTGGGGGTGACTGCTGTTTCCCCCGGAGGTGGCATCTGAGGGGAGGGTATGAGCCACGAGGGTCTCTGAGGGAAGAGCGCTCCAGGCTGAGGACTTCAGCCAGTTCAGGGGCCCTGAGGGGGAGCTGAGCAGACACCATGAGCTGGGAGAGTGGCAGGTGATGGGGTCTGTAGAGAGCAGGGGCCAGAGCACCTGCCCCTGAGCCTGAGCTGAAGCTGAGAACCGGCCGCTCAGAGCAGGAGGAAGCCCTGCTTCCCTAACAGAATGAATCCACTCAGGGCCAAGCCAGAGTTCTACCTCTGTTCCCAAATCTCTGCTGCTGGATGAAGGAAAGGACCTCAGGGGGCCCATCTTCAAGTCAAAGGCTCCCTGGTGACTGAGTTCTAGGGCCATTTAGTTAAAATTATTAGCGCAGAGCGCTGCTTCCTGCATGATCTCTCATTCTAATTGCGGCCCTGGTGAGAGGGCTTGCAAAGGACCGGTTCCTGCCCAGGATCCCGGGATTCCGCTGAGCTCTGACCGCTTTCAGCACTGCGGAGTGGCAAAGCTTTACCTCCGCCTCTCGTAGCCACCCTTCGGCGGTGCTCACTGAAGGCCCGGCTGTCTACGCGTGCACATCAGGGTGAGGGAGTCATGGCACGGTTTTATGATGGATTAACTGAGCTTCTAAGATGTTAACTTACCCATGGTAACACACTAGGAATCGTGACACCTGAAAGTCAAAGCTAAGCCACCTCCGTGTGAAACTTCCCACCATCCTGGTTGCCTTTCCCCTCCTGAAGGAGTTTTTCTTACTAGCCAGTCCCCTGAAGTTGGTCATTCCTGCCCATCAGAAGCACCACATCCTGTCACCCAGGGCTGGGGGGGGGGCAGGGAGAGGGGGCGGGGTGGCGATATAAAGTTTAGGACTGCGTGAAGGAGCGCTGTGGAGACCTGGAACCTTACTGTCTGGTGCCCTCCAGTAACCCCTGCTGGCGCCCTTCCACCTCCACATCTTCCAGGAGAGACTGCTGGTGCGTTTCCCGAACTGTCTTTCCACTCGCCACCCCGTGCCCCTATTTTCACACAAAAGGTACCAAGAAGGAACAGCACTACAGGAGCCCTGCCCTGGCCCCCACGCCTCATCTTACCCCCAAGAAAAGCCCACCTATTCCTAAACATGTCCCCCAGATGCACAGAGCACGCCCCACTGTCAGAGCGCCCACTACCCACTGTGCACCGCCGAGACTCGGCGCGCGGGCGGGTGTTCTCGCGCACATGCGCACCAGCCCTCGTGCCCGCCCCCTGGCGACACGGGGCGTCCCTAACGACCGGAGCCGGCCGCGCGGGGGGCCTGCAGGGAAGCGAGCACCCGGACACCGAGAGTGGGTGAGGTGAGCCCCAGAAGAGAGAACGCTCAACCCCGGGTCTCCCTTATGGGGCTGAACTCTCAAGCCAACCCCCACTCCCACCCAGCTGAGGTTGGCTTGACTCCGGGCGGGTCTGTACCCACAGGAAGCTCCCCACCCATTTGAAGCCTGACCCTTGCCCTCTCCGCTACAGTCACGGTCTGCGAGTAAGGGGGTGCGGGGGTGGGGGTGGGGCACCGCGAGAAGGAGGAAGGGGAAAGTGGGGCATCGGGCAGGCGGTGGAGGAGAGCAGTCCTGAGCTCCAGGCCGCAGTCGTCTCAGAAAGGTTGACCCCCATCCCAGCTCCTGCTGATTGCAGTCCCTCCTGCAGGTCCAGAAACTTCGGCACCTCCCTCCCTCCCTCCCACAGCATGGTTGGTTTCCCTTGGTTACCAAGGAGCTACCAGGGCCTCTGCACCCCAGGCAGGTTGGGGGAGGGACTCGCTGGCCTTTGGAGCTAAGCTTCCCTGCTGGGGTGTCTGAGCCCCAGGCAGGAGTGAGGGGTGGGGAGCGAATACTCTGGAGTCCTTTTTAAGACCACAGACCAAGTGGTCAGGAGTTGGGAGGAGGGCCAGGCCCGGGGATGTGAACAGTGTGCTGTCTCACTGGGGCCAACATCAAGCATGCTGGGCTGGGCTCTGTCAGAGAGACTGTTGTCCCTCTTTCGTGGTTTCACAGACTGGGAATTCCCAAGTAGGAATTTGGGAGTGATCAAACAGGGGGACAAAAGACATCAGGGGGAGTAAGACAAAGGGCCCATTCAGGGCCTGAGGATAGGTGCCAGGGGAGGGTTCTCCCTGGGGATCCTAAGGTGAAGGAGAAGCTAGCCAAGAAGGTAGAAGCAAGGTGGGGGAGGCGGCTGGAGGGGGCGGGGTGTAGCCCATCAGGCCAAGCCAGCCCAGAGGGTTGTGTCCCTGGGCATAGAGGTGCTTGGCGCCTCAGTCAAGAGGAAAGTAGGTGAGAACAAGGACCGGGGATGTGATGAGCAGGAAGGGGTGAGAGCTCCCCCCCAACCTCTTCAACTTTCCCATTTGGGCAACGGGAAGAAGCCTCTGCCCACGGTGATTATATTTAACTGGGGACTTGAGAAGAATGGAGAAGGTCTGGGACCTCTGAGGAGGAAACATGCCGGAGGCTCAGACTCTGAATCCTACCTAGGTCTGTGACAAGGGCCCTGCATGAGCCATGGGGCAGGAGAGCAGAGCTCCGCGGGATCTTCTGGGGTCCCCAGAAGGCCTCGTGCTGAAGGCCACAGGCGATGGCCCAGGTCTGTGGAAGGGCCCCGTGTCTGGCAGTGATTTAGGAGGTGAGGGAGCCTGGGCTGTTTAGGCCAGCATCCAAAGGGTGACCCCGGGCTTCACACTGGTGACATGACAAGAGATCATGAGCTGGAGAAAGCGGGAGGCCCGCTGGAAAAGCGCTGTGAACAACCAAGTCTGGGCGACTTAGGAAGGAACCTAAGTCCTTAGGAAGGACCATTGTTGGTCTGTGCTTTTGTGCCTGGAAGTGACAGACAGCTTTGGATGGAGAGCAGCTCAAACCTTAGCGTCTCCACTTACTAGCTGCGTGACGCTTTGCAGGTTACTTACACTTTCCAAGCCTGTGTCCTCATTTGTGCAAGGAGATAATAGTGTCATAATAACAATAATAATCCTCAATAGTAAATTTGAAGATTTGCTTTTTATTTTCATTTATTTTGAGAGAGAGAGAGCATGAGCAAGGGAGGGGCAGAGAGAGAGGGACAGAGAGATAATCGGGGCTGCACTGTCAGCACAGAGCCCGACGTGGGGCTCTGTCTCACGAACCGTGAGATCATGACCTGAGCCTAAACCAAAAGTCAAACGTTTAACCAACTGAACCACCCAGGTGCCCCTAAATTTAAAGACCTAATAAACATATGTAGGCAAGGCATGTAACATCTTCATCACAATATCTAACACATATTTTGAATGCTGGCTCTGGGCCCAGCATGACATGAAATGTCTCACCCACATCAGCTCCTTTAATCTTCTGGATAATCCTGGGAAGTGGATCCCATTAATTACCATCCCCATTTTACAGATAAAGAAATAGGGGGCTTAGTGGGGTGAAATGACTTGCCCAAGGTCTCACAGATGCTGGGGGGCAGAGTGGAGATTGGCCCTAAGGTAACGTAATGCCTGAGTCCTTAGCCAGCTGCTTCCTGCTGGGAGAGCTTTGAGAGGCCCAAACTCAATAAATCATAGCTGTGTGTAGGCAAGGATATAGTTCCCAGAACATTGACCACCAGGCGCAAGCCATCAAAAATGAGGATAAGCTGGCCAAGCTGGAGCATGTTGTCCCTTTATGTTGCTTGTGCTTGGGCGCATAGAGGGTGGACCCTAACACCTAACCCTCTGATTCTGGCCTGAGTGGGATTTCAGGACCCTGGACCCTGATAGTAAGGACACAGGGTGGGGACGTGGTTGGAAGAGGATTGGCCTTTCTGCAGGGACTGTGGTTCTGTGTTGGGTTAGGGTGATGCTGGCAAAACAGCCCAACAGGCCTGTAAGACAGGTGCCAGGAGATGAAAGGTCACTGGACATGTTCCCACTTTCCCCAGTCGAGCATAAGGTGTGCCTTAGATAGGGACACCAGGTGGTGGCACAAGAGGTGATCACCCCCTCGCCCCAACCTTCTCTCTGGAATGTCAGAAAAGATTCTTGCCCCGGAGAAGGATCAGACTCTTAAACCTGCTTCCAGTCTTCAAACTCTGGGATTCTCTGTTTGCCCCGAAGGTTCCCGAGGGGGACAAAGCTCCAGAAAGGAAAGTGACTGCCACTTCTGGGGCTGCCCTTCTTGGGCTCTTGGGAGCTGTCAGGATACCCCTGGGCCCCTAGCTAATGGGTGTCTATCCACCCCCCAGGCTTCCAGGAAAGATACCCGCAGCTGCAGACTGGTGATGCCTAGGCCAGACTAAGGTCACCCAGTGAGGTAGGTAGACTTGCCTCAGGTCTTCTGACTTACTCTCCTGTGGGCCCCTCCCCACCTTCCCCCCACTCAGTGGTGTGCCCTCCTTGCCCACCTTCCTAACTTGGCATTTTGGATCTGAAACTCGTTCACACTGAGATGTGGGGGGTTGATAAGTAGGTCAAGTTGCTGATGCCTGGAGAGATGAGAGGTGAGGCTGGAGGCCAGGGGTGGTCAGGATAGGAAGAGGCCCCAGGAGTTAGATGCCGAGCCCTGTGTATAATGAATCCAGGGCCTCTGGCCCTGATTCTCAGACACCCCATCGAACCATTTCATCTCCTGATTTAGGATTTCTTTCCATTTCATTCACCAAATTGTGAGCCGACCCAAATGGTTGGGACCCTTTGGTCACAAAGGGGCAGAAACCGAACTCAGCTTTAGCAAAAGGGACCTGTTAGAAAGGCTGCCAAAGAGGTCTCAGAACCAGAGGAAGTGCAGTTCTGGGGGCCTCGGGGTCTCAGACTGGGGACTGAAGGTACCGGGTGCTCTGTCCACCTCTCATTCCTGCTGGTCTCTCCCAGGCTTCATCCCCTCCTGCAGCAGGCAGGTTTCCACGCGAAGGCGAATAGCCTCCAGCAGCGGGGGATCAGTAGCCTTACGTCTTGGTCTACCTCCGCTGCTCCAACAAATCCCAAGAAGGACTCTGATTGGCTTGCATCAGGTGGCCACCCCTGAGCCAAGCACCCTGGCCAATATGGGGCACTCCTATTGGCCAGGATCTGTTCTCAGAAGGGGGTGGGGCAGCTCAGAACACCAGCTACCTCCTGTAGAGCAGACCCACCACGGGCCAGGGATTAGGGAGAAAAAGGAGTCCAGAACAGTCCCTGCACCTCAGGGAGCTCACAGTCTACCGTGGGTGTGGGGAGAGGGTGATCAATCAGGCCACTGAAGTGACACCAGCACAAGGTCTGATAGAGGGAGAGGGTACTTGGGGGGTGGGGACCAGAAAGGATGGAAGGCTTCAGAAAGGAAGTGGTAGGGAAACTCAGGCTCGAAAGATCAAGGACGCTCCGTTCCCCAGGCTGAGACAGTGGGAAAGGCGTTCCAGGCAGAGAGAGAACCGCTGGAGCAAAGGCTGGGCAGCGTGAACTAGCCTGCAGAGCTCCAGATGCAAAGCGAGCTTATTTCCAACAACATATCTGGTCACGGAGGGCCTTCTCCACTGAGCTGAGGAAGCCGGGCTGTGGCCAGTGGGCAGTGGCCAGCGAGTGGCGGTGGCAGCTGTGGGAAGGCTAGTGGTGAGGACCGCGCTGGCTGCCATCCCCAGGTGCTGGGCAGTTACCACCGGGATCCAGGCCGGCAGGGAGGCCCCGAGCTAAAGCAACAGCATTCAGGGAGGGGAGGGCCGCAGGGGTGGGAGGTAGAACTGGAGGGCGCCAACAGTAACCAGACATGGAGGGGCGGTGCCCCTGGCCAGGGGAAGGAGAGGCTTGGGGGAGGCTCTGAGTTCTCTGGGTGCAGACTCAGTTGGAGGGAGGTGAAAGGCAGCTGGTAGGCCTGAGTCTGGAACTCAGAGGAAAGGTAAGAGTTGCAACCATCTATAGGAGCCATGCAGGGTCGCAGGGAGGTGGGTAAGAGTGAGGGGAGTCTGCAATGGAGACCTCGAGAATGATCGGAGAGGCGGGAGGGGAGACGAGAGAGTGGCGGCCTCACAGTGGGGGAGAAGGGCAGGCAGGGGTCAGGTGTACCGCCTGCCAGGGAGGATCCCTGCTTTCTATCATCTTTTTTCTTTTTTTTTTAAGTTTGTATCTAAATTCCAATTCGCTAATATAGGATGGTTACCAGAGGGGAGGTGGATGGTTTACACAGGCGATGGGGAGCCAGGCGTGCACTGGCTGTGATGAGCACAGGGTGTGGTATGGAAGTGTCCCATCGCCACAGTGGGTACCTGAAGCTAATATTACACTGCGTGTTAATTAACCGGAATTGAAACGAAAACTTCTTCAACAAGAAAAGGGGCGCCTGGGTGGCTCAGTGAGTAGAGCATCTGACTCTTACTTTGGCTCAGGTCATGATCCCAGGGTCGTAGGATTGAGCCTCATGCTAAGCATGGAGCTCAAGATTCTCTCTCTCTCTCTCTCTCTCTCCCTCTCCCTCTGCCCCTCTCCCCCGCTTGTGCACTTCCTCTCTCTAAAAAAAAAAAAAAGAAGAAAGAATCCTCTGTGTCTAGTCATCATTTGCTTCCCCCAAATATTTTTGTAATATCTACTTTTTCAAAAATCAATTAAGTGAATATGATCAACTCCTACCTTATTGTATGAGGTTAATGGCTTCAACATTTGCCTTACAAATGACACCAGCCCTGGTGGTTTGGAGGTTTCTATGAAACATCACAGGACAAAAGGGGGTCTTTTTGATGCCAGCCCTGTACCTGGGGCACATGGAAGGATGCTTTGCCTCTTCCTTCTGTGTCGCGGCCGGCGCGACAAACACCGAGGTCAGGGTCCTGAGGGTAGGGGAATGCAAGAAAAAAAGAGAGAAGAGAAAGTTTGGGAACAGGAGGGTCCCCTGGGCTGATGGCCCAAGTGACGACTTTATTGTTGCTGTACACAATCTTTTATAACCAGACTCTTATGGGTTAGGTCATTCTAAGAATAAACAGGTTTCACATAATCGCTGCCCACCAAAACATTTAGTTCTGTGTTTCTTGTGCATTTTCTAGATGGGTCACAAGACCTTGTTGATAAGATTGCTAGCAAAACACAATTCCCATGTTTGTTTCTATCTGACTCGGGGTAGAAAAAGGAAGGTAGCATTACTGCCAACACCTGCAGACCACAGTCTTCAGGAATTAACTTTCTCAGCCTTGACAAGGCTTTCGTATGCCCTTGAAAGTGGGGGAATGGGAGGGGGAACCACCGGGTTGGCTGAGTCAACAGGGAACGTTGCTCGACCCGGTCTCAGCCTGGCGCCGGGGCCTGGCCCCCCACACTTCTGAAGAGGTGGCTCAGGGCGCTGGAACCCACCCTGGGGTGGGTCCTACAGTGTCACGCCCAGAGGTGGCTGCAGGCTCCAAACAGCAGCAAGAAAGATGAGGACCAGACTCAGGAAGAAATGTCAGGGCCTCAGACAGTGAGGCACCAGGCAGTGAAACCAGCGCCAGCCCGGCCCCAGGTGGGGTTTCCCCACATGTGGCCTCCCAGGAGGAAGGAGAGGGAACAGCCTGCCTGGGTGGTGAGGCCGGCAGTGTCGTGAGAAATACCTAGAGAGTCGGCTCCGGGGCAACACCGGCCAGAAACCCGGGCTCCCCCTGCCCAGCTGGATCCTGCTTTCTTGGGCCTGACCCGCAGGGTGTCTTGGGATTGCATCTGGGACCAAAGGGAATACGGAATGTTTTAGGCCAGAACTCTGGAGGGAACTTTTGGAGGGAGCCCCAGGAGCCCAGACGTGGAGCTGACAGGAGCAGGGCTGGCCTGTTGTCTCTTTTCTCCTGGTCTGCCAGGCCCCTCCATCCTTTCCAGCCCCAAACACCACCACTGCCACCTTGCCCTCCGCCTCTCCCCTGGAGATAGGGAAGGACCTTATCCAAGGATACCATCTCAGGTCGGCGCTCGAGAGGCAGGGTTCCCCTGTGTCCCCTGCCCAAGACCCTCCCCCTCCGTAGTGTCTTCATCCTCCACACGCCAACCCCCCCAAGTACTCTTTTCAAATATTATCTCAGAGGAATCTCCATGACCGCCTGCATAAGGAAAATATCATTATCCTGTTTTACAGATAAGGAAATGGAAACTCAGGTTAAGTATGTTGGCCAAGGTCACACAGCAAGTCACTGGCAAAGCCAGAAATGCAAAGTCATCTGGCACCTCTAAGCAGCATCCCCTCCCAGCCACACCCTCTGAGGGGCTATTAGTCAAATGCACCAGCTGGTTATTCCGCAGATCTGGACACAATCTGTTTGTGAACTTGCATTTGATTTGCATAAGGATTTCACAAATACAAAGATACCTTTCCTATGCTGCCCCTTGCCTCCTTCTCTGTCTCTGTCTCTCTCTGTCTTTCTCTCTCTCTCTCTCTCTCTCTCTCTCTCTCTCTCTCTCTCTCACACACACACACACACACACACACACACACACACACACACACACACACTCAGCCAGGCTCTTCCTCCTCCTTGAGATGCCTGGTGGACTGGGGAGTACCATCTGGTCCCCTCCATCTGTCAAGGACACCTTTGCTGGTTCAGAGTGTTCCTTCCCACTGGCCACGACACAGTACACCCGAGTCAGGGAGCAAATCTGAAGGGAAACAGCCCGGAGGAGGAGCTAGGTGCGAGCAGCCCCATTTCCGCCTGCAGTCTCAGGGCGAGGCCACCTGCAGCAAGGAGGCAGGAATGGACAAACTCGGAGGAGGGTCCCCAGCCCCAGATCCATCCTCTGTCTTCTGTCTTCAGCCCCAGATTTAGCTGCCTTTTCGCCTCCCACGCCTTCCCCGCTGCCGTCTGGAAAGCCGGGAGGCTGGGAGAACTAGGAAGACTGGATCAGGAGGTTGGGGGTGGGGTGTGGAGCCAGAGTCCTCGCAGAAGAAGCAGGGAAGGTACTGGCACCCTGGACAGAGCACGGGTCTGGTTCCCCCTTCCTTCCTCTCAGCCTACGCTATCCAAGACAGTAGCCAGTAGCCAGTAGCCACGTGTGGCTCTTGAGCCATCAGATTTGGAAGGCTTAGTATGAAAAACACGTATATAAAATATCTCATTAATAATTGTCATATTGATTACATATTCAGTGATAATATTTCGGACATATTGGGTTAAACATAAAATTAATTTCACCCATTTCTCTTTTTTTTTTTACAAGTTTATTTATTTATTTTTGATCAGGCAGTTGCTTTTCTGTGAAATACTTAACCCCAGGAGCTGTGGGGGTTTTTTTTTCAATTTTTTTCTTAATGTTTATTTATTTTTGAGAGACAGAGAAAGAGAACGAGCAGGGGAGGAACAGAGAGAAAGGGAGACACAGAATCTGAACCAGGCTCCAGGCTCTGAGCTGTCAGCACAAAGCCTGACACGGGGCTCGAACCCACGCACCGTGAGATCATGACCTGAGCTTCTGACTTTGGTTCAGGTCATGATTTCATGGTTTGTGAGTTCAAGCCCCACATCAGGCTTGCTGCTCTCAGTGCAGAGCCCTCTTCAGATCCTCTGTCTCCCTCTCTCTGCCCCCCCCCCCCCCGGCTTGCACTCTCTCAAAAATAAATTAAAACAAAATTTTTTTAAGTATGAACTTGATAGACTGAGTTGAAATCCACCCTTGTTATTTATAAGCTGTGTGACATGGGGCAAGTCAAGGAACCTCTCTGTTTCAGGTTCACAGCAGAAAACACAGGAAAAATATGAATGCCTATCCCCAAAAGGCTTTTGTGAGGATCAAATGAGTTAAGATGCCTAAAGAACTTTTTAAAAAAAGTGTCCAACATATATCAATTGCTTACAATTGTTGTGTAGGTATTATTATCCACAATGAGGGCCTGCTCCTTGCTGCAGACAGGATACTATGCCTCTTTGGATGCATTAATTTATTCACTTCTCCCCCTCCTCTTCCCGGTGACTGTTATCCTCACTTCATAGAGGAGCCACATGAGACTATAAGAGATTCAGTCACTCACCCAGAGCCACATAGCTAGTCGGCGGGATTTGTGCCTGGTTCTGCTCTACTCCAGAGATGGACCCTTAAGAACCACTCTGTGCTGCCCTCTTGCGAAATGCCCACCGAGGTCCTCCAGAGTTAACACCTCTACCCCTCCCCTCCCTCCAGGTTCCCATGGGCATCGAGGGCCTGCCGGTCTGAGAGCCTCCCCGTCACAAGGCCATCACCAAGGGGCCACCTGCGCCCACGCTGCCAATGCAGAGCATGCAGGCAACTCTAGGCACACCGACCTCGTCGGCCCTCAGCCGGTTCTCCACCTCCACCCAGGACAAGTCCTCCACTGCAGGTCAGACCTCCAGCACAGGCCCACAGCCCTCAAGGCCCTCCATCATCCCACCCCCTAGCAAGTCCAAGGGCTGGAGTACTGGGGCCGGTGGAGGTCGCATGCGCAGGATCATCGCTGAGGATCCTGAGTGGTCGCTGGCCATCGTGCCCCTCCTCACAGAGCTCTGCATTCAGCACATTGTCGAGAACTTCCAGAGTGAGTCTGTCCCTGCAGTTGGGCGGGGAGGGAAAGGCTCCGAGTGGGGCGGGGTGGGTGGGGACCTCCTGGAGGCGAGGCCTGAGCAGCTGGGGCCTGGGACAGCCCCTGCCCTCCCACACCGTGTCCTCATCCCCCACTCAACACTGCCCTTCCTTCCCAGGGCCAGAGCGACCAGATTCCCACCCGCACCGTTCCCTCCGTGTCTATGCCGTCCCCTCACCTTTCCCACTCTCTCCAGCAAAACCCAGCCCGAACCATATCTACTGAACTCCTCCTCCAGAAAGCCCTCCCTGGTTGACTATCCTCCACACTCTCCTTCCACAGCGTGTATAGGTTCTTAGTTTGTTCTGTACTCGATGCTCTGTAAACGTTCATCCTTTTAAAGATGAGTTGCCAGCCTCCCCTACTGGATGGGGAGCCCTCCGAGGACAGGGCCGTCATTCTATCTACAGCACCTATTGCCACCCGACCTACAATATTTTCGCTGGACTCTTTTACTGTCTGCCTCGTCTCCTAAGAGGGAGTGGCTTCCTCTGTTCTGTTCACTCTTGTATCCTCAGCACTTAGAACAGCGTCTGGTGCACAAGACATGCTCAGAAAGTTTTTTGTTTTGAAATGAACGAATCAAATCATTTTGGAGTCTGTGAACTCAGGATTATCTCCTCCGTCAGACTAGGTGATCACTGAGGGCCAGTCCTGAGATTCTGGCTCAGACTAGGGGCTCCCAGAAACCAGATACTAAGGCATCCAGGCTCAGGCAGGGAACACCCCGAAGTCAAGGGCTGTGTCTCCTCCCTCACACTGGGCATCCCTGACAGTAAAGGCTGTCTCCCTTCTCAGACTGGGGCTCCCCGAGGGCCGGGGAGGGTCTTCCGTTTCTTCAGGGCCCCCAGGTAGGCCCAGCCCCAGGGCACCGTGCGGTGGCGTCCCCCCACACGGTGACTCCTGCTTTCCTTCCTGTCCCCAAAGACAACCCTATCCTGCAGCAGCTGCTTCCGGAGCACAAGCAGAAGGTCCTGGACCACTTGTCACCCGACCTGCCGCTGGCTGTGACCGCCAACCTGATCGACGACGAGAGCTACTGGCGCCGCTGCTGCACGCAGCGCTGGCCCGTGTGCCACGTGGCCAAGCACGGCGGCAGCTGGAAGCGCTTGTTCTTCGAGCGGCACCTGGAGAACCTGCTAAAGCACTTCATCCCCAGCACCACGGACCCCGCGCTGATCCTCGACCTGCTGCCGCTCTGCAGGAACTATGTGCGCAGGCTCCGTGTGGATCAGTTCCTTCCGCCCATGAAGCTCCCGCCCCGACCCCGGAGCGGGGAACTGTCCGACTCCGGCAGCGAGGCAGAGGTGGAGGAGCCCGCCCCTGACCACTACCAACTGGGAGACCTGGTGGCCGGCCTGAGCCACCTGGAGGAGCTGGACCTGGTGTACGGGGTCAAGGACTGCGGCATGAACTTCGAGTGGAACCTCTTCCTCTTCACCTATCGCGACTGCCACTCCCTGGCGGCCACCATCAAGGCATGCCACACCCTCAAGGTACCTCCGGGCCTTCCCCCACCTCCCATTCTCTGCGCCTCTTGGATTCCCTCTCCTCTCCCCGTGTTCCTCCTCCTCCCCCATCGCCATCTTCCCCCTCCCATTTCCTTCTCATTCGCCGACCAAGTGTCCTTTTATGCACCGGCACCAAGCTGCGTTCTGCGGATGCAGAGATGAGCAAGGCACAGTCCTCCCAGCTCACTGGCCATTTATTCATCCGGGGAACAGCTGCACCCCAGGCCCTGTCCTAGGTGCTAAAGATTCGACAGTGAGCAAAATTATGCGTTTGTGCCCTCTGGAGCTAACAGTCTGGTGGGATAAAGGGCTCTAATCAGCAATCACGTAAACATACAATTACAACCAGGAGAGGATCGCTAGGTTTAGCAAATAAAAATACAGGACACCTGGTTAAATTTGAAATTCAAATACACAACGAATAATTTTTTAGTAAAGTAGGTCCCAAATATTCTGGTTGCAAGAGGGAAAGCCTGCCAAAAAGTCAGAGAAAGAGGGAAAGGGGGACGTGGCCTTGAGTCGCAGACACAAGGGAGGGGGTGTGTGTCAAGAAAAGGGGCAGGCAGCAATGGGGGGCGGGGGCGACGATGAGGACCAGATTTAGCAAACTCGGAGGTCACAGAGCTGGAACTGTCAGTGGAGTGCTAGGAACAGGGGCCAGATCGGAGTGACTTACAGAGAGAGTGGGAAGTGAGGAAACCGGATGGCTGTGATCAGCTTTTTCAAGAACTTGGCTGTGAAGGGGGTGAAGGGGAAATTGGTAATAGATGAAAGGTTTGAGTTTTCCTAAAAAGAAACTTGCTTGCATTTAAAACCAATGTGTGGGGGGGGGGGGGGGCCCCTGGGTGGCTCAGTCGGTTGGGCGTCTGACTTCAGCTCAGGTCATGATCTCACACTCCGTGAGTTCAAGTCCCACCCACATCGGGCTCTGTGCTGACAGCTCAGAGCCTGGAGCCTGCTTCGTTCGGATTCTGCATCTTCCTCTCTCTCTGCCCCTGCCCTGCGCTCTCTCTCTCTCTCTCAAAAATAATGAATAAACATTTTTAAAAAATTAAAAAAAATTTTCTAAAATAAAATAAAATAAAATGAAATGAAACCAATGTGGGGGCACCTGGGTGGCTCAGTCCGTTAAGTGTCTGACTGTTGATTTCAGCTTAGGTCATGATCTCACCATTTGTGAGATCGAGCCCCGCATCGGCTTCTGTGCTGAGCGTGGAGCCTAGTGGAGACACTCTCTCTCTCTCTCTCTCTCTCTCTCTCTCTCTCTCTCTCTTTCTGCCCCTCCCCAACTCGTTGTCTCAAAATAAATAAATAAATAAATAAATAAATAAATAAATAAATAAATAAATAACTCCAACGTAAAGCTCCATCCAATAGCAAGAAAGCAGTTGAGAAAGCCACAGGTTCATTGACCAAGGAAGGTTCCTGAGAAGGCAAGACGAGTGGAGTCGAGGACCGAGTGGGACGGTTGGCTCTGGGCAGAGGAGAGAGTGGATATGGTGGGTAGCAGTGGATTTGTGTTTGGTATTAGGAAAGCGATGGGTTCCCATTCAATGGCTGGGGAGGCGGGGGGAGACTTGCCTGTAGAGTGGCCCCCTGAAGGGTGAGGAGGCTGGAGAAGGTTGACATCGTTTTTACAGAGTACGAGAGAGTGTGTTGTCCGGAGAAACAGGGCTGAATTGGCACACGGCACGGAGGGTCGACTGGTGGCTCCAGCGCTACGAATCAGTCCTGTCATGTGACATTTCCACCCTGGCAGCTGCTCGGGCACAGGTACGCAGAAACTAGAGAGTGGGGTTGCTCCACGGTTGGAGCTTTGCCAGATAGGTGCAAGGAAGTGACGAGAGGGACGAGAGGCTCTAAGCTGGCTGAGAGGGATGTAGGGAACGCTGAGGACTGAAGGAGGGGGAGAGCGTGAAGAGGCCTCAAGGAAGAGGGAGGGGCGGGAGGGACTGGTGAGAAGGGAGGGGTTAGGGCCCCCATCTCCAGTATTCCTCATGCTAGTCCAACCTCTTTCTTTCATCTTTTCCTTCCATTCCCCCATTTCCCGTCTCTCACCCCGGTTCTTACCCTGGCACCTCCTTCCAAGAGTTCCTCTCCTTGCCATGGTAGATCTTAGCCAGCTGAAGCGGGCACGGCGAGGGGCTGGGACATCAAACAGACCTGGATTCAAACCTGCCTCTGGGGCTTGATCACTGCGTGGTTCTGGGCAAATGACGCATCCACCCTAAGCTATCATTTTCTTTTTTTTTTTTAACTATTTTTTTAAATGTTTATTTTTGAGAGAGAGAGTGAGACACAGTGTGAGTGGGGGAGGGGCCGAGAGAGAGGGAGACACAGAATCCGAAGCAGGCTCAAGGCTCTGAGCTGTCAGCACAGAGCCCGACGCGGGGCTCGAACTCACGAACCGTGAGCTCGTGACCTGAGCTGAAGCTCCGCTTAATCAGCGGAACCACCCAGGCGCCCCTTTCGTTTTCTATCTGTAACGTGGAAAGAACTCATGCTACCAGACTGGGATGCTGAGGGTTAGAGGTGATGGTCATGATACGCTCTACCAGCATGCACAGCACATGGTGATTTCTCCATAAATGGTCGGCTTTTTTGCTACTGACTGCCCACCCATTCTGCATTGCTCTGCCATGCGGGGGAGGCCTGCCCTGCCCAAGAGCCAGTCAGGGGGCCAACATCAGGTGGGCGGAACTTCAGCCCTCCCTGTGGCCCCCTCCTCTACCCACAGAAGGTAGGTAAGCAGGCAGGCAGGCAGGCAGATTATCCCTAACTGCCAGCGGCTGCGTGCCCTCTACCTGCCCACAGATCTTCAGGCTGACCCGGAGCAAGGTGGATGACGACAAGGCACGCGTCCTCATTCGCAGCCTCCTGGATCACCCAGCCCTTGAGGAGCTGGACCTGTCACACAACCTCGTTGGGGACCGGGGCGCGCGTGCCGTGGCCAAGCTGCTGAGCCACAGCCATTTGCGAGTGCTCAACCTGGCCAACAACCAGGTGCGCGTGCTTGGTGCCCAGTCGCTGGCTCACGCCCTAGCACACAACACCAACCTCATTTCCCTCAACCTGCGCCTCAACTGCATTGAGGATGAGGGCGGCCAGGCGCTCGCACACGCCTTGCAGACCAACAGGTGCCTCACAACACTGCACCTCGGGGGCAATGAGCTGTCTGAGCCCACCGCCACCCTCCTCTCCCAGGTGCTCGCTGTCAACACCACGCTCACCAGCATCAACCTGTCCTGCAACCACATGGGGCTGGTAAGCTGCACCTTCTGGGGCAGGCGGGGCCCAGGAGAGGCCCTGGGGCCTAGTGGGGGGGGGGGGCTGGGTGTGGCCTCCGACTGCCTCGGGATGCTTCCGGGATAGTTGCTAAGACCACAGACTTTCCTTGGTTCTAATCCCAGCTCTGCCATTCACTGGGCTAAATTACTTCACCTTTTGGGGCCTCCGTGTCCTCATCTGTAAAATCGGGATAATAATTGTATCTACGAAGTGTTGTTGCTGGGAGGAGTAAATGAGTTATCCTTGTAAATCAGGTAACATTGCAAAGCCCTGGCTAGGACATCAGCATCGCTAGCTGTTACTATTACTCAGGGTTTTATCCTATGCTAGGCACTGATGTCCTTTGGTGTCCTTTTTTTTTTTTTTTTAATTTTCTTTAACGTTTATTTATTTTTGAGAGACGGAGTATGAGTGAGGGAGGGGCCGAGAGAGGGGGAGACACAGAATCTGAAGCAGGCTCCAGGCTCTGAGCTGTCAGCACTGAGCCTGACCCGGGGCTCGAACCCAAAAACCGTGAGATCATGACCTGGGTTGAAGTCGGACACTTAACCGACTGAGCCACCCAGGCGCCCCTGTTCTGCCTCATTTTCTAAAAATGCATCCGTAACCCATTAAATTGACTTTGCAACACACTACTGGGTCACAACCATAGAAGTCTTTCACATAAAAGACCGCTACCAAACCTCTCCAGAAAAGCCTTGTTCACACACGCACTGTTTCCAGATGGGGTGCTTTTGGCTACAAGTAATAGAAAGCTGAACCAGGAAATGGCTTAAACAAGAGGACTGTTGGGGGCGCCTGGGTGGCTCAGTCGGTTAAGCGTCTGGCTCTTGGTTTCAGCTCAGGTCATGATCTCATGGTTTGTGAGTTCAAGCCCTGCATCAGACTCTGGGCTGACAGTGTGGAGACTGCTTGGGATACTCTCTCTCTCTCTCTCTCTCTCTCTCTCTCTCTCTCTCTCTCCCTCTCTGCCCCTCCCCTGCTTGCCCTCTCTCTCAAAATAAATAAATAAACTGAAAAACAAACAAACAAGAGGAACTTTATGTCCCATAATCAGAAGCCCCAGGGTAGGGGGTTCTGGAGTTGGTAAATTCAATGGCTTAGTGCCATTGTCTGCTCTGCCCATCCCGGCCACATGGCCATGTCCTGTCAGGTGCTTCTCTCATGGTCCCAGGATGGCTGCTGCACCTCACAAAGCGTCATGCTCAGAGACAGAAAAAGGGAGAGCACCCCTCTTGTTCCTTTTTCAGAGCGAGAAGAACCTTCCAGAAGCCACTCCCTCCAAACTTCCTCCTCACATGTCATCAGCCAGATCTGTCTCACATACCCATGGCTGGACCAGAGGAGTGGAATTACCATCATTGCCACAGAGCAATGTTTTTCAAACCATTAGGGTTGAAAAATCAATTTACTATGTCTTGAGCACCATTTTTTCTTACGGCAGAGAATGGGATAGGGTAGGATAACCTAGGACTGAACACAGTAAAGTGGTGCACAAATAGGTTAACCATTGTTTTGTGAAACTCTTATCCTAGTCACATCTTTTTTTGTTTTTTTAATTTTTTTTTTTTAGTTTATTTATTTATTTTGAGAGAAAGAGAGCACAAGCAGGGGAGGGGCAGCAAGAGGGAGAGACAGAATCCCAAGCAGGCTCGGCACCATCAGCACAGAGCCTGATGCGGGGCTCGAACTCATGCACTGTGAGATCGTGACCTGGGCCGAGATCAAGAGTCGGACGCTTACCCGACTGCACCACCCAGGCACCACTCGTCACATCTTTATATAGAGCGTGTAGGTGTGTGTGTGTGTGTGTGATCCTGGGTAGTAACATGAAATGACCCTTTCCCTGTACTCCTCTCTCAGGATGGCGGGAAGCAGCTCCTGGAAGGCATGTCAGACAACAGGACCCTCCTGGAGTTTGACTTGCGCCTGTCAGATGTAGCCCAGGAGAGCGAGTACCTCATTGGCCAGGCTCTCTGTGCCAACCGGGAAGCAGCCCGCCAGCGGGCCCCGAATCCCAGCTGCTTCCTGTCACCAATCACGGCCAAGGGCCCTGAGAACCCTGCAGGATAAGATGGGGGACAGGGCTGGGGCAGTGGCTGGAGCTGGGTCACTGCCCCAGTCCCATCC
Organism: Herpailurus yagouaroundi; assembly: GCF_014898765.1. Taxonomy (NCBI): domain Eukaryota; kingdom Metazoa; phylum Chordata; class Mammalia; order Carnivora; family Felidae; genus Herpailurus; species Herpailurus yagouaroundi. The sequence continues at coordinate 10,619,618 of NW_024412394.1, read as the reverse complement.
TTCATTTCATGCCTCTGTCGTGCCTGCTGTAGAGTGCCACACTGGTCTAGAGGGAGGAGAAAGGGGGAGAGCACGGATATCCTTAGGGTGAGTGATCGAGGGTCGTTTGGATAAAGATGTGAGGAAGAGGAGGGGTCTGGGATAGGGGGAGCGAAGGGGTATGAAGTGGGACCCATCTCCTATACCCAGGGCCAGGATATTACCAGACGCCCCGAAATGACCGACTTCTTCCGGGATTAGGGAAGGCAGAGAGGACTCTGAAGGCCTGTGCCAGCCCAGCCTGTCCCATGGAGGTCGCCCATCTCCCCGACCCTTCTCTTCTCTATTGAACAGATCCTTGACTTCTTGACCTTCAAACATGTCCAAGTGTGCACGTGCACAGTCTCTCTCTCTCTCTCTCTCTCTCTCTCTCTCTCTCTCTCTCACACACACACACACACACACACACACACACACACACACATTATATGGTCTCTCTCCCCTGGCTACCACAGAGCTTTGCCTGGCTCTTCCACCCTCAGCCCTGCAGATGCCACCTCCGTATTACTCGACCTGCCAAAGTGATCCCATTCTACAGGCCATGCCATCCACTAATACTACCCCCCCCCCACACACACACACCTCGGAAGGGGGAAACAGAGGTGACAGGAGGGGCTCAGACTCCCTGCCTCCCCTGCGAGCTTCTGCTGGAGGTGCCACACTGGGGAGGGAAGTCGGTGAGTCATCTGCAACTTTATTATCCACCAGTTTGATTTGTACAATCTTTGCGCTTGGAAATCCACGACAGAAAGGCCACAGTGTGATGCACCCAATTGACAGAGACCCGTCTTCTCCCTAGCCAGGCCCAGCCCACCCCTCAAGCCCTTGTCCCCGCGCACGTATGGAGCCTTCCGGGTGACCTCCATGAGTCTGCGACACTCCATGGCTGCCCACAGGAGTCATGTCGACCCACAGGGCCACCAGAGAACCTGAGAGAGTCAGGCTGAGCCCCCATCTCCCATCCTCCTCCCGCCGAGGGGCCCAGAGCCTCCAGCCTCGTGGTCTTTTCCAAAGGGTGGGCCATGGGCTGCAGCCACAGCCTAGGGGTGCCTGCGCGCTCCAGGGACTCCTTCCACCAAGCAGGCGCCAAGCCGAGCACCACAGGGGGCTTGGGAGTGACTGCACTTGTGTGCCTGTCTGGGCAACCTAGAGTCTGTTTGTGCCTGACACCCTCTGACAGTTCTGGAGTGCACACGTGTAGATGTGAGGGTGTGTGTGAGTGTGAGCATGTGTGTGTGTGTGTGTGTGTGTGTATGTGTGTACATAGCCACAGCTGCTAGCAGAGGTTCTAATTAGAGAAACAAGAACATTCAGTGTAAAGTTTAATTTTAGAGATTAATTAATTTTCTGGTTTTCGTTTTCCCTGGCAATCAATAAAGCTACCAAGAAAATAGACCAAAGAATTGGCTTCTCTCTAAGTCTGTGCGTGTGTGGGAGGTGAGGCTGTCTGCGTAAGAAGACCTAGGCAGAAATGGTCAATACAGGCAAAAATAATAATAGTGGGCCCCGGGGGGGGGGGGCCCCGCCCCCAGCTCAGGCTCTGTCTCAGGAACAGGCCTGAGGGAGAAGGAGCTGAGTTCTTTCCTCCTTGGAGCCGAGAAGTGGCCAGGCCGCCCAAGGGTATGACATCCAGGTGCCAAGAACTGGGGCCTGCGGCCACAGCTCCTACCACCTGTACCTCACAGATGTCTGTTCAGAGCAAAGAGCGGTGCTCCAACCTCCAGGCCCCCGAGGAGCACAGACTCAGGGCCCAGGCAGGTTCAGTGCTGGCAGGCAGCTGGCCCCTGCTGCCCAGGGAAACCTAGTGGACTGCTGTTCCCTCCTGCCCAAGCCTCCCCATCTCCTGCCTCCTCTGCCTTCCCACTCAGCCATCGCTACAGCAAAGTAAAGCTCAACCCCAGTGGGCCACGGGCCGTGGTGTCCCCACAATCTGTACCTCCCGAGTCCCCCAGGGAAGGGGGCAGGGGGAGCCAGAGGAGATGTTGCATAGGTGGAGGCCATGTCCTTGGCAGGTGTAGGCCTGGCTAGGCTGGAGGAAGATGGCAGAGGCTGAAGGAGGGGACGGAGGAGCTCTGATGGCTCGGGCAAAGCGAGGAGCATCAGGGGTGAACGATGGCGGCCGCCCAAGGGTTATCCTCTCCAGCCTGAAATGTGACCTCAATCCCTGGGCACTAAGTCTGCTGGGAAAACTTTGGCAGGAGAGTTGGGAGGGCAGGGGGTTGTACGCAGACATGCACACAGAAGCACATCAGGGAGGGAGTGGTGGCGGAGAGGAGGTGTCACAGCTTTAGGGAACAGGACGTGGGGCCAGCGCCCTTGGGTGGTGGCAGGATGCCCCTCTGGGCCCCACTGCAGGGCTTCAGCTCATGGGATAGGGGAGGACAGAGGGGTTGGGCAAGATTTAGAGAATTCCTGCCTCTGACCCTGACACTGGATTTGAGTTCATTTCTCCAGCTGGGGCTTGTGAGGACATCCTCAGTCCTACAGAGGTAATGTGTGGAGACAACCACCCTTTGCACCCCCCCCCAAGTCTGGGGAAGCAAAAGTTGCCCCAGACACCCCTTTCAGTCTCCCTCGAGTGCCCTCTCCTCTTTGAATCCCACCTGCTTCTAGAGTTTGTCACCCAGGTCTGTCTCCCACTCTTCCCACCCACTCACGTTGGCCAGCTTTAATGAACGCGCCTAGGGGGAGGGTAACGCCCCAACCCCCTCAACTGAAGGGAGAGCCCTCTCAGAACCCAGGTGAGGAGGCTGCTGCTGCCAGGGGGCTGCAGAGTTTAGAGAAAGGACTGAGGTACATGCCCTCCACATTATGCCTCCCTCCTCTCTGGGCAAGTGCTCTTTAGGGCCAGAGAGCCGGAGGGGGGCGGGGGGAGTGACGTGTGCAGTGTGAGCACAGTCCCTCCAGGACCCACACTCCAGGGGCCCAGCGAGATAAACAGCAGTGAAGGGAGTGGCAGAAAGGAAACCCCGATGGTTGGGGCCAGCGCCAAGAAGAGGATAGCAACATTTGCACGGTTTTGAGATGGAGCATCGGTTTTGAGATGGAGCATCGGTTTTGAGATGGAGCATCGGGGCTGACATCTGGCCCCGGCTTCAGACCCACTGAATTCATTAGCTGGTTGGAAGCCAGCCCCGCTGTTCGCCAAACCACGGCGACCTCAGTAGAGAGAGGCCCTGGTGGGGCCAGGCAGCGATGGAAGGAAAGCCCCAATTTCCCTTCCCCACGCCTCTAAACCTCCCCAGCTGCACAGCGAGGGGCCTCACACTGGAGACAGGCCCCACGCGGTGCCACAGCACGGCCTCCACTAACAGTCAGAAGATCCGTTGAAAGGCTGGACGGGAAATCTCGAGTGTGCGTGTAGGGCGGGGAGGTGTCCCCCTAGGACAGGGACGGGGCTGGAAGAGCCCACCGTGCCGGGATTCTCCGGAGCCCCCCCCCCCCCATCGGTCTCTTTATGTACAGGGAAGGCGGGGGATCCGGACCCCATGGGGTCTGTCCCGCGCACCGTCGCCTCCCCGCTCCCCGCGCCATGCCCAGCACAGCCTCGGTCACCATCATGACCCCCCTGCTACACGCAAGAAGCTCAGTCCCGCGAGGGGCAGGAGGGAGGGCGACGGGCTGCCCGGGGCCGGAGGTCACAGTGAGGTCTCTACGCAGGAGCCGTGGCGGTGCAGCGGCCGGTGGCTGTGGCCCAGACACCCCTCCTGCCGGTGCACGATGAGGACCGGGAAGTAGAGGGCGTCGTGGTAGGGCGGCGGCGGCCCGGCCTCCTCCTCGTCGTCGTCCTCGTCGTCCCCCATGCTGGCCTGGCTCGACAGCCGCGTCTGCTCGGTGGGGCAGCTCGCCTCGTTGACGCTCCCGCTCCGGCTGCGCCACAGGCAGCTGCGCCGGGAGCCGTAGAGGCGGCCGAGCGAGAAGCGGCTGCCCCCGCAGCCCGCCCCGCCTCCGGGCCCGGGCCCGGCCCGCGGGCTGGCGCAGATGCTGAGCGCGCTTCGCGAGAAGATGGACGAGCTGCTGACGGCGCGCTGGCAGTGCTCGCAGCTGCGCCGGTACGGGGCCACGCCCGCCGCGCCCGGGCCGCCCACCCCGCCGTAGCGGCACGTGGGCGCGTAGCCGCCGCCCGCCGCCCCCG
>NW_024412394.1:10551863-10610444 GCF_014898765.1 Herpailurus yagouaroundi | reverse complement strand
GGGGGACCAGGCTACGGCCGCGCCCGGGGAAGGGGCGCCGCCTGTTCTCACCTCCTCTCGGGCGGGGCCCTCGTCCGCCGCCGCCGCCGCCGTGGGCTCCTCCGGGACCCCGGGGCCGCCACCGCCGCCGCCGCCGCCGGCGCTCTCTCCCGCGGCCGAGCCAGGGGGGGACATGGCGTAGAGGGGGTGCGTCGAGCTCAGGGCTTCCCGGGGGGCTGTCGGGGGCCGAGGGCATCCTGCGCGGGCCCTGGGGAGGGGGCGGGAGGGGGCGGGGCCCTCGCTGCTCCCCACCCCCCGCCGGGGGGAGGGGGCCTGGAAAGGGCACCGGAGGGTAGGGGTCTAGGGGCTGGGGGTGGGGAGGCGGGCTGGGGGGCCGGGCCGGGGGGGCCGGGGCCGGGGGCGGGTGTCACCTTGAGGCCCTCGCGGCGCCGCTCCGCCTCCCGCCCGCTCCCGCCGCCGCCTTTTGTCTGAGCCGAGCTGGAGCCAGCGCGCCCCCCCTCTTCCTCCCAGCGCAGGAGCCCCGCCCCCGGCCCCCCAAACTCCGCCTTCCGCAAGCCTACCTAATAACCACCCCCCAAAGAGGAGAAGCAACAGGGGCTCCCTACACCCCTTCCCCACTCCCAGCCCTGCTCACCGCACCCCCTCCTCCCGCCCCATCCTGGGAAGATCTGTGCAGCAACACTTCTCTGTCCCTTCATCGTGGAGGGGGCGCCAGCGGTTCAGCCAACATCCCTCCCCATCCTTGGTTCCCGCAAGTTCCTGGGGCAGAGGGTGGGGAGAGGAAATTGAGCCTTGGAACCCTAGGGAAGATCCTTACTCCCAGTTGGGTGGTAACGGGTTAAGGCAGGAGCCAGCCTTCAGACGCCTGACCCAACTGAACAGAGATGGAATAGGGTAAGAATTGAAGCTAGATATGAGAAAGGACTAACAGAGGGCAGAGGGGAGGACATTGGAACCAGCCTTCCCAAAGCCATTTTCCTTCCTTAGAAGAACAGCCCCAAAGAAGAATGAAGTGTGTACATTACCCTAGGCTGGAGACCAGGAAACCTGAGTTCTAATTTTTAATCCTGGCTCTGCCATTGAGGGGTTGTGTGACCTTGTGCAAGTGCCTTCCGCTCTTCAAGCCACAGTTTCCTCATCTGTGCATCGAAAAAGTTAACTGGACAATCTCTACGGCTTTGACCTTGTTCTGTGGGTGTAGGAGGCATAATCATACCCCAAGCTGGGCTGTGAGTAACCTACCCTTTCCCGCCATCTACCCACACTGCTCTTCTGTACTGCTTAGGACAGGCAGAAAGAAAACTGACATTCATTCATTCATTCCTGGATGCATCCATGCAATAAACAGATATTAGGTCTCTACTGAGTACCCTGTTCAGAAATGAAACATACAATATTCTACCCTCAAAGAATACAAAGTCTAATTGGGGATGGGGACCAATCATTATGATAAAATAGTATAATGGGGGGGCACCTGGGTGGCTCAGTCAGTTGAGCATCTGACTCTTGATTTCAGCTCAGGTCATGATCCTAGTGTTGTGGGATTAAGCCCCAAATCAGGCTGTATGCGGAGCATGGAGCCTGTTAAGATTTTGTCTCTCTGGGGCCCTGGGTGGCTCAGTTGGTTGAGCATCCAACTCTTGATTTCGGCTCAGGTCATGATCTCATGGTTGGTGAGTTTTCCCCCCACATCAGGTTCTGTGCTGACAGCATGGAGCCTGCTTGGAATTCTCTCTGCCCCTTCCCTGCTGTCTCAAAATAAATAAATAAATAAACATTTTTTTAAAAAGATCCTCTCTCTTCCTCCCTCTGCTCCTTCCCCCCCCCCCCACTTCCCCACACTCTCTAAAATAATTTTTTTTTAATCTTTAAAAAAAATAGAATAGGGGTGCCTGAGTGGCACAGTTGGTTAAGTGTCTGACTCTGGATTTGGGCTCAGGTCATGATCTCCCTATTTGTGGGTTCAAGCCCCCCATCAGGTTCTGTGCTGACAGCTCAGAGCCTGCTTGGGATTACCTCTCTCTCTCTCTCTCTCTCTCTCTCTCTCTCTCTCTCTCTCTGCCTCCCCGCCCTCCACTCACTGTCTCTCAAAAAGAATAAACATCAAAAAAGTAGTATAAAGGCTACGCATATTCAATCTGTGTGTGCACAGTCACTGTGGAATCCTACTGCTTGCCATGTGTTACATTAGAGTCTTTGACATATATATATTAACTGTTCCCCCGTTTACCCACAAGAAACCAAGGTAGAGGGAGGGTAACTGACTTATTCAAGGTCACCTGCTGGTACTCACAGAACTAATCCTAGAATCCAGATCTTTCTCATTCCAAAGGCCATGCAGATGTTTGTGAGTAGGAAGTTAGTTTAAGGCAAAGCTTGGGATAATCTGGTCTTTGGGGATAGGGGACAAGCGTACTGATCTGCTGGGATGGTCCTGCCCCTCATCTGAGGCAGGTTAGTCACTGCCTCCACCCCCACATACACCCCCACTCCTGGTCCTGCCTCCATTTTCCTACTCTTCTCTTTCCAGGCAAGGTGAAGGTGGACGGTCGGCTGTCTGCCTCTTGCTTCAGAACTATCCAGCCTGTACGATCCTCCAGTAGTCAGTCAGTCCTTCCTCCCTACCCAAACAGAGGAAGGGTGTGGTCCTGAAGAGCCCTCTCACTTGGTGGCTCACTCCAGGGTCTCTCACTCATGCTTTGTGGGAAGTCCTGCCTCACATCTAACTCCAACCCCTCATCTTACCTCAGCCCATTCCATTTAGTTCAATCCTCACTGCAGACAGAGTGCAGAGTTCCTAACCCTGCCCTTTCCCAACCCAGATGGGATCCTCACACTCTCCACTTAGTTGTTATAATCTTCCTCCTGTTCCCCACCCCTACTGCCTTCCCTTCTCCCCCTCAGGGGGCTTTGGAGGAGAGCTAGCCCAACTCCTTTTGGCCAACCCCCGAGCTCCCAAGATAAAAGCCCCCCAACAACTCCCCTTCTCCATTCACACACATAACCCTTCCTTGGAAGCTCGGGGGAAAGAGGGGTGAAGGGAGGGGGTGTGGAAGGAGCCAGCTGACCAGCTGGTCACCATGGCAACTGGGCCTGTTTTCTGAAGATGAGCTTGACTGGGGTGGGTGGAGGCTGGGAGTGGGGCACTACAAAGGGAACCAGAAAAAAACGGCGGAGAGAGAAGAGGACTGGAGGGGCTGAGGAAGCAAAGTCAGGGCCCTGACCACGTTGAGGCCTGAGTCAGAGTCCTCATGTCATCTTGCCAAATGAAACTGTATGGTCCCTGTCCCCTTTCCTGAAGTGTCCCCCTAAGGGCTTCCTGTCAAAGTGCAGGCTAGGTGCTGGAAGCAGTGCGTGACTCAATGCTGCCCCCACGTGGCTAGAAAAGGGGCAGCTACACACCTGTTCTGGTTCAGAGCGAGACCCGGGACTGAATTGGGATAGGTTTTTCCTTAAATTCAGCCTCCGTATGAATGAAAGGAGCAGTCACTGCATCTTCCTGAGTTTCTGTGTCCTTGCCGAAGGTTCAGATGCCCCAATTCATTATACCTTCATAATAAAAGAAAGAAAGTTTCACTGAAAATTTTTTTCAAAGTTTTGGATTAGGGGCAGGAGAACCGTGCTCTGCCTTTTCTGACTGATTTTTGGCAGGTCAACTCACCCCTCTGGGTTTCAGCTTCCCAACTTTAAGATGGGGATGTGATCGTGCCAGATTTTGAGCCCAAGTCGTCTGGGTCTGGAGTTTATGACTGTATTTTTTGCTCCAGCCTTTGAGGAGGAGAGAGGAACATGTCAGGGGAGGAAGTTGAGAACATCTGAAATCACGCTAACCTCAAGGGAAGGAGATGCCTCAATTTCCTTGGGCTTTCCCCTCATGGCGTCTCACTGCCTCATGCTCAACACATCCTCTCCACTCTGGTCCTCCACGGGGAGGAAGAGCAGTGGGTCGTCTCCTCCTGTCTGTCCATCCACTCTCTTCTCTTTACTCACTGCCCCCCCTCCAAGCACACACACTAGGCACTTCTCTTCTCCTCAGCCCTCTTCCCTTCCCATTTCCAGGTCAGATGAAACCGTCCCTTCCCCTCACCCCACTGTGTAGTTGACCCCACTCCATGGCCCCACAGCACCCTGTGCTCACTCCTGTCTTAGCACAATCAGTCTGTATTGTAATTGTCAGGGAGATTTGTGAAGGCTAGGGCCATGGGACATTTTGGGGTGAGGTGGGGTTAGTGGTTGTTGGTTATTACTGTTACTATTGATACTTGCTTTTGCTTCCAGCAGAAAAACCAATGTCAGGGGCGCCTGGATGGCTCAGTCAGTTAAGCATCTGACTCTTGATTTCAGCTCAGGGCATGATCATTCTCTAAATAAATAAATAAATAAATAAGCTTTAAAAATAAATTAAAAAAAAAAAAAAGAAATACCAGTGTCAGGCATATGGGAGAAGCCCCATACATGTCTGTCAGATAGATGGTTAAAATGCTGTTGCACGGAGGAGGGCAGTAGGAGAGCTGGTTAGTAGCTGTCTACACTCACTCCAGCTTCCTTCCACCAATGCTAGAGATGGAATAGGGAGATGTTCCCTTGGGGATGATCTAAAGTCACTGCTGCCCTAGGTTTTGGCACTTGGGGTAGGGGATGAATCATGGGGCACTAGTTTGGGGCTCACTGTGTGGGTGGAGTATGCCTACAACCTCCCTAGGCCCTTTAGACCCAGGGAAAGCAGGGACAGGGAAGGAGGAAAGATGTGCTGGCATGAGGGCTGTGGCTGTGGTGGGGACCTCAGCAGAGCATGGCCCAGCATGTCTGGGGCCTCCCCATCCTGGCCCCACCAGGAGGAACTAAACTTCCCTGCCTGCTGGGGGTAACCAGATGTTGTAACTACCCGGAGCCAGTGTTTCATCCCTGTGAAGAATGACCACTCTGCTTTTTTAGACAACAAACAAAAAACATGACCCCTCTGCCTTATTTTTTTTCCTCTCTGTCTTTTTTTTTTTTTAGACAAGGGCCTGCCTGGGAAAACCTACTTTCAAAAAGAACAAAAATTAAAAATCCGTCCTCATGCCCAATTCTATGTGATCTGGAAGCTTGACACAGGAGACCCTCTATCCAGGACCCAAAGGGAAAACTGCTTCTTTACAGACAATAGGTATCTTATCTTTCCCTACCCAAACTCCTGGGCACTGATAGATGAGAAAAACAGAGAAATTGAGAGAAATGGGCAGGAGATAGGAAGCAATGGCTCCCCGTCCCATCACCTACGTGCTTTCCCTGCAAGACGCTCAGCTCAGCCTGTGCAGACGGTTAATAAATATTCCTTTAAAAACAAACGAATGAATGAATGAATGAATGAATGGAAAAATGAATGAAGAAATGGAAGAAGGGAAGGAAGGAAAGAAAATGCATGGAATCAATGAATGAAAAAAAGAAGGACGGGGGAAAATGTGAATGGATGGAAGGATGGATGGATGGGTGAATGAATGAATGAATGAATGGGTGAATTTACGCACGAGTGACTCAGGACCGGGTAACCCCTGACTCGGAGCCAACGCAGAAGGCGGGGTAAGGGGGATTCCGGAGGGCGGGGCCTCGGTCCGGAAGCGTCTGTCGGGGGCGGGGCAGGAGGGGCGGGGCGAGAGAGCGCGTCCGACTGGGCAGTCCAGCTGCTCGGAGTAGCCGCTGCCTTGGAATCAGCCAGCGCTCCGAGCCTCGCCCGCGCTTCTCGCCGACCCCTCGGGCCCCCGCAGCCCGGGAAGAACGCCACTCCGGGCCGGGCGCCAGCTCCGCAAGGCGGACCTGCAACCCGGAAAGGCGGCGCGGCGGAGCCCGGAGCCGGATCCTGCTCGGACCTGGCCCCCGTGGGCCGGCACCGCGGGCATGTCGGAGGCGCGCAAGGGGCCGGACGAGACGGATGAGAGCCAGTACGACTCGGGCATCGAGTCTCTGCGTTCTCTGCGCTCCCTGCCCGAGCCCACCCCGGCCCCGGCCTCCGGACCTTCGGACAGTGGCGGCCCCCAGCCTTGGACCCATCCTCCGGGAACAGCCAAGGAGCCACAGGAGAAGGAAGATACAGATGGGGAGCGAGCTGACTCCACCTATGGCTCCTCGTCGCTCACTGAGCCCCTGCCCTTGTTGGGAGGCACGGAGACCGAGGACCCAGCCCCACGCTCTCCGCTCCCCGCAGCGGGAGCGCTGAGCCCTCAGCAGCTGGAAGCACTCACTTACATCTCGGAGGATGGAGACACGTGAGTCTGGGGTCTAAGCTGAGACAGGGACCCCTTCCAATCGATGCCAACTCTGGGCCTGCCAGGAGCCTCAACAGGCCGGGAACCCACTCTGTGAGGATCCCTCAAGACACCCGCGCTGGAAGGGGCCGTCCCCACTCTTCCAAACTCCAGACTTCACTCTTAGCCCAGTTTTTAGCTCTGGAGGGACCCAGACCAGAGGCCCCAGCATCATTTCTCTGCACTCCCTTTGGGAGGTGGGCAGAGCTGGTAGGGCCCTTACCAGACACCTGGAACCCAGCTAGCAGCTCAGAAAGCTACCAATAACCCACCCCTTGGAAGAGAAAATTCCCCTGACCAGTCCAGATTTTTAGGGTTTTTTTTTTTTTCCTTGCTGGGGAAGAGGGTAGGTATCCTTGTTTGCTCAATATCTGGGATTCCCAGCCCCTGACCTCAGAATGCCCCGTCTCGGGGAACAAAAGATGCCAGTTACAGGTTGCCAGTAGGGGTCAGGAAGCTAAGGATGCAGTTGCTGGCAGGGTGCAGAGCTGAGGCTAGCCCTGAGGAAGAGGGGGTGAGCCAGGCTGGAGCACTCTTGCCCCATCAGACAGACAGGCGGCTGGCTGCCCAGCTTACTTCCTTCTCTGCTGTGAAAGGGGAAGTGAGGGCTGGAGTCAGCTTTACCGGCACCCTCTACCTCCTGAGCCCTCCAAGTCCCCCTCACTGTCCTGTCTGACCCCTTTACTTTACCCTTCCTGCCCCAGGCCCAGGTGGAGCTTGGTGGGGACTGGGCTGGGGGGGCAGGCAGTTGAAGTAAGAAGTAGTTTGGGTGGGAGGGACTGGCCAGTTGAGGATTTGTCCCTTAGGAAGAAGAAACACTGTCAAGAGAGGGGGTGGCTGGGATTTGTGGATGAGGAACAGAGTGGAGTGGGCTGGGGTCCCAGACTGGGGATGCTGGAATGAATGGGGGTGGGGAGGGTAGAGGAGGCAGCAGGTGTCTGTCTTGACCTGCTTTTTGGAGGAGATGGGAGGGTCCTAATCCTGGGTGGCCTTTGACAAAGATAGCGTTTGGACCCAGGGAGTGGGAGAGGAATGACCTCAGGCCTTTTTGTATCCCGCCCAGATCACCAACCCTCAGGCCCAGAACCAAGAATTTGGGGGTTCCATGTGGAATACCTCTGGCTGACCTTTGACCTAGGGAGTGGTGACTTCTGGCAGTGCCGTCCTTTGTCAGCCTCTCAGCAGAGGCCTTTACCCAGCTCTAGTTAAAGACAGGTGTCATGTCTAGACTGTGGGGTTAGGGGCGGTGGAGAAGCCGTGTCAGGACTCCCCAGGAGGTCCTTAGAGGGGAGGGGGCACTGTCTTCCCTCAGAGGTGTCTGGCTTATAGGACTTATGGAAGTGGGGAGAGGAAGTGGGAGGAGGGGAGACAGGGAGAGAGGGAGGTGGCTGCAGGAATGTGACCTAGAGAACAGGCCCTGGCCGAGGGGATTTCCAGAGCGGTTCCTCCCTCCCTCCCTCAGTCACTCTCTCCTGGGCCTCTCCTGCCGCCCCGCCACTGAGCCTGCCCCCCTTCTGCCTGAGCAGCCCCCTCCCCAGCCCAGACAGGCCTTTACCCAAACTACCCCCCCAAGGCACTTCATGCCCCAAGGCAGCTGTCACGGCCTAGACCTTCCAGCTCTGGCGTTCGTCTTCCCCACCTGATGTGGGGAAACCCCAGGACTGGAACTTCCCCTCCCAACTGCCCCCTCCCACCTGAGCAAGAGATTAAGGCTCTTTGGCCCCCAACAAACACACACTTTCTGCACTGCACAGACCTCCCCTTGGAAGTGTCCTCGGAGTGGAGGGCCTCTGGTCAGGCCCCACCCAGTCTGTGCTGTCTGAAGAGTGACCCTCTTGATCCCCCTGTGAAAGGGCAGCAGGACAGGATGCCGCACTGTCTCCTCTTCCACGAGCTTCTGTGTTCTCTCCGTTGGAATGTGTACCACTGAGTTGCCCCGAGTGGGGGTGACCCCGCTCCTGCCCTCTCAGTCCTCCCTGTTGGGGTTGGCAGACGTGGGGAGCTCAGCCCCGGAAACCACCTCTGTGCTACCCCGGCAGCTTTCAGTTTGGCTTTGAGCTGCAGCCGGCCCGGTGGGGCCCTGGGGCCAGAGGGGAGTGGGGTGTGGGCAGGCTGAACAGGAAGGACCTTGTCCCATCAGCACCCTGCCCACGCTCCCACTCAGCCAAGGCCCCCCTGAAGGCCAGAGATGGGAACTTGGAACTCCCACCCGCCGGATCCTGGCTTCCCTCACCAACCCTCACTTCCTGGCCCAAACTCTCACTTCCTACACCGACCCTATGTGTGTCTTCTTAGAGATTGATGTGTTCTTCCTTCTAACCCCAGGACCCTAGCTCACTGTCTCTGGCCTGAGCCCTAACACTTAAACCCTGTTCCTGGTCTCCCTCTCCCAGGCTGGTCCACTTGGCGGTGATTCACGAGGCCCCAGCCGTGCTGCTCTGTTGCCTGGCTTTGCTGCCCCAGGAGGTCCTGGACATTCAGAACAACCTTTACCAGGTGGGTGGGGGGAAAGGCTGGGCTATGCCCAGATATCTATATCTGCCCTGACAGCCATTCCCAGCAGCCACACGAGGGTACTTGGGCTGCGCACTCAGGAAACCATATCCCAGACCCTGGGACAGAAGCTGATGCTACACGCAAGTAAGACACGCCTCTGCCCACAAGGTGCTGGAGCCCGGGCTAGGGGACTCCTGATTTCATAGCATGGTGACCAGAGTTGTGACCCCAGCTGCTGTGGGACCCAGTGTCTGTGGGGAGCATTAATACAGGAGGCGGCATCTGCATGGAGCCTTAAAAGAGGAGTATGCCAGGTTGAGACTGCCTGCCTGGTGCCTCTGTCTTTCCTCCCTCCAGCCCGTCCTTGTCACTTGGCCCCCAAGGAGAACAGAGGTCTTCCCTGCCCCCAACTGTCCTTTCTCCAGGGGCTGAGGGGACCTCTAAGAAGAGCAGGGCCCCACTTTCCTCACCCTGCCTCCAGAACTGGGGTGGTGGGCAGTGACAGAGGGAAGGGTTTGGTAGCATTTCCTTGGAAGACCAGGGCCATAGCCTTTATAAGCTGCCCTCAAAAAAGGTGCTGGCAGCTGGTAATTCCTGTGTCCACCCTAGCACGTCCCCAGAGGTGGGAGCATGCTACAGTAGCCCTGGACCCTTTGTGCCTACAGACAGCACTCCATCTGGCTGTACATCTGGACCAGCCGGGTGCAGTTCGGGCCCTGGTGCTGAAGGGGGCCAGTCGGGTGCTACAGGATAGACACGGTGACACGGCCCTGCATGTGGCCTGCCAGCGCCAGCACTTGGCCTGTGCCCGCTGCCTGTTGGAGGGGCGGCCAGAGCCGGGCCGAGGACCACCTCACTCCCTGGACCTCCAGCTGCAAAACTGGCAAGGTATGGGCAGCCTCAGGGCCTGTGGGATGAGGAGGGGACAAGAGATGGACCCCACTGTCAGGAAAAGGAGGTTCATAGCTTGTCTGTCAACGCACCTCCAGTTTTAAGTCAGCAGGTACTCAGTACCTTTTTGCTGAAGGAACGAATGAACGAATGAATGAATGAACTTGATTTAGAATTTAATGAGAGCCTACTGTGAGCTAAACAGAGAGCTAAACCTTGCCCTCAAGATATTTAGTTTAACAGAGATTAGACGAACTCGTTAATTCATGCAACAAAAATGTACTGGGGGCCTTCTGTGTGCCAGACATTATTCCAGGAGCTGGAGAGCGATCGAGGCAGACACTAAATATAAGAAGTGAGTTCTCTAGTAGGTTACCAAGCTGTAAGTGCTGTGGGAAAAGTAGAGCAGAGTGAGAACTAGAATGTGAGGGATGGGGCGGGTGTGATTTTTAAAGAGAATGACCAGGGAAACCCTCAAGGAGCAGCAGCCTTTGAGCAGAGACCTGAAGGAGGTGAGGGATGTCACTTTGAATCAAGTTCTGTAGGCGGGGGTGGGGGTGGGGGGAGTGGTTCCACGCCAGAAAGCGGGTAGCAAGAAGGCTAGGGAAGCACAGGGCAGGACAGGGCCCCCCCCGGGGCGGGTGGGGGGGAGGGGTGGCTGGGGCCTGAGGATCCTGGAGAGCTCTGAAGAAGGTGGCTTTTGGATGGGGCTTCAAGGCAGGTAGAGTTAGAGATGGGGGGGGGGCGGGCGGGGGGGGGGGGCAGGGGGAGGGGAATGTGTGCTGGGGGAGGGCACACCTATGTGGGGTGTCACTCAGCAACCTGACCCCTGAAGCATGAAAGTTTCAATAACATGACTCTGAAAAGGTGGAAACTTTGAGTTCCTTTCCCCTCAGACTTTTGAGGGGGTTTTTGGGTTTGTGTTTTAACACTCCTGTGATCAGAGGCATTGAGTGGGCAGTGAGTCCCTTGGGGCTGAGGGGTAGGGAGGTCCCTGAAGAGAGGGAGGGAGAGAGTTGGTGGATGCTGATTAGCAGCCCCCACCCTCACCCCATCCCAGGTCTGGCCTGTCTCCACATCGCCACCCTGCAGAGGAACCGGCCACTCATGGAACTGCTGCTGCAGAACGGAGCTGACATTGACACACAGGTGAGAGGACCAATCAGGGCCCGGCCCAGGGCCTGCCCCACCGCCTGATCCAGCCCCAAGTCCCCTGCCTAGCAGTCAGCAGTGGTGGCACTCACCTCCTTATCCAGGGCCCAGGCCCAGCACGATTCTTCTCGAGGGCCTTGGCTGACATCCTTCTTCTCCTCCAGGAGGGCACCAGTGGGAAAACAGCCCTGCACCTGGCTGTGGAGACCCAGGAGCGGGGTCTGGTGCAGTTCCTGCTCCAGGCTGGCGCACGCGTAGACGCCCGCATGCTCAATGGGTGCACACCCCTGCACCTTGCGGCAGGTCGGGGCCTCAGCAGCATCTCATCCACTCTGTGCGAGGCAGGTGCCGACTCCCTGCTGCGGAACGTGGAAGACGAGACTCCCCAGGACCTGGCTGAGGATGTAAGAGGCATAGGCTCAGCTCTGCTCTCCAGGACCTCCTGCACCTAGAGCAGAGACAGGCACCATAATGGCTGAAAGGGCCAAAGAGTCAGGATCCCCGGGAGTAATCCACGACTCTGCCACTCACCAGCTGTGGGACCTTGGGCAAGCCTCTGCCCCTCTGTTTTTTTAGTTGGTCAAGACCAGGGAGCCCAAACTTGGACTCTAACAGGAGCCCTGCAGCTACAGTGGATGGGTGAGACAGGATAGGTGTAAGGCAAGGTGATGGGGCCTGTGAGAGACCAGAGTCAATGCCCAAGGGTCACTCTACTCAGCTTCAGCAGATAGTTGCTGAGGAAGAATGTGGGCCCAGTGTTGCCAGGTCTTGGAATTTTTTGAAGAAAGATGGAACCTAGATTTCCTGTAGTGTCTTTCCCATTTTAAAATGTTCAAAGTAAAAAATACTCTGGGGCTCCTGGCTGGCTCAGTCCGTAGAGCATACAACTCTTGATCTCAGGGTTGTGGGTTCAAGCCCCACACTGGGCCTACAGCTTACTTTAAAAAATATTCAAAATGTTTTCTAAGTACCCCCCGCGCCCCTGCCCCCCACCCCCCGCCAAAAAATTAAAAAACCCAAAACCAGACACATGGGCTAAATCACCTCCAGGGTGGGAGCTCTGATATTCTGATATCTTAGAGAGTCAGGGCTTGCCTAAGGCTTCAGGGCTCTGCCTAGCCCAGAGGGGCTGCTATGTTGGGGATTAGTGGGAAGATTTGTTCCCCAATGTCCTTGAGTTGTCATTTGGTGGAGGAGAAATGGTCCAATCTGTCTGCCCAGCTCCCTTCCTCCACTGCCGCTTTTTCCCCTTGGGCCCTGATTTTGCTTCTCTCCATTCTCTTTCTCAGCCCTTGGCTCTTTTGCCCTTTGATGACCTGAAGATCTCTGGGAAGCCACTGCTGTGTGCCGACTGAAGCCAGGGCAGAGTCTGGGGCCCCGGAGACTCCACCTCTTCACATCCGGAAGCCGGAGCTACAGCTGCTGAAGTCTGGGCCCTGACAATGTGCCCTTCTGGTGTCCTGGGGACTGCTGAGGCCACAGCCTGGGGCCAGTACGGTCCTGAGCGGAGAGGAGGGATCACAAGTGAGAGAAGGCAAGTCTGGAAGGAAGACTTTCCCAGGTGGATGGAGATTCTTGAAGACTCCCAAAGCCCCAGGTATCCTGGGCAAAGCCTGTTTGCCTCTAGAAGACGGCAGGGGCTCTTGTTTCTACCCACGTTGGGTCAGCCTGAAACTGCCAATCAGTAGGAAGACATGGACTCTCCTGAGTGAGGAGAGAAACTGAAATCAGCAAGCAGGACCCTGAGGGGTTCCATCTCACTGCTGTTGAGGACTCTTAAAAACACTGTTGTTTAAAGACTTCACACAGAAGGCCCTGAACTGACCCTCTGGGGAAGGGGAAGTTTCAATAACATGACACTAAAACAGCAGAGACCTTTATAAAGATCCCCCCCTACAGTTGTTTTGCGCATGTGCATGTCTGCGTGCATTGGGGATTTTTAGATAGGCCCGCCTTGTGACCTTATGGTAGAGACAGACAGAAGGAAATTGCCACTTGAGCAGGGTAGGACTCTGCTAGGTAGGGAGTGCGTGTTGGAGGGGGAGGGAGGGGGTACCATCCTCAGGCCTCTCTGTCCAGCACAAACCCTTGCCCTGAATGAGAAGACCCCCCCCCCCCAGGTGGGAGGCATCACCACTGCCCTGGAGGTGGCCATCTGGAGGACCCTGGAGAGAAAGGCCAGCCTGTAGAGGGTGGCTTTGTGTGTTTTTCCTTTCATTCCACACACGTTTGAATTCCCTGTGAGGTGAATATGGCCAATATGGATACAGGGGGATAAACCAACGACACAATCTCTGGCCACTTGGATCTTACCGTCTAGTGAGTGAGACAGCCATTAAAATCACAAACGCCCCAATAAATATGTAATTACAAGCTGCAGTGGATTCTGTGAGGGGGAAAAAAAAGAGTGGGGTGGAGAACACGAGTTGGTGGAGGGCCACACTTTGGGCGGTCAGGGGAGGTCTGTGAGGCCTGTCATCTCCACCTGGACACGAGGACGAGTAAGGGATGTGGGGAGAGCGTTCAGGCGAAGGCCTTTGGTGAATCAGAGGAACGGAGAGCAGGCCAGAGGGGCTCTGCAGAGGGTGGGTGAGTGGGCGAGGTAGACGGGCCAGGTCATGCCGAGCCTGAAGGTCTTGGGGAGTTGGGACAGAACTGCAGCCCATTGGGGAAAGGAAGGAGGTATCTTCCCGTCAGAAAACGGGGAAGGGGTGGCGCAAGAGGAAGTGCTTGGGACGCACAACATCAATGTCCCTGTCCCAAGAGGGCAGGGGCACCACCACCTCCCGGGTTGGTTGTGTGGACTTAGGGCGATGACGAAGCGGGGTGCGGGTGTAGGGCCTGGGGGCTCCCCGCCCTGGGCGGCCCAGCTCCCGGATACCGGGCCGCGTCTCCCTCCGGGCCGCGCGGGGGCGCTGTGGCCCGCCGGCGGCCCGGGGCGCTGCCTGGTCGCGGCTGGGGGCGGAGGGGCGGCCGCGGGGAGGGAGGCGGGAAGAGCGCGGCACTTCCGCTAGCCGCTCGCTCGCCGGCCGCTCCTGGAGGCGGCAGCGGGAGCGGAGGGAGCGCGCGGCCCGGGGACCGCATTCCCCGGCCCCCCTCCGCCCCACGCGGCCCGGACCATGGACGCCAGGTGGGGGGGCTAGGGGAGCGGCGGGCCCACGTGACCGAGCCCCCGGGCCACGTGACTGCCGCTGCTGGGCACGGAGGGGCCGGGTGGGGTCCCAGCTGCCCGGCGGCAGGCCCGCGTAGTGGAGCCCGGGGCCGGCGGGGAGGGGGGGGGGGGGGGGGCGCGGCGTGGACTGGATTTGTTCTCCTTGCGAGGGTCCGGGAGTGTCGGGCGGAGGAGTTGGGAACCCTGGCGCTCCGGGATCCTGGAGGGCGGGGTGGGAGGAGGGGGCGCCGCCTGTAGCCCGAACGGCCGGCCAGCGCTGGAGGGAACAGAGGGAACCTGTGTGGCCAGAGGGGCGGGTCCGCCCCCGAGGAGGGAGGGAGCCCCGCCTGGCCCGCGCCGGCCCCCCCAGGAGAGAGAGAGGCTCTTTGTCCGGGCTGGGCTGCAGCTGAGGGGGGCGGGGAGACTCCGGGCCATTCTCCAGTGTAGTCCCCTCTGGAGGGCCGAGTGGATGAGGAACGGCACCCTAATCCTTACGTCCGCTGTCCCCGCAGGTGGTGGGCAGTGGTGGTGCTGGCTGCGCTCCCCTCCCTGGGGGCAGGTGGGGAGACCCCCGAAGCCCCTCCAGAGTCATGGACGCAGCTGTGGTTTTTCCGCTTTTTGGTGAATGCTGCTGGCTATGCCAGCTTTATGGTACCTGGCTACCTGCTGGTGCAGTACTTCAAGCGGAAGAACTACCTGGAGACAGGTGTGTGTGCCGAAAGGGTGGGGAAGCGTGCCAGGTCCGTTACGAGTGCTGACCAGCAGTCCAGATTGGGATGTGGCTTTGGGAAGGGAGGGAGGGATGCCCGTAGACCTGACAGCAGGGCCGCTGGCTGCTCTGAGCAAGAGGAGGTGCTGGGGAGAATACTGGCTCTTGACCTTGTGTGCCTGTTTTTTAGGCAGGGGTCTCTGCTTTCCCCTGGTGAAAACTTGTGTGTTTGGCCATGAGCCCAAGGCCTCTGACGAGGTTCCTCTGGCTTCCCGGACCGAGCCGGCAGACACCACTCCCACTTGGCAGGCCCTGAAGCTGCTCTTCTGTGCTGCGGGGCTCCAGGTAGGTAGGCAGGTTCTGCCTCTCTTCCTGGGTTGGGCCCCAGGACAGGTACGGTGCGAAACCAAAGTTTTCACCCTGCCAGCCCCCCGCGGTTTGCTGGCTGTGTGAACATGGCCCCCTCTTCCAGGGGGCGCGTAGTACCACCGTAATCTTAGAGGTGGTGGGGATAACCACTGTCTTGTCTTTCCCCCTTTCTCTTGCCCTCTTGTGTGATTTCTCCTGTGCCATTACTACCCTTCCCCCTGCAGTGATGTCTCGTATACTGCTAACCCACTGATCAAAGTTTGGGGAAGCCACGCAGCCCTCCCCCCACTACTGCATGTGACAGGGAGCGAAGATACGGAGTTCTTGGCACTTTGGAGCGGGCACTACTAGTCCTACACGTGTCGCACAGGTGTCCAGTCTTACTCCCCGAATCCACTGAGGATAGACAGGAGGATACATGGGATGGAGTCTGCTTTAACGTACCCTCCTGTGGGGCAGACAGGGTCTGGGCAAGCCTAAAGCCTCTGTCATCGTTTCACACACACTCGATCCTTCCGAGGTGAATCCAGGCTTTGGAGGGGAGAGGAAACTTCTGGTTATTACAGAGGGACCAACATACGTATGCTGTCCTTTGAATCATCTAGACCTTTTCCGAGGAAGAGGGAGGTCGAAATCTTTCGGGCCACCTCTCCTCCTCTTACCTTCTCGGTACTCGTTCCTCCCCGCCTCTCCCTCCAGGTGTCCTACCTGACTTGGGGAGTGCTGCAGGAGAGAGTGATGACCCGCAGCTATGGGGCTACTGCCACCTCGCCAGGTGAGCGCTTCACGGACTCCCAGTTCCTGGTGCTGATGAACCGGGTGCTGGCCCTGCTGGTGGCTGGCCTCTGTTGCATCCTCTGCAAGCAGCCCCGGCACGGGGCACCCATGTACCGGTACTCCTTTGCCAGCCTGTCAAACGTGCTCAGCAGCTGGTGTCAGTACGAAGCTCTCAAGTTCGTCAGCTTTCCCACCCAGGTGCTGGCCAAGGCCTCTAAGGTGATCCCTGTCATGCTGATGGGAAAGTTGGTGTCTCGGCGCAGCTACGAACACTGGGAATACCTGACGGCCGGCCTCATCTCCATCGGGGTCAGCATGTTCCTGCTGTCCAGCGGACCGGAGCCCCGCAGCTCCCCGGCCACCACCCTGTCCGGCCTCATCCTGCTGGCAGGCTACATCGCCTTTGACAGCTTCACCTCAAACTGGCAGGATGCCCTGTTTGCCTATAAGATGTCTTCGGTGCAGATGATGTTTGGGGTCAATTTCTTCTCCTGCCTCTTCACGGTGGGCTCCCTGCTAGAGCAGGGGGCCCTCCTGGAGGGGACCCGCTTCATGGGGCGACACAGTGAATTTGCTGCGCATGCCCTTCTGCTCTCAGTCTGCTCTGCATGCGGCCAGCTCTTCATCTTCTACACCATTGGGCAGTTCGGGGCCGCCGTGTTCACCATCATCATGACCCTCCGCCAGGCCTTCGCCATCCTCCTCTCCTGCCTCCTCTACGGCCACACAGTCACTGTGGTGGGGGGTCTGGGGGTGGCTGTGGTCTTTGCTGCCCTCCTCCTCAGAGTCTATGCCCGGGGCCGACTAAAGCAACGGGGGAAGAAGGCTGTGCCTGTCGACTCCCCTGTGCAGAAAGTTTGAGGGGCCTGAGAGATGAAGTCCAACAAGAACCTCACCATACGTTTTCCTCTCCTACTGTAATTTTTGAGGCGGCTGGCTCAAGGTCAGAATGCAGGCTTTTAGTATCACAAACCAGCTCTGCAGGTTGGGGTTGAGTCCAGGAGTCAGCCTTCCCCTTTGCCTTAAGTCACCCGTCCTCCAGTAGGGATTCTTCTGAGCCCCAAGGTAGAGGACCTTCCTCAATGGGTGGGAGGGGCTTGCCGAGAAGGCACAAGCACCTTCTAAGGCCCCTCTCCAAATTCCCTGAAGTCTTGCCCTGTGGGCTCTGCCACCAACACACCTGTGCTTGTCCCCTCCCTTGAATGGCCCACCCGTGCAGACTCCCTCCCAGAGACCTATGGAACTTAACTCTGGTGAGAAAAGCACAAGTGTTGTAGGCTCCAAGTGCTGCTTTCCCGGGAGTCCCTGAAAGACGGTGCTGTGCTGGGGGAGAAGGACAGGAGGGCCCTACCCAGCACCACCACCCTCTGCTCCTGGATCCCCAGGCTCTGCTCCGAGAGCCCATTGCAGGTTTTGGTACTTTGGAAATGTTAACTTTTTGCTCTAATTTTATTTTATTAAATTAAATTGCTGCAATGGTCTCGAGTCCTGTGTTTTCGTTGACTGAAGTATGTGCTTTAGGAAGGGGAGAGTATTACATGCTGGTTTGTGGCTACCCTTTAGTCAATGTTGGGGGACTTCAGAACTGCTAGATGGTTACAAGTGACTTTAGCTTTCAATGTACCAGAGTAACCGATTACCAGGATGAAAGCAAGTACAACTTGGAATAGGAAAGCAAAGGAAACTCAAAAGGCACCAGATCCACTTTACAAGGGAAAGCAGAACTGTATAAAACTGTATTTTCTTTATTTTGCATACTTTAACTTCAGAACAAAATAAACAAAAAACCACAGTACACATCCAAACCCCTCATCAAATATAGGAAGGGATAGGCCTGAGGCCCTTGTATCCTGCCTCAGACAAAGACAGGAGGGGGGAAAAAAAACAAAACACTAGACATCAGCAGAAGGAACCAGGTGAACTGAGGCCACTCAGGGCTGCTGGGAAGCCATGGGAACACTATACAGAGGGCACAGGTCTGCAGGTAGAAACTAATCTACTTCTTCCATGCGGGACGCATCCTCATCACCCTCAAGGGGAGGGATCTCATCAGGAACAGCAGCACTGGGTTCCTCTGCAGTTACTTCGTCTTCGTCAATACCTGTTAAGTAGGAAAGAACGCCACGTGAATGTCAACCTGAATACCATTAAGTCAAATCTGTCCCTTAGAGACTAGTTTACCCAACTCCTAGCCACACTCTGGTGCAACAAAGATACTCACCCAGGCCTAGCTTGATCATGCGGTAAATTCGGTTGGAGTGGGTCTGGGGATCCTCCAGTGAGAAGCCAGAAGAGAGCAGTGCAGTTTCAAACAGGAGCACCACCAGGTCCTTGACAGCCTTGTCATTCTTGTCCGCCTCTGCCTTCTGTCGTAGTGTCTCCACAATGGGGTGGTCAGGATTAATCTCCAGGTGCTTTTTGGCCATCATATAACCCATTGTAGAGTTGTCCCGAAGTGCCTGGGCTTTCATGATCCGCTCCATGTTGGCCGTCCAGCCGTAGGTGCTCGTCACAATGCAGCAGGGTGAAGACACTAGCCTGTTTGAGATGGTCACCTGTGGATAATGACAAAAACTTATGTTTACGTTAAATCTGATTACCATTTCCAAGCTAAGGTGATGGTATGTTAAGTTCTATTCTCAGAACAAACACTTCATCGTTCCCAAATATTTATAAAAATACCAACCTTAAACCTGCCTGGTAAAAGCAGCGAAAGGAGAAAGAAGCTCTGCACAAATTAGGCGACCTAAAACTACTAATTGTGTAGCACCACAAGATTCTAAGGGAAAACGCTCTAAAGCATTTACAAACTACATCCTAGTCCCAGAACTGCTTACCTTCTCAACCTTCTTATCCAGTATTTCTTTCATAAGTTTGCAGAGGTTCTCAAACTTGGCCTTGCTCTCTTCCATTTTCTTTTTCTCCTCTTCATCCTCAGGTAGCTCCAGGCCCTCCTTGGTAACGGAGACGAGACTCTTCCCATCAAACTCCTTGAGCTGCTGCACGCAGTACTCATCGATAGGCTCAGTCATATACACTACCTCGAAGCCCCGCTTCCGCACCCGCTCCACAAAAGCGGAGTTGGCAACCTGCTCTTTGCTCTCGCCTGCAGGGTTGAGAGAGACTCAGGGATCAGAATGCCGCCTACCAGTTCCCAGGTATTCCCAGATGTCCTATTTCCTTATACCCCCAGGAGGCTTTGATCAGACCCAGGCTCCAACATACCAGTGATGTAATAGATGGACTTCTGGGTCTCCTTCATGCGAGAGACATACTCCGAAAGAGAAGTCATCTCATCTCCAGACTGGGAGGTGTGATAACGCAGCAGCTCAGAAAGACGGCGCCGATTAGTGGAGTCCTCATGGATTCCAAGCTTCAAAGGTGGAAAGAAAACAATCTTACTTGTAAATAATCTGTTACTCTCTAGGTGAATGAAAAAAACCCCTCCATCTTAATTAAGCATTTGCTGCTTCCGTACCTTCAGGTTTTTAGAGAATGCCTCATAGAATTTCTTATAGTTCTCCTTGTCTTCTGCCAGTTCAGAGAAGAGCTCAAGGCACTTCTTTACGATGTTTTTGCGAATGACCTTCAAGATTTTGCTCTGCTGGAGCATTTCTCGGGAGATGTTTAGGGGCAAGTCCTCAGAGTCCACCACACCACGGATGAAATCTGCAATCAGGGAGAAAATGGGAGTTAACGTAGACAGGGTCATCTAAGTTCAACAGGATCCGCTTTCTCACTGAACCTGATTTCAAAAAAAAAAGAAAAAAAGACAAAACCTCCGTTTCCTGAGAGCACTATAGGACTTTACCCAACCAACTACATTCGGCCAAAAGGACACTCACTGAGATACTCCGGTATCAACTCATCACAGCTGTCCATGATAAACACACGGCGGACATAGAGCTTAATGTTGTTCTTTTTCTTCTTGTTCTCAAAAAGGTCAAAAGGAGCCCGACGGGGGATGAACAGCAATGCCCTGAATTCCAGCTGACCTTCCACAGAGAAGTGCTGAAAGAAATTCAAAGCAAGCCAGTAGTGTATTTCGAGATACACCTTTAAATCCTAACATCACATCATTCATTGAATTGTCTGGAACAGAGTTCTTCCCTAAGCACTGATGACAGAACAGACATCATAGGACCTCTTTTGAAAAAATTAAACTCCTATGCCCCAAACTGATCCACAATGGTACTACTGCTATGTATAATCCTGGGATTAATGAGTTAACAGTCCTATCAGGAACCTGCCACAGAGACAAAGTGATGTCACGGAGATGTCCTTTCTTTACCCTAAAAGGGTCATCAACAAGTGAAAGGACATGGATCCATGGCATTCAGTTCCCACCACCAAACAGTTGGGCAAGTTCCATGGTCTACTACCAGCAACCCCGTTCTGCCTGCTCTTCCTATTCAATCAACATGCAAGGCTTCTCACCTTGACTGCCAAGTGGTCTTCCCAGTCATTTGTAAGGCTCTTGTAAAACTCTCCATATTCCTCCTGGGTGATGTCATCAGGGTTTCTGGTCCAAATGGGCTTGGTCTTGTTCAGTTCTTCCTGATCAATGTACTTCTCCTTAATCTTCTTTGTTTTCTTCTTCTTGTCCTTCCCACTATCATCCTCCTCATCTGAGCCCACATCTTCAATCTTGGGCTTCTCCTCATCATCTTTATCTTCCTCTTCTTTCTCACCTTTCTCCTCCTCTGCCTCATCATCACTGATTTCTTTCTCCCGTTCCTTCTCCAGCTGAAAGTACAAAAGACAGTAGTTCCAGACTTCAGAAATCAAAACCGGGGACCTTGGAACTCTCCGAAAGAGCAGACATACACGTGAGGAGTACTAGTCCATACTCACATAAAGAGTGATGGGATAGCCTATGAACTGTGAGTGCTTCTTCACCACTTCTTTGACACGTCTCTCCTCTAAATATTCTGTCTGGTCTTCTTTAAGATGGAGGATCACTTTGGTGCCCCGGCCAATGGGCTCACCTAGGAGTTAATCACAGAGTATAAAAAATGAAGCTAAATGCAGACCTATCATCAACGACTCCACAGGTAACACCCTCAAGATCTCCATTACAGGTTTCCCCAGAATTCTAACCCAGACAACCTAATAGGAAAGCCGTCTTACCATGGTCTGCACGTACAGTGAAGGAGCCCCCAGCAGAAGACTCCCAGGCATACTGCTCATCATCGTTGTGCTTTGTGATAACAACCACTTTCTCTGCCACCAGATAAGCAGAATAAAAGCCAACACCAAACTGTCCAATCATGGAGATGTCTGCACCAGCCTGCCAGAAAATTTTACAAACAAGTTTAAAACAAAACAGCACATCAAACATCCACAAAAATGGATGGCGTGCACCTAGCTGAAATACCACATACCTGGAGAGCCTCCATGAATGCTTTAGTGCCCGACTTGGCAATGGTTCCCAAATTATTTATGAGATCGGCTTTGGTCATGCCAATGCCTGTGTCCACTAGAGTCAGAGTGCGTTCCTGGGGGTTGGGGATGATGTCAATTTTGAGCTCTTTACCACTGTCCAACTTGGAAGGGTCTGTCAGGCTCTCATACCGAATCTTGTCCAAGGCCTGAAAACACAAATCTTATTTTTACAATTCTGCTTCCTAAAAGCCCAACTCTTCGTCCGAAAGAAAACTACTTTTTATTCCCAAATAGCATCAATTTTGATTACCCACTCCCAAACTTGGCGTGTAAGAGCCACATACAGTTAGGGCACCTGACTCTTGATTTTGGCTCAGGTCATGACCTCAGTTTGTGGGTTCAAGCCCCGTATGTTGGGCTCCATGCTGACCGCTCAGAGCCTGCTCGGGATTCTCCCTCTCTCTGCCCCTCCCTCACTCTCAAAATAAAACTTAGAACACAAAAAGAATCATTTACAGTTACAATAGCCCATCTATCCACATCAACGTTTTTAGAATAGCAGCCCCACAAAATACCAAACCGCCCTTCTCTCTTTTCCGGAGTGCTGAAAACAAAAACCACAAATAAAGCTGCCCACAGCACTCACATCAGAAGCGTTACTGATCAACTCCCGAAGGAAAATTTCCTTGTTGGAATAAAAGGTATTGATGATGAGGGACATGAGTTGGGCAATTTCTGCCTGGAAGGCAAATGTCTCCACCTCCTCCTCTCCATGGTGCACTTCCTCAGGCATCTAAAATGAGAACAATCAAGAATTAGAAAAGAACCGGATGGCTCCACATTTAACACTTCAAGTTCACCCCGGTCACAGCTGAAGACTCAAAGAGACTTAGTCCAAGCTGTTTTAATCCAGGTAATGAACGTATTCCTCAAAAACCGTAGCGCCTTTTCTTTAAAGACTTCTCTTAGTGGGAATCCAACTTAGAAATAAAAATAAAAAGCTGCTTCAACACAATACACAAGGTCAAGCTTTTTGAAAAGGTATTTTGAAACCAAACTGCTCTTAACTGATCCGTGGGACCCAAAACCTCAGCATCACCTGGTAGGCTGTTCAAAATACAGATACTGGGCCCAACCCAGGGATAGGAATAACAACTCCAGGCAATCCAAACTCAGGTGAAGGAGAAAACCACCTACTACGTTTCCACCACCTTTTTTGTTACAAAATCCAATAGCCCAAGATGAGCGGTTTTATGTTAAATGGCCAGTAATCCGGAATTGGCTCTCTTCAATTGAGAATCTCCCACATCAAAAGCTCACGTGGGATTGCTGCCTCACAGGATAGAAGATAACCCGAGAGACCGGTGATTACCCGCCCAAGAGGCTAAGACAAAGAACGGATAAAGCACCCCTCAACACATGTGGCTACAATATAGAACGAAACCAAACACAACTAAGATGGTGGCCGTAGACGACTGGGCAGACCCTCGTCACTGCCGGACATGCGTTGGCCAGGGCCACGCGAGGAGGGGGCGCCACCGCGCAGCCTCCCTTCGCCCCAGCATCCGGGCACCAGGGCGGGGCGCTGGGCTCCAGAAGCTTCCAGAACAATCTCAGCTCTCTGGGAGGGGCGGGGGAGGAAAGGGCCCATGAATCTTCCAGAGCCTGCCCCCTCCTCTCCCCTCCCCCTCACCGGGACTGCAGAAAAGCTCTGGAAAGAAAAAAACGGCAGGCCAGAACCGGCCGTAATCGTTCCTTGCCGAAGAACCTCACATAAAGGAATAGAAAGCCCTGGAAAAATGCGTCCCACGGAAGAGATGGCAAAGCCAGGCCAGCACCAGGCCGTGCTGAGTCACGTCCAGCGCGCACACCCACCACCCTTGGGGACCCTCCGGCGCCCCGTAGCCGCGTCCGGAAGTGGAGGGGCAAACATGGCAGCGTCCCGGGCCGGCGCGGACACCACGTGCAGCTGCCCACTACCCCAAGCCCACGCCGCGGCCCACCTCCCCCCACGGCTAGTTGCCGTCTGAGGAAAACCCCGCACCAAAGCACGGACGAAAAAACTAGCACAACTCTCGAGAGCCCTGTCCCATCCACACCCCCCAAAAATTCTGAGTTGACCTATCCCAAGACCGCTCCAACACGACAAAATCCAGGCTTTGAAAACGAAACGATGGACGAAAGCAACACGTAAGGACAATCCAATCAGAAACACCTGAAAAAAACCAACGACCTTACCTTCAAGGAGAAGAGCTGTAAGCACGACAGACCACGGTGAGCAGGGACTAAGTCCGGCTCAAAACCCGCAACAAGGCTGCACAGGGGTGACTCAAGAGAGCGGCTGTTCGCCCCCAGTGGCCCTATATACGGCGAAGCACATACCAGCTGCCCGTCCCCGAATCCCTCCGCCTTAAAGGAGGATGCGGGTCAGCCCGGCACCTGCCGCTGCCCGCCCACCTTGACGTCATGGTCCAAAATAGGGGAGGGGGCGGGGAAGGGCGGAAGCAACCGGTCTGAGTCTCCGCCCTGAGAGCACGCGCAAGTACCGCTTTTCGTGGCCGCATCTCCGCACTGCCAGGGCTCGACCACCGTCCAAGAACTAGAGATTGAGAATGCTCACATGACATAAACGAGGGATCTAGTGGCAAGGATCCCACTGACCTCCCTGTAAACCTCTAATACAGGCGCCTCCGCACATAAGTGTCCTGGCCAAGAGGAACACCAAAAAACGTGGATAGAAAGGCCAACCACCCCGACCTCGACTCCCAGGTTCCACTTCCTTGCTAGAATCTGCCCTACACATGCCTACAGCCCAATAAGGGAAAAGGGCCTTCCTTAGGGACAGTGCAGAATTAGAGATCTAATTTCACGCAGCCCCGGGAGCCCCGTCCTCCCTCGGGGAGGAGAAAGAGCCAGCGCTTTGCAGCGGGGCGTGGCTCCTGGTGGGGGGGAAGGGCGCCGGCTCGGGCTAGCAGTGGGACTCTTTGTCCGCGCCCGGCGGAAGGAGCGACGACGGCGGTACTGCGATTACTTCCAGCAGTTTCCAGACCCGCCTTGGCGGTACCGCCCCCACCCCGCCCCTTTCCTCCAGGCTCCGCCCCGCCCTCTGCGGCCTGGTCCTGTCTCTGCAGCTGCTTGTTACCACCTAGGAATCGGCCGGGGTCCCCGGGGAGCAGGGGGTGGGCTGTCCCAATCCTATTTACCGTCTAAAGCCTCTGGCGGGACCCTATTATCCACCTGCCAGGCCCAGCTAGCTCGGCACTCCCTCGGGAGTGGGATGGAGCAAAAAGGGAGTGCTTGACCTTCCCCCAATCCCTTCCCCATCAGTCACATAGCACAGGGCTGTTGGGGCGGCTGTGCTGACGCGCCTTCAGCGAGCGGAGACTGGGGACGACTTGGCCACCGGGGGGACCCTCCCCGACTCCTGCAGTCGCCCACGTGTGTAGAACACAGAGACATGCGTCTCCCCAGCGTGAGCATATCGAGCTGTTTTCTCAATCTGGTTTCGTTTTTGGCCCTCTTCGCTCCTGCAGCTGCCAGACCGGAGGAGCAGAGGGTCTCCAGGGACCCCTGCAGGGTGGCAGGGGCTCCTGGAGGGCGCTTGAAGACGCTTCCCAGAGAGCAGCCGGTTGAAGGCTGCCAGAAATTGTTCCTCTTCAGATGTGGCGCCGGAGCTCCCAAGCCGTTAGCCGGCCCAGGGAGCTGTGGGACGCCATACTTCGCTTGGCTCTACCCCTTTTGTGTGCCCTTCAGATGGAAAGCTGTCCTTGTCTATCCAAGGCCTCATCTTGGAATCCTGTTGGGCCCACAGCCCCTCCGGAAGAGAATGGCCACTTCCTGCTCTGCGACATTGTAGGTGTCCATCAACTGCTTTCTTGGCCCACTGTGTCCGCCACTGGAATGCTGGGGAGGGGTTCCTCCCCTACCTCACCCCCACCCCCAGCCCCACAGCCCTCCCTCATCAGCCCTGGTGCCCCATCTTCCTTCCTTTGTATTTTCTTTATGTGTTGAATTCCGAATAATAAAGGATCCTTGCTTTCCTCATCCTTGCCGCAGGCTTAGCACCACCCCACTTGTATTTTTCCTTGCTCTTCTTTCCTTCCTTGTGGTGTGTGAGAAGCCGGTGGCTGGGAGAAGTTGATGGGTTTGGGAAGGGGTGTGGGTGCTGCTCCCAGAAATACCCCAGGATTCTCTGTTCCTGATCTAAATCTCAAACCAAGAGTGTCCTCCCTCAATATACCTTCTTTTCCTCTGGGCAGAAGGGCTCTAGCTAATGAAACATCTCCCTAGTTGACAAAAAGCATTCACACCATTTCACCATCCTGTGAAGAGGTAAAAGCGAGTCTCCACATTCTGTGAACTGGGGAAGCAAGGCTTCAATGAGGACAGTGAGCTCAGAGCCTTTGTTGCACTAACCCTTGCTCCCTGCTCCAGGAATGGAGTGGGGATGCTGTCTCCCCTCCCGGGACCCAAGTCCAAAGCAGAGCAGAAATCACGTGCTGATCAGTATTAGGACCAGAGACTCCTCGCGGGTCTCCTAATGGGAAGATCTCAAATCTTGCACTAGCACAGAATTTCTGGAAGGCTTCTCTTCTGGAAGCCTTCTCCTACTCACTGACACTAACTTAAGCTCCCACAGTGAGTGCCTGGGGATGCAAAAATGCATAAACAAGACGGAGGTTTCAGTCCACAGGGCGCTGTGGCAGGCACCTCAGCCTGGGGAAGGGGCAGGCTTAGGGCCAAGGCTAGTCAGCCCATGACACAGGTCTATTCCCGGAAGAGGGAAAAGCATGGAAAGGCACAGCCCTGACAGAAGGACCATAGCCTAGGAGCCCCTGAAGGAGGCGGAAGAGCTAAAAGTAGCCCTGCAGGCAGGGTTCAGGTCACAGAGGGCCACAAATGCCATGTTAAGATGCTCTGACCTTAACTTAGACTGGAGGAAGCCATGGAGGCCGTCAAAGCTTAAAATCCTCTAGATCTCCGGAGTCCTATTCCCAGGAGCACTTGCAATGCCTATTGCTTCCAAGATACCCTTTATTCCTGACCAGGCCTCAAAGACCCAGCCCAACCTTCTGTCGTTGGAGGGTAGCCAGTTGAAGCAAGAGTTGACCAGCTGTAGCCTGCAGCTGGTGGGCCTGTTGCTCGCTTTTAGATGGCTTATGGGTGAGAATGGTTTTTACATTTTTTTAATTGTGGAAAAAAATCAACAGAAAGATACTGTTTTGGCCTGTGAAAAGTACATGAAATTCGGATGTGTTCATAAAGTTTTACTGAAACATAGCCACCCTTGTTTGCATGTTGTCTTTGGCTGCATTTATGCCGCAGTGGCAGAGTTGGTGTGGCAGAGACCATAGAGCATGCGAAGTCTAAAATATTTACTCTCTTACCTTTTACAGAGAAGACTTACCCCTAATCTAGCTAAAGCAAAGTGGGGTCTTGGAGGATGCACAGAGACTTAGCTGCTGCTCAGAATAGGAATTCTCCCAATTAGGCTGTGCCACTGGCCTTTCAGGGGGATCAGGGAGGCCAGTGAGGGGAGCTAAGAGGCAGTAGATGAATCAAGCAACCAAAGGCATCGGGACATCAGAGGTTGTATACGAGTGAGGGGTAGCTCTGGATCCTTAACTCCCAGAACAAACTGGCTTCCCGAACTCAGTGGCTGCCAGATGTGTCCTGTCAGTTCTGGTTCTTCCCAGTTCCATGACATTTATAATCTCTGAACTCCGGCGGGGGTGGGGGGGAGTGGGGAATACCCTAAACTGACATCCTCACAGGCCAATGGACCTGATGTTTAGAGATGTGGGACAATTGAGCCAGTCTGCAGGACCAGCCTGGGCCCCACCTCTTTGCCTCAGTTTCCACATCCTGTTGGGACATGAGAAATCTCACAACTCTCACCCACTTGATTGTTAGTACTATGCTTTTTGACTTTTGTTTATTGGTCCTACAACTTGGTAAACTACCTTATTAATTCTTAATTTGTCTGGGTTTTTTTAATTTATTCATTTTGAGAGGGGGGAGGGACAGAGAGAGAGAGAGAGAGAGAGAGAGAGAGAGAGAACACCAAGCAGGCTCTGCACTGTCAGCACAGAACCCGACATGGGGCTTGAACTCACAATCCGTGAGATCATGACCTGAGCAGAAACCAAAAGCCAGAATGTTAACCGACTGAGCCACCCAGGCGCCCCTGTTTTTTGTTTTTTAAGTACAACCCTATCTATCATCTGAGAACAATGACAGTTTGGAATCTCCCTTTCTAATCCTTGTATCTCTTATTTCTTGTTATACTGCACCAGTTAAAACCTGCAAGACAATGATGAGTGGAAACAGTGATTCTGGACATCCCTATCTCATTTCTGATCAGGAAAGGAATGCTTTTAATGTTTCACCATTGAGCACAATACTCTTTCTATTCCTAAATTGTTACAACTTTTAATTGGAACAAGTATCTGAATTATTTTCCTGCATCTATTGAGACTATTGTTTTTTGTTTTTTTTTAATTTTTTTTTCAACGTTTATTTATTTTGGGGACAGAGAGAGACAGAGCATGAATGGGGGAGGGACAGAGAGAGAGGGAGACACAGAATCGGAAACAGGCTCCAGGCTCTGAGCCGTCAGCCCAGAGCCCGACGCGGGGCTCGAACTCACAGACCGTGAGATCGTGACCTGGCTGAAGTCGGACGCTTAACCAACTGCGCCACCCAGGCGCCCCGAGACTATTGTTTTAAAAAATTCCCTTTGCACAGGGTGCCTGGATGGCTCAGTTGGTTGGGTGTCTGATTCTTGATCTTAGCTCATGGTCTTGCAGTTCGTGGGTTCAAGACCCACCCTGAGCACACACACCGGCAGTGTGGATTCTGCTTGGGGTTTCAATCTCTCTCTGACTCTCCCCTGCTCTCTCTCTCAAAATAAATAAATAAACTTAAAAAAATTTCCCTATGGGGTGGTGCCTGGGTGTCTCAGTCGGTTAAGCGTCTGACTCTTGATATGGGCTCAGGTCGTGACCTCACGGGTTTGTGGGACTGAGCCCCGCTCAGGCTCTGTGCTGACAGTATGGAGCCTGCTTGGGATTCTCTCTTCTCCTTCTCTGCCCTTCCCCTTGCTTGCATTCCCTTGTTCTCTCTCAAAATAAATAAACACTTAAACATTTTTTAAAAAATTAAAAATTCCCTGTATTTACATGTTTAATTAATTAACAGACTCAGTAATATTAAACAGAATTAGTCTATTTATTTAAAATTTTGATGAACTCACCTATAAAATAGCCTGAGTCTATTGTTTTCTGTATGGAAACATTTTTTTTTTTGTAATGGACAAACTATTTTTTTAATGTTTATTTTTGAGAGAGAGAGAAACAGTAAGAGCAGGGGTGGGGCAGAGAGAGAGGGAGACACAGAATCTGAGGTGTCAGCACAAAGTCCGATGTGGGGCTGGAACTCACAAACCACAAGATCATGACCTGAGCTGAAGTCAGACACTTAACCAACTAAGCCACCCTGGTGCCCCTGTATGGAACCATTTTAACTAAGGACTCAACTTTTTTTTTTAAAGATTTTACTTTATTATTGTTTCTCTAAGATTTCATTTTGATGTAATCCCTGCACCCAATGTGGGGCTGGAACTCACAACCCCGAGATCAAGAGTCATATGCTACATTGACTAAGCCAGTGGCACCCCTCAATTTAAATGATATAGGACTATTCAGGTTTTCTACCTTTCTTTGAGTCAATTTTTCTGGATGTTTCTTGAAAGCTTTATTATGGCATACTCTTTTCTTTGATGATCTTTTCAATCTCTATTCTATCTAAAGTATGTCTTCTTTTTTATCCCTAAAATTGTTTCTCATGTCTTATCCCTTTTTTCTCATGACGAGTTTCACTAGAGATTTGTCTATTGTATTTATATTAATGTTCATATATTTGTTTTCTGCTTCTTCAGTTTCTTTACTTTCTTTCTTAAATTTCCACTAAATTTTTTATTATTTCTTTCTTTGGTTTGGTTTTGTTCTTTTTGTATTAGCTTTAATATTTAGCACATTAAATTACAGTCTTTCCCCTTTTTTGACATAAGAATTTAAGGCTACAGATTTATCTTCAAGCACCATTTTAGCTATATCCCATGTTTCCGTATATAGTATTTTTATTATAATTCAGTTTTAAGCATTTTCTGACTCCCCTTATGGTATCTTCATTGATCAGCTTAAAAGCATTTAACATACTCTTTTGTATTTGAGATTTCTTTTGAAATGTGGTTAATATGTGTAAAAGTCCCATGTACACTTGAAAAAAATATGTTATCTAGTTGTTGGATAAAAGTCTAAATATGTTAAATCTATTAAGTCAAGCCAGTTAATTGTGCTGCTCAAAGCAAGCAAACAAACAAACAAAAACACTTGGAGACTCCCCAGGACATAGTTTGGAGAAGGCAGAAGTCAAAAGTGGGGAGATCATACAAGGGTAGGGAAAAGGCAAGGTGTTCGCATTTTCCGAGGTAGAATGATGGAATATGGGGGCTGAAGGCCCAGGAGGAAGACCACTCTGGATAGAAGGGGGTCAAGAATCTGTTTTAGGCATGGTATGGGACACCAATGAGAGAATGTCCAGGAGACAGAGGCTGATTGATGGTTGAAGTCATGGGCAAGAACAAAATTTCTCAGGGGAGTGTGGTGAAAAAGGCCAGAAGTTATGATCTAAGCCAGTCTGAAATAGTAAATAGGGCATTTTTGGTAACCTACTCTATTAATACACATATGCGTGTGTCTTGCCTCTCTGAGGGCCTTCTATTGGTGACCTGAGGGGTGTGACTGAGTCCTGCCTATCTTTGTTAACCCCAAATTGTCTGTAGTCCTCCTGATGCCCACCAGATGTCCCTTTTTGTCTTGGGTGTTGTTCAGTGTTCCCAGGTCCCTTTTTTTTTTTTTTTAATTTTCTTTTTCTTTGAACGTTTATTTATTTTTAGGACAGAGAGAGACAGAGCATGAACGGGGGAGGGGCAGAGAGAGAGGGAGACACAGAATCGGAAACAGGCTCCAGGCTCTGAGCCATCAGCCCAGAGCCCGACGCGGGGCTCGAACTCCCGGACCGCGAGATCGTGACCTGGCTGAAGTCGGACGCTTAACCGACTGCGCCACCCAGGCACCCCATCCCAGGTCCCTTTGAATAAGAGGGTAAGACTTGGGGTGCCTCGGTGGCTTAGTCGGTTAAGCATCGGTTAATCATCTCAGTTTGTAAGATCGAGCTCCTCGTCCAGCTCCATGCTGACAGTGCAGAGCCTGCTTGGGATTCTCTGCTTCTCTCTCTCTCTCTCTCTCTCTCTCTCTGCCACTCCTGGCCTTCCCCTCCCCTGCCCGCTGCCCAGGGCACACACACACACACACACATTCTCTCTCTCTCAAAATAAATAAACATTAAAAAAAATAAAAAGGTAAAACTTAACCCTGAATCAAGAGTAGATTTCAGGCCGGGGAAGGTGAGGGGGCGGGGTCCACCACAAACAACCCTGACCTACTTAACTGTTCTGCCTGCCACCTGTCCTGCCCCAGGCACAAGGCACTCTCCAAGAGGCAGTTCTCACCTGACTGGATTTCTGGGCCCGGTGCCTGCACCAGGTAAGGGATTGGCAGGGCTGTGGTAGTGCGACTGGGTGATGAAGAACTCATAAACAGGAGAGACTGAGATGAGACACCAGGACTTTGCTGCTTTCACCTGGGGAGGGTTACATGGGAGTTCCAGATCCTAGGAGGCTTGGGATCCTTGGCGATGTGAAAAGAGAACTGTCTGGAAAATTTTTTTGAAGGCAGGGGAGAAAGGTACACCAGGCCTGCATTTTAGTGCCACACTATCACTGGAGGCCTGGCATGTCACCTCCTTCAATGTCTGGAAATTCTTCCGTCTCTCCATTCTGTCTGCATATCTGATACGTGGACAGAGACAGAGATTTGCGTATACCCAGTGCTTTGGCGGTTTACAAAATATTTTTCCACCCTTTAACCATTTCAGCTTCGGAAACCATTCCAGTGTTTCTGGACTACAATGGGCACAGCAGTAGGCAGAACACGGGGTTATTGGGAGATGGTTAGGTGACTACACATCTAAGACGTGAACGGAGTAGTGGGTGAAAGCAAGAGTTGTTACGATCTCTGAGTTTAATGGCCCAGAGAGAGGCAATGCCAAGTGTGACTACCTTTGCTTCACAGACGAGCAGCTTCGCAAAGAAAAATGCCTGGCTCAAGGTCACCCGGGCTTACCGGTCAGTGGAGCTGGCCTCAAGATGACCAATCTGGTCTCCCACCCGCCACGGTGCATGTGTGAAGGGCCGCAGGTCCAGGCAGCACGCGGAACGGGTGACATCACCGCGCCCCCCTCCCCCGCCCCTGGGCGGGGCTGAGCTGACTCCCGCTCCTGCGTTCCGCCCCCTGCGTCCGGTCCCGGTCCCGCCCCGGCCCAGCAGTTTTTGGGCCTTGCTAGGCGGGGGGCCCATGGGGCGTTTCTCCCTGGGAATACCTAGTGTGGGGGAAAGTGAGGTTCGGCTCACAAGGCTCCGGGGGGCTGAAGGTGAGGCGAGGAACAGCGAGCCGCTTAGATGGGGGCGGGGAGCGCACCATACTGAGGCTCGTCCTAATGTTTCTTGGTGCCACGTGTCTTACCACGTGTCTCCAGGGTCCTCATATCTTGCATCCAGGTTCTCTCACAGACTCCCTAAATCACCTTAGTGAGTCCACACACACACACACACACACACACACACACACACGTATGTCACCCCGTCTTAGGAACAAAGATCTGGGCCCCGGGGGATGAGTGATTTGTCCTGGGTCACACGGACAGGCAGGCCCCCTTTGGCAGGCCCAAGAATTCTAGGCACTGAATCGGAACCAACCCCACTGAAAGCCACCCCCCGCCCTTTGTGGGGTCCTAGTGACTCATTTAGCATTTGCCCTGCAGTCTGGGGCCAGAATGCCAACCGGCTCATTGACGGAGCACCACGACTGCCAAGGCTATGGAGAGCTCTGGGCAAGCACCACCTCTCTCAGAGGGGACCAGCGCAGGAAGCCTGGTCATTCGGAGATTAGCTAGAGGAGCCCAGCTAGGACACCTACCATTATGGGTTGGAGAGGGGGGACGTGGGTTGTGTTCATGTGAGGTGTCCATCTCTACACTCACTGCCAACTTGCCCTAGAACCCAGATGGGCCTCACTGCCAGCCTGGCCTCCCTGGGGGACCACAATGGCTGGCTGACTTCCCTCAGGCTGACACTCTTCCTGCATGTCAAGACTCAGGTTTCAGGCAGGGCCTGCTGCCCAGAGAACAGGGCTCTTCGAAGGGATTCTGCATTTCTCTGCTCATATCCACTCTGAATCATAAGCGTCGTTTAACATTCTGATTATTTGTCTTCCCAATAGCTGGAATTTTCCCTTCAACCCCTCACCCATGATACTCCCTCACCACGCTCTTTCCAGATTAACCTCAAAGAATAGATACACAGGTATATTCTAGTTTGTCAGCTATACCAGAGGCTTGACTTCTATTTTTTAAGGATCGCCACCGATTTTACTGGGGTTCTTCGCTTTTCCAAAGTTTAGAGCCCCAATTCATCACAGGTTAAACAAAAGGGGAATTCCGATTTTGCAGTGGCAGCTACCCCAGGGTGGCCAGCAGCTAAATACAGACTGATACTTGAGGCAGAAAGGGCAGATGGAAGGAAGATGGTAATGAGCAAGTCCTGGGAGAGCCAGGGACACCTGGCTGATTCTCATGGTCAGCCCTTCCCCATCTCACAGGAAGCAAGTGCTAGAGGGAAAGTGGTGAAGTCTCATAGCAGAGGCCTGCCTCTCGAGGCGGTGGTGCCTTCAGAGCGCCTACTGCGGTCAGGAGCCATCACTGCAGAGGGCTAGGCGAGAGACCTGGGAGTTGTATTTTCTAACCCTCACCTCTCCAGTCTTCAGGTGAGGTCAGGAGAACGGAAACAAGTGAGACTGCAAATTCCTGGCATTTGCATTAGAAAACATGTTTTGAAAAAAATACTCTAGTGATTTGCTTCAACATCAATCTGAGTACAGAAGGAAGGAAAGTGAGATGATCTGAACCTTTTTTTCCTCCTTCAAATCATGGACGGGGTTGAGAGAAAACCACTTCACGCCCATCTCTATCCCAGGAGCACAGTGAGTGCCACTGCACAGCTGAAGACAGGCATGTGAAGACTGTGTGGCAAGGGACAAGCAGATGCAGTGAAGGAAACAGTTTTTTTTTTTTTTTTTTTTTTTTTTTTTTTTTAGGAAACAGCTTTTGAGGACCTCTGGGAGCCAAGGAAAGCACTTGTAGCTTGAAGAGTGAAAACATAAATAGAATGTGACCCTAACTTGAAAAACATGAATTCGATCGCTTCTCAGCCTTTTGGCTAAGATCAAGTGAAAAACACGAATTCTGTCTAGCAGCTGGAGTAAGTAAGGTAAGAGCATGACAGAAGTCAAGTCACAAAAGTTCCCAAAGCTCTGAGGTACAGAAGGGGAAGGAACTGCATGAACTGGCTGTCACTGCTGGCGGCGGTGGAGGACCAGGAAATGCTCAGCATGTTCCAGGGAGAGAGACTAACGTAACATTAAGTCTGGTTTGGGATCATTCTGTGGCCATGCATGGGATGGTCTGAAGGACACCTGGGCTGGAGTCCGGAGAGAGCAGGCAGAAGGTAGTGAAGAGACCCAGGGAAGAAACGCAGGGTTCTTGAGGGGCTGTTGGTGCCAGGGAAGGAGCGCAATAGGCCTCTCAGTCTGGGGTACAATGGGGCGGTCAAGAAGGACTGAGAGATGGGGTGCCTTAGTGGCTCACTCGGTTGAGTATCCAATTCTCGATTTTGGCTCAGGTCATGATCCCGGGTCATGGGATCGAGTCCCACATGAGGCTCTATGCTGAGCGTGAAGCCTGCTTGGGATTCTTTTTCTCCCTCTTGAATTAAAAAAAAAAAAAAAAAAAAAAAAGAACTGAGGGAGAAAAGAGGAAGAGTGCAGATTTATTTCAGCCTCTTTGCCAATGGGCATTGCAAAGATGGGAGAATACTCAGGGAACCCCTGCTTTTGAATCGGATAGGAAAGGAATACTGGTTTGGCATGTACCCCTGGAATACATGGACTCTAGCTCTCCATGTAATGATATACTTAACTATCCTATTAGAACTTCAAAGCTCATCAAATAGTCTTAAAAATGTGCTAAGAGCCCTTAATGAGGCCTGAAGCCTTCAATTAAATTAAACTGAGAAACAGAAGCCCTGACAGAGGTGCCAATTTGTAACTATCTGCTGGTCAGGGATCAGTGAACAGTCTGGGCTATAGCCAGGGTCGGTAGATGTGTGTGTGTGTGTGTGTGTGTGTGTGTGTATGTGTGTGTGTGCGCGCGCGCGCGTGTGTCCACAGTAGCCAGAGCTCTGGCCCCACTTCCAGTCCAGAAGAGTAATTTTTAAGGGGGACCCAGTGATATGGCTCCCTCCACGGAGTGAGTCCCATACCATCCCACCCCTAGGTGAGTTTAAGAAAAGGGGAGGGCCCAGTTTTAATGCAAGGACACATAGGCCCCTTGTTCCCCAGAAGACTTAGCTTTGATGTCAGGGCAGAGTGCCAGGTAGAGGAGAACACTTGGGCTGCAGCCTCTTCTTGCCTGGAGGTGTGGGAGGGCAGCCAGGGGAGGGGATGTTAATCAAGGGAGGAGTGCTGACCAGTTTTGCAGGTTCATTCCTGAGGCTGGGTAGTGAGGACAGGTGGAAAAGGTGGCAGTGAAGACCAAAAAAAAAAGGTGAAGCACTGGCTCTGTCCCCAGTCCTATGAAAGAAGGAACTGGGCAACAAAGATAAATGGCCTTTCTCAGTCTAAGCCGGCAGCCTGGACATCCCAGCTCCAGACTTGTCCCTTCTCCGTGGCCCCACCAGGGGGCACTGCAGCCTCTCTGAGGCTAAGAGGACCAACTGCTTCCCCCCCACCTTTGGACCCACGCCCAGCCCAGCGCTGGCAAGGCTCAGCTGGGTCATGCTCATCCCCCAGATTCGGGCTGCCATCCTGCTGCCCTCTCTAGGGCATGAAGCTGTGGCTGGAGGACACAGGGAGCCATGGAGAAAAAAAAAAAAGTTTTATTTTATCAGAGAGCCTCTGAAGGCACCTGGTTTCTGTTGAATATAAAAAAAGGCATAAAATGGCAACTGTACAAGGTGCATGATGGGTAACAACAAGGCAGGGGGAGGAGGGGAGGGACACGGAGATGTGAGGGGAGGAGGCACATAGGGAGAAGGGGGATGGAAATGTCAGACTGGACTTTAGAACAGACAGTCCTGCCCCCTAGCCACCCCTGGTATAGGCCGATGAATACACGCGCGCGCACACACACACACACACACACACACACACACTCTGAGCCCAGGAGTCTCTGCTTCCCCTGCTCAAGCAAGGATCAGTCAGAACCAAGGGGGGGGGGGGGGGGCAGCCCTTGAGCAGATGCAGAGACTGTAGAGACTGTATCCCTTCCCTTGATTCTGACCCTCAGGCTCACAATGTCCCCACTGTCCATCCACAGAGGTTCCCTCCTCAGGGCCTGGACACCCGGGCCCAGAACAGGCCGTGAGAAAGAAGAAGCTGGCTAGCTAGAAGAGAAAACCTCCAAACTCCTGCCCGTCCCTGAAGGAGAAGAAAGGGGGCAGGAGCAGGTGGCCACTGCAGTCCTTCTATCCATCCATGGTCACACAATTGACCGGAACAGGAAGGAGAAGACAGCCCCCAGTGCCAAGCCCAGAGACAGAAAGAAGGCCATGATGGCTCCAGCTGTCTCTGCCTCAGCCGGCTTCACTTTCCTAAAGGCGGGAGGGCAAGGCTTCCTTAGAATGGCCCCTACCCCAGCCCCACCCAGAGCCTCTGGGGTGGGGAGACTTGCCTGAGCACAGAATTCTGCTGCCAAGCATCTTACTTTCCCGCCCCCAATCTGGCTTTTCCCTCTTGGGGGAATGTGTACTGGGGTCTGTCTCCCACCTATCCACATCTCCACCTAGGTACCCCAGGTGTCCCACCGCCCACCACCCACCACTACCCCTTCACCTACGTGCCTTACATGCCCCTCCAGGATCAGGGAGTGTCTGTTGCCCTCTCTCCCTTCACTGAGCATCCACTGCTGCAGCTCTAGACCCTGCCTGATGCCACCAAGGTCCCCACTCACTTGGGCCCGAAGCACATGCAGAGACTGGCGAGGTAGCCATTGGAGAAGGCGAAGGCAGCCATGAAGATGATGAACCAGGCGTCGTGCTCGAAGACCACAGCCAGGTACCGGCGGGGCTGGACATTGCACAGCAGCAGCAGGGGCACAAACAATATCCGGGCCAGCACCAGGCTTGGCAGCCAGTGGCTGTCCTTCCCAGGCTGCGGAGGAGCAGGTGGTACCTCAGCCGGGGCTGGCCCACAGCCTCCCCTGGGGGCCCCTTAGGATCTGGATTGAATCTGGTTACCCTTAGGGCATAGTGACTGGGAGGGAGCATGGTTGAGCTTTCTGGAGTACTGGCAATGTTCTATATTTGACCTGGGTGGTGATTATTCAGAGATGCACGCATGTTTACGTGTGTGTGTATTCATTAAGCTGTACGCTTAAGACCTGTACAACTTACTATACATAATGTCTTGGTTTAAAAAAAAAAGCACGCTCCCCTTACCACCACACTATCTTGGTTCCCTTTCTGCATCTCAGGCTGGATTCTTCCCTCTCACAGGGGCTGGGTGCCACCTTCTACCACTTACCCATGTAAATATAGCTGTGAGGCTCCGGCCCAGCCAGTCGAAGACATTGAAAGTCAAGAAACAAGACACAGGAATGAAGTAGGCTCCTGGAAGAGGAAAAGTAGATTCAGGGATGGTTATTAGGTCCAGAGAGACAGATTTAGCCTCACTGGGGCTCAGTTTCCCCAGCTGCCCAGCTGTAAAACAGAGAAGATGCTTCCAGCCCAGGGAAGGGCAAATGGGCCAAGAAGAGTCTAGTTGGGGAGACAACAGCCTAGGATCCCCCACTCCCTCACCCCCAATCCTGCTCTAGCTCCTGTCTGTCCCCATCCTGGGAACCCATGGTGTCCTCACCCCAGGCACTGTTGCCCGCAATGCTGGATTGGACCTCAGCAGTCACAGCGGGAAACATCCCAATGGTGACCGTGAAGATGAAGCAGACGGAGAGAGCCGGGACTAAGATCTAGAGGAAAGGGACCCAGGCCCGTGTCTTCATGGCGTTGTGCATTCAAAGAACCCAGAATCCCCACCCCCTGACACACACACACACACACACACACACAGGAGAATCCAGGAGAGTGGCCAGTATCGGGTGGGAAAGGGAGCGGATGGACAGAGTGCAGGTCGGGAGGGGCAAAAGGAGAGAATGAGGGTAAAGGGCAGAGGGCAGAACACCCATGCCCCACATACGTTTCTGAGGATGGCTCGGATAGAGTGGCCTTGGTTGGTGGACTCAGAGTTGGGGGCTGGAACTCTGGACTCCTCTTTGTTTGCTTTTAGGTCCTCTCCTAGGGGGTGACAGGTTGTGGAAGCATCAAATTGTAGGTAGGACAGGACAACAGGAGATGACACAAAAGGGGGCGGACACTCCTTACCAGTGCACAGCCACACCCTAACACCTAGCCCAGACCTCCTGTAAATCCCACAGCATGGGTCCAGCGGTCCTGACCTCTCCCAGGAGACTCAGGTCATGTTACAAGAAACTGAAATCGCTTCCCATTGCTCTCAGACATTCAAGGTCATCCGGAATCCACCCCCCCACCCCCCGCCTTTATTTTTCCCAGTTTTTATTTCCCGTAGTTTTCCTCATCCCAGCCCTGGTGACATCTGGCCTCTGGCTTGTCACTGCCAGCAAATACAGTATACTCATTCTTGCCCTCTGTGCCCATGCTGCTCCCTCCAGGGCAGGCCACCCTCCACCCCAGCTTCTGTGGGCTATTCTGACCTTTACTAATGAGATCCAACTTGGTCTCCTGCTCTCCAGGCCCTTCAAGCTTGAGCTGCTGGTAATAGCGGTAGAATTCCTACCAAGAGAGGGAGACAGTGGAGGTGGATTCAGTGGTGGAAGCTCCAGAATTCCTGCCTCACCCAGGTCTGGGTCTCAGAACACCATTGGTCTGAAGCCCTGGACCCCCCACCCCAGACCCCAAATCTGGCTTTCTCCATTCGCTTACCAGTCGGGGCAGGCCTAGGTAACAGATGATGGCCAAAACGATAACCCCACAGGCCGTGATAAAATAGCCAAAGGCACTTTCTGACAGCTCCGAGCCACCTGGGTGGAGGGTGTGCAGAAATCAAAGACCAGCCCCACCCCTGTCCCTTTCCCCCAGCAACTAGGCCAACGGGCAGATAGTAGGAAGACTTACTGGCGATGGCGCAGATCATGGCCACCGAGGCGAAGAAGCCTGCCAGGCCCTGGCCACTCATGATGGGGGCAGTGTAGCTGGTGGGCAGGAGGCCAGCCAGACCAAACAGGCTGCCCTGCAGGATGGCACCGAATGCTGGGGGCACAAGGTGGGCATCAGCAGGGGAGGGGAGAGCAAGGTGGGACTTGCTTCCGCTGGAGGTGGCTGGGGCCCCGTAGGAACACAGGTCCCAGTGAGTCTTAACACCAAATGACACTCTCTGCCCCTACTCCCAGCCCTGGTCCATGTCAGCTCGGGCCTTTTGAATCATTGACTACCTACGGTATCCATTTCCTCCAGCGGGAGGAATGGGCTCCTTCCTGGCTGACTGTGCTTCTGAAAGAAGGGTGGGGGGATCCAGGAAGATCTCTGCCCTAGGCCTGCTCCCAGCCCTGCTTACAGTTAATAAGCATGATCTTGATCATGGTGATGACGAAGAAGGACACGGCATCCAGATGCACCTTTACCAGGACAGCAGTGATCAAGAACACCAACAGGATGGCTATCAGGCTGCCCAGGATCCGAACAGACTGGGGGATCCTAGGCCGAGGCAGCAGAGGGAGAAGAGGTGAGGCCGCGGGCTCAGCACAGGGAGAACAAGAGGCAGCAGGGGGTGGCGGGGGCTGGTCAGGCCAGGGGCCTGGACACTCACCTCTGATGCAGGAAAGAGTTAAGGCAGGTGAAAAACAGCAAGGGCAACATGGCACATAAGGTCATGACATTGTTGAAGAGGGCACTGAGATAATTCCGCTCTGGGGAGGGTACTGTGGGGGTGGCTGAGGGCTGGAAGTCCTTGCTGTTTTCAGCAGTGACCAAGGACATATTCTGGGTCTCGTCCAGGCGGTTTGTGAAATACTGTGTGGGTTGCAGAGAGAAGCGGTGAGACTTCTCTCCCGGGGCCCCCAAGAACAGATCCATGCCCTACATGCCCAGTGGACATGTCCCCCTGGAGCCCAGTCCCCCCAGTCTCACCCTAGTGGCTGTCATGAAAAAATTCCACGGGAGCAGCGTCCCCAGACCCAGCATGAAGAAGATAAGCCAGACGGCTTTGTACCTGAGGACAGGAGAGGAAAGAGGGGCCCAGTGACCCACTACTCCACCCTCCTTCGCAGATCAAACTTAAGAGCTCCTCCCTCCCCAACGTTCGGTCTCTCCAACTGTCCCAGGGCACAGGCATCTGTGCCCATGTGTACAAGTCCACCTATGGGTTTATGTAGAAGGGGAAGTGTCCAAGGGTAGGGAAAAGGGCACAGATATGTCCACAGGGAGAGTAGGGTCAGGGACACAGGACTGAAAGGCATGGCCAACAGGACCCTGGTTCTCAGCCCCGAAGACTCGGGGGACCCTGCAGGCTTGGGAAACAGTGTGACCCACACATCCGGAGGTGGTTTTGGAAATCTTGCTGAAGGCTGGGGGTAGGCGGGTGAGGGAGAAAGCAAACAGCAAGTGTCTCCCACCCCCACTGGGCAGGCTGGAAGTGATTATGCTGTCTGGGTAGGGACTGTGTGGTTCCCCAAAGAGGATTCTGAGGTCAAGAAACTCCCAGACCATTCTGGACCTAGTGGGACAGGAGGGCGGGGTGACTTGGGGTGGCTGGGAAGCGAGGGAGCTGTTTTTTCCCTGGCCCAGACAAAACCAGCTTTGTAGGTCACACCACATAGGGTAGGCCAGGAGGTATCAGGCCACTGGACGTCATCTGGGCCCCAAATAGTAAATAAGTGCCGCCCTAGCTTCGGCCAGGGCATTGCCCCAAGCCCTACACTTCAGGGCCTGTCTGGGATGGCCAGCCTTCCCCAGGGAGCCCCGAACCCTCCTACTGTGGTTTCCAGATGTGTCTGTCATATCTTCCCCACAGCT
Source organism: Herpailurus yagouaroundi (assembly GCF_014898765.1). Classification (NCBI taxonomy): domain Eukaryota; kingdom Metazoa; phylum Chordata; class Mammalia; order Carnivora; family Felidae; genus Herpailurus; species Herpailurus yagouaroundi. The sequence goes on along the minus strand of NW_024412394.1, from coordinate 10,569,951 downwards.
AACGCCCGCTTTCTTCACAGAGATGGCAGAGACAAAGTCCAAGGCAGGGAAGAAACAGGTCCAGTTAGAGTACAGGGCCCGGCCTCACACAGGAAAGGTCTGGGTGAGTGCCCCAAGTGGGGAGGTCTGAGCCACTGCAAATGCAGCCTCCCTCCGCCCCCACTCCCTTTTATCCTCCGGACCTTGAAGAACACAGCTAAAAGGCTCGACTCAGAGGTCCCGAATGAAGGGAGAAGCTCCCAGACGTGGTTGTGCAGAATACATTGTCAGAGCGGGGCTAGGGGAGGGTGCCAATACATGGAGATGGGAGAGGGGTTCACAGAACTGCTACCAATGGTGAGACTCTGATAGGACAGGCAGCCTGGAAATGGAGGAGACAGGGACGGAACCAACCTGGGGCCTGTACTTACTATGTCTCCTTCAATTCCCTCCCATTCAAATAAACCCTACCTCAATTTTACAGGTGGGAACAGTCCCAGAGAGATTAAGCTAAGTACCTGAGGTCCCACAGCCAGAAGTGGCCTACTTCTGTGGCCTCTGGCACACGAGGGAGACCGGATTGGCAGCGGAGAGGGGATGAGGTTGGGGGGCCTGGGCTGAAGGAGTTTTGGACCACAGGCATGGCTTCATCGACTCTCTTGGGTCCTAGACTCCTTGGAGGGCTTAAACCGGGCTACAGCCTCTCCCCCCCGCAAATGCAAATACGTATGCATGATCACCATTGTGGGTCTAACTGAAAGGAGCGTATAGGCTCCAGAGGCGGGGAAATGAGAGGAAGGTCAGTTCAAGGACCAGGGTGGGCCAGGGTCATCTGAGGCAGGGCCAGGCCTGAGGGAGAGGGCAGTTCTGCCAGATGTGCTCCGGAACTAGGGGTGCCGCCAATGATTTCCCCAGAGTGATGGGAGGAGGAGCTGGAAGCTGCTGGCTGGCTGGAGAGCAACAGTGGAAACACTGAGAGGCCAGGGAGGGGCTGCCGCCCACCCATCCTGGCCCTCCCCACAGGCCCCCCGGCTAAGACATGCCATGGTCCCCACCCCTCGCGCAGGCCTGACTCATAGCTACTTTGCTGGAAGACCAGGCAGCAGTGGAAACCCCAAATTCCAAAGGACACCACACCCAGCCCCCTGGAGACCCATTTCCACTCCCCTGGATCCCCTGGCCCAGGTCCCCCAGTACCTGTCCTGAGGCTCGTGACCGGTTGTCATGGTGACGGCGTTCTCAGTTTTGTCTGGCCGATAGCTCCCTCCTCCTGGCGTCTGCTGGGGGCAGAAGCAGTGTGAGGCCACGTCTTGGCCCTGCTTCCCCATAGGCCTCTTTAGACTCTTGTGGGGTAGGCGGCAGGCAGGGTTCACAGAGCAGACAAGCCGGAGAGTCCATAAGGACCCCCTCCTGGCCCTGCCCCTGAGGACTGCTCAATCTGACCCCTCTGACCAGCCCTGTCGGGCCCCCTGCCTGCTCAGGCTCTACCTGGCTCCCGGCCTGGCCACCGCTATTTTTATCCAGCAGCTGAAGCAGTTTGTAAGCTGGGAAACAGGAGAGTGGCGGGCAGGAGAGGAGGAGGAGGAAGTATGAGGGAGAGGGAGGGAAAGACTGGCAAAGAAGGCAAGGAAGAGGATGAGAGCAGTCAGGGACAACGACAACAGACAACAAACGATAATGGAAGGAGCGACAGGAGGAGGGAAGCAGGAGTCAAAGCAAAGAGGGTGAGGGGAGGGAAGGGGAGGAGGGAGGGCACAAAACAAACAGATACGCAGCAACAGCAGCAGCAGCAGCAGCAGCAAGAGCCACAGGGAAGAGGACAGAAGCCAGGCCAGAGATGCCAGAGATGCCTCCCCCACACCAGGCCCCTCTCTGCAGGTCTGACCTTCACACCCTCTGGGGGAGCCCCTGCGCTCACAGCAGGAGTGGGCTCTGGAGGGCCTGCGCCCTGCTGGAGGCACCCCGGACTCCAGCCTCTCTGCTGGCAGCCCTTGAACCTTCCTTTCCAGTCACTGCCCAGGGGCTTCCTAGTTCCTGGCCAGTTTTCTAGGAAAATACTTCACCATGCATGTGGGGACACAGCCCTTCCCACAACCACCCTGGCCCCTCCCCGATGCCCAGTCCTGTCCCCAGGGTTACCCCATCCCCCCTCGGTTCCTCTTTGACTCACTCCCAGGTCCCTATCCTCTTCCCCTTTCAGAGAGCAAACTTGAAAGGAAGACTGGGGGAGCAGGGACACAGGCCCGAGTGACCACATTGTCCCAAAGCTCCTAGCCCACCCCCTCACGATCCCCCTCCCGCTTCCCGCTCGTGCAGGGCAGGCGCCCTGGCACCAGATCAGACAGCTTTCCCTTTGGATGGCAAGGAAAGCCAGGCAGGCGTGTGCTGGCACGTCCCCCACGTGCAGGCCCAGCTCTGGAGCCAGGTCTGCTGTTTGGGGTGAGGACCCGGGCCTGGGCTAGGGCGAGCACTCACCGGATGCCCAGACTTGCCAGCAGAAGGGTCAGAGCAGAGGGGGCCTGGGCAGTCCCTGGGAAGTGGTCCTAGCTCAGGCTCTGGCGGCAGGCCTTGTCCATGGGCGCCCCCTGGGTAAGGGTCCAGAATGAAGAAAGTGGCACAGGGCATATGGGGAGAGAACCCCCCAGGCCTTGCCATGGGAGTTCTGGTACCCTGGGCCCCATTCTGAGAAGCCTCTCACACACACACAAAACCAGGAGATAAAAACTGCTCCTGTAGCTAGCTTGGGAGATAAGAAACCCAGCAGTCTAAGTAGGGGAGCTGGGGGTGGGGGGCGGGGGGGAGAAATCCCAGGTACAGCCAGTTCCCAGCCTGAGACAGACAGATACCGACAAATAGTTACTTCCAGGGACCCTGAAATCTTCAACCAGCTTTTCTATCCCTCCTGTTACTGCTCTCAACCCCTCCGTGGGTGAACTCCAGACTCTCCCAAGGCCTTCCTTAGCGCCCGCACCCCTGTGTTGTAGAACAGGGACAGGAGGAGCAGACCCACACACCTCCCAGATGGGAGGCAGAGGTCTTCTTTTATTCATTTTCTCAACAAATATTTACTGAGGACCTCTGCATGCTCTCCAGGCACTGTTCTAGGCAGTGGGGACAGAGCGGTGAACAACACTGTTCATGTTTCCAAGAGGGATGGGGGCAAGAGGGCTCCACCCTGGAGGGTGGGGAGAGAAGGCTCAGGACTCAGATTTTCTATTAGGTAGCAAGGAGGGGAACCCCCAGCTTCACACCTCAGCACACCCCATGCTCCACCTCCCCACCCCCACAGGTAAGATTCCTGGCAGTAAAGAACTGGGAGGTGGGGTGGAGAGAATAGAGTATCTCCCCTTCCTTAGTAAAATCTGCCTTAGGCTCAGAGAAGTATTCATTTCTGTCCTCTCCCCCCCAGCTGTGCTCCCATCCTGCCCACATCGTAACAGTCAGCTGGCCAGCCCAGGTGTTTTGTTCTTGCCTGCCTTTGCCCAGCAGCAACCAGGGATTTGACACCAGCTCAGCATCTGGTGTCCCTCCAGCCACGCCCTGGCCTGCCAGGATGGAGTTCTGAAAGCAGTCACGGAACTGAGCACGTCCCCTCCTTTTATACCTATCTCTGCCCCCCTCCAGACCCCCAGTGCCTCTCATGCACCCCAGCTTCCAGACACATCCTTGCAGTAGCATCATATTCTCTCCTCCCATGGAGTTGCATATGGGGCCAGCCACTACCTGCCCTCACAACCACCCCTAAGCTAGCACTAATCTCTCTCCATTGAACAGATGGGGGAGGCTGAGGTTCAGAGCGGTTGAGTCACTTGCCTAAGGTCACAGAGCTAGTGAACAGGTGAGCTGGAATTCAAAGTCAATGTGCAGCTCATCCTAGCCTCCTTCTGGGGCCAGGAGGTAGGTATAAAGGCTGCTTCTCAGCTAGCCCTTTAAATTGGGACATGCGGGGGCGGGGGGGGGGGGGGGGGGCGGGCGGCATCTCCAGCCTGACAGGAGCCTCAGGTGTAAGGCAACCCCCCTCCAATTACACACACATCCTGGCACCGAGAGCTCAACAGGCAGAAGGACAAGTGGGAGGTTACCGCGAGGAGTGGGCAAAGGGGCCGCCCCAAGAAGGCTGAAGGGCTGGGATCAGCCCTCACCCAGGCTGCTCTCCGCCCCCCCCCCCCCCCCGCGGACGGAAACCCGCGGTGTGTGTCCCTGTCCTTTCTAAGATAAGGAAGGGTCCTCTCAGGGAGTAAATAAGGACGTGCCCAGGAAGGGGAGGCCAGGAACGTGAATTCGGCCAATAAAAGGCAGAGGTTAAAGAGACAGCTCCTTCACCTCCAAAGCAGCACGCGCCCTGCCCTCATCCCCATTCCCACCCCCACCCCTCCCAACACAGTTACCGGCGCGGCTCCTCTCCTATACCAACTAGACTGATCGAGATTACCCATCGACTCGCCCGCCCCTTGCGGAGGTCAGTTCGGCGACAGCCGGTTTCAGGCCCAGGAACCAGGCGGCCCACGCTCCGCTCGGGTCGCGATCTCCTCAGAGTCCCCACGCGCCCTGGCCCTTGCGCGCCACGTGCAGCGCGGCTCCGCACGCTCCACGCCGGGGAAGCGGGGCCCCCACCCGGCGTCCCCTCTGCGCGCCGCGCAGCTGCCAGGCCCAGCCTCCCTGCCCGCGTGGCGGCGGGAAGAGACGCCTCCCGCCCCGGCGGTGCCCGGCTCCCCCCTATCCCGGGCCCCCGGCCGGAGAAGCACCTGCTAGCTAGAAAGGAGTCCTACCGCGCCGAGATCCGCGCGCCCTCTCAGTAGCTTCCCGCGCCCGCGGCGGCACATTGAAACCCGCCCTCCGCTGGGCCCGCCCCGGCCCACGTCCGCAGCCGCAGCCCGCCCCCCCTCCGCCCTCGCCGCCGCGGCCCCGCCCCAGCTCCCCCACCCCAGCAGCTCGGGACGTGAGCCTCGCCCCCCACCCCCTTTCTCGCCCAGCTGCGCCCAGCCGGGGCTGCATGGCCCATACCTCGAGCTATTTCTGAAGATGGGACCTGTGGGCCCTGCTACACCAAACCCTGCCCCGTTATGAAGCACCCGGGGCCGGAGAACACAGCCCCACGCTGGGTACCCCTAGTCTCCTCCGCGCTGCCGCTCCAGAAACTCCTACAGAACCCGCGTCCGGACGCTCCTTGCAGCAAACCTTCGGCTCAGACCCGTCCGGACGCCTTCACGTCCATACTCCATCCCAGATGTTCCGGTATAACTCCCCGAACCCCTCCCACGCCACTTTCTCCTACACTGCACTTTTTTCCTTTTCTGCGCGGGCCTCTTCCCTTCTCAGTGCCACTTTCTTCCTTTCCTTTGCTCCCCCAGCCCCCATGCCAGAGGGATCCCTCTGCATAATCAGTATAATCAGTGACCTGAATGGTGGGTTTTCCCACCTCTAACACACAGACCCGAACACCCACACACAAACACTATACCACTGTGTGGTGATAAGGAGGGGGATGTGTGTCTCTGTGGGGGTTGCGGGGGGGAAAGGGTAGTGGCATAGGTCTGTAGGCCCCTCGAGGTTCACTTTTTCTAAATCCAGAACTTTGGAAACGCTGAGGAACAGTTGGAGATGGTAAGAGAAAAAGCCCAGAATAGCCTTACATCCTGCGTGAATCCTATGGCCCCGATACTGAGAGGCGGAGGAAGGGGGTGGGCATGCTGGGTGGTCAGTCCTTCTTGTACCTCCAAGGGAGGCGGAATGATTCTCTCCCATTTTGCTGGTCAGCAAATTTGGGGGAAGGAGAATACGGCCCCTATAGCTGCCCTCAGTGCTGGAGGACAATCTGAAGACTCGAGAGGTGTGAAGACAGAAAATCCAGTCCAGCATACCCCACCCTCCTCAACTACCCAAGAGACTCATCCCCTGAAGAAGTTTTGGACACTAATTAACAATTAGCGTATTACCATCATTAGAATAAGGTAGAGTCACCTTCTTGCCAGGGAACAGACTGGGCCCTGAGAGGAGGGGTAGCTTTTCTACTTAGGATCAGTGACCTGTCCCCAAGCTACTCCAGAAGGAATGTTCTCAGCCTCCTGGCTCTGTGCCTCACAGAGACATAACACACCATCATCCCCCAGCCTTAACCAAACAGAGGGCAGGAAGATGGGTAGGGTGGTATTTTTTTAGGCACTGCCCCACGGCTTGAGGGCAGCTTCATGTCTGGGTCTACCCACCCCCATTCCCATCCTGTGTTTGTCCAGTCTCTCGCTCTTCCTCTCCCAGCCCTCCTCTCCCCTCTTCCTTGGCCCCTGTCTCTCTCCCACCTTCATTTCCCATCTTTGGGCCTGTGGGGGTGTCAGGCCTCAGTGGTCAGACAGATCCTCCAGGCATGGCCAGGCTGGTAGCCAGTGGCTGGAGTTGTGTGCAGAGGGGGCTGGAAGTGGAAAGAAACTGGAGGGAAGTGGTGAGGGTCCCAGGCCAGACAGTGGAAGGCTGTTTCCTCTCCCCACCCCCGCTGAGGCCTGGCCTGCTCACTAGATGGCAACAGCCAGGGCTGTTATTGCTGGAGAGAAGCCCATCTGGCAATCACCCTGCCTGGGCCCCCAGCCAGCATCCACGCCCCTTCGGAGCTACTTCCCTGGCCAGAGATGGTTGCTGGGTGCCAGGGCCCTCTGCTGGACATCCTCAGGGCCCCAACTCACACCGGTCAGTACTGGGAGTTTTTCTGGTCAGGCCCAGCCAGTCCTGTCTCCTTCTGCCCAGGCTTAGGGCTTTCTCCCTCCCTGAGTTCCCTCAGGTCACTGGCACAGAAGTAGGGTAGGAAGGGCTGAGTCAGCTGCACCCCCACCCCCACCCTATACTCCACTCTAGTTGAGACCGTCCGTAGCTCCAGACTCCATCCTCCCATTCCAGGCCCCAAGCCTGCCCCACTATCTCACACACAGCCCTCTTTTCCCCAGCCCTGTGTCCATCTGTGTTTGCTGGAAGTGTGTTTGCTTGGCTTGGCTATTTGTCACCAGCACCTGTCTCATGACTGTGCGTTCTCAGTTGTTGTTTGTGACTCTCTGTCCCTGCCCTTGTGGCAGGGTTGGGACTAGAGAGAGGCCAATGAGGCATTTGACTGCAAATTTTAAGGGACTTGACTCCAAAAAAATTCAGTAATCAAGATAAATAATATTTTACTGTAGTCTTTAAAAAAAAATCAAAGTTAATGCAAAAAAACCTATGATGAACCAAACATCAACATTTAAAATACAGGAGCTCCTGGGTGGCTCAGTGGGTTAAGCGTCTACCTTCAGCTCAGGTCATGATCTCCTGGTTGGTGGGTTTGAGCCCTACCACTGGCTCTCTGCTGTCCGGGGGGAGCCCTCTTCAGATCCTCTGTACCCCTCTCTCTCTGCCCCTACCCCCCACAAAAAATAAATAAAAACTTAAACAAACAAACAAACAAACATTTAAGATACAGAATCCAGCCCTCTCACTTCCCTCGCCTTCCTAGTGGGTGTGTGTACTCCAGGATGGGAACGAGGGTCAGGGTTTAAGATTTGAGGTTCACTAGGTCTGGGTTTGGTCGTCTCAGACTAATTTCTCGGGCCTCTCCCCCTACCCTTTGCTCTGGGCAGGTCTCTGACCTTGGGGGAATCTGTATACGGTTAGGGCGGCAGGGGTGGGGAGAAAGAGTCGTGGGGGGGGGGGGGGGAGGGTGGCCTTCCAAGTCTGATTAAAGGCCCCTGTAACCGGAAACCGCAGATTCCGACACGGTTGATATCCCCCAACTAGGGCCGCACCAGCACCTGTCCCTGCCTTGGCGGCGCGGCGCGTGGGAACCGCGCAGACCCCGCCCCACTGCGCTGGAGGCCCGCCTCCGCTCCCCGCAGTCCTGCCGGTTGGGAGCCGGAGGGCGGGGTGGGGGGGGGGTGGGGGTGGGGAGGACGGAAATCCCCCGGCCCGGGTCCCCCTCGTGGCCTCCTTACTTCGGGGCTGGGGCCGTGGCCGTAGCTCGCGGCCCGCGCCGGGCGGGAGACGGGCTGCAATGGGCTACCCCGGCGGCTTACCGCCCCGCACTCCGCGGCCTGCTCCGTCCCTCCTCGCGCCGCGCCACTCCGCCACTCCGGGGCGAACGAGGCCGGCCGCAGGGAAGGCCGGGAGCAGACGAGAGAAAAGGTGCCCGTGACCCCAGAGGGGAACGAGGTTAGGGGACCACGGGCTGAAGCCCCCTTCCCCCAGGTCGCCTTCCCGAGAGGGGCGAGCACGTGCTCTGATTTTGAGGGCGCCAAGAGGAAGCAGATGGTGCCGAAAGGGGTGGGGAGGCGGGGGTCTGGCGGAAGGTCCCGCGGGGCTGGAGTGGGGGCGCACAGCTCTGGCGTCACTTCTTCCCAGGGGCCGAACTTCAGAGTGGTGTGGGGACCGTATGGGGATCCTGAGAGGGGCCCGCATCCCTCACTATCGCCCCCCCCCCCCAACCTAGAGCCTAAGACTCGCGGAGGGAGGGAGGTGGGAGGGAGGACTGTTGCTTGGGAACAATAAGCAAATTACCCGGAGGCTGAAAGCAAATGAATCGGACACCCCTGATCTGACCCCTTAGGGGCTGCTCTTTGGGGAGGAGGAAATAATGAGGTGAATGCCCATGGTCACCTCCACCCCCAACCGCCCAGATCTCTTAAAAGGCACAGTGCCCCTCAGGGGAAGCATTTTTGCTCTGCTCCCCTGGGTGGCTGCCGGCAGGGCCCCTTAGCAAACAAATCTCCCTCTTCCCACGCCGCTAGGTGAGCAGTCTCGGACCTGGCCCCAGGAAGTTTTCCTTCTTACCTTGAGCTGGCCGGCCAGACCTCTAAATCGGACCCAGGACTGCTGGGTCACGGGGTGACATACTGAAGTTACGCAAGAGAAACGATCTCCAGGAGATGAGGACTGCAGGACAATGGAATAGGAAGCAAAAGGGAGCCGGGAGTGGTTTTCCCCCTCCCACCCCCTGGCCACGTTAGACTGTTTTTCAGTGTAGGAGCATGGGTGACACAATTTTCAATGGTATCCCACGAATTCAAATGAGCAGATATTTATTGAGCAACTGCTGCGTGCTGGGCTTTGGGGCAAGACTGACCAAATCAAGGTTCTATTATTTGAAGGAAAATCCTGAGTCTGAAGGACAGACTGTCTGGGTTAAAATCTCCCCTCTCAGATAAGTTGTCAGTTATCCATGGGTGAGGACTGTCCCTCACTGGAACTCAGGTTCCCATTTGTCCGGGATGGGGGTGGGGGAGCAGAGTCACTCCCTTCATCCCCCTCCCTTCCCTTCCCAGCCCAGATGCGATTAGGAAAGGTGTCTTGGAAGGAGGAGTGCAGGGTTGCGAAAGATCAGTTTTCTGCTAGATGCTGGGTATCCTTCCAGTCATTCCTGTTGGGAGTGGGGAGGCATTCCTGGTCAGACCCCTCTTTGTGCTCAGTCCCCCACCGCGTCTTCTGCACAGTGGGTAGGCTGTGCTCAGTGGTGGTGCCAGGACTGTCTTGCTCCAAAAGAATGGCTTTTGATGACACAGCCAATATCAGGGATCGCAGCCTCATTTTGGGGGAGCTAGCCTCTCCCTCCTCTCCTGGCCAGCCACTCTGGAGACCTCCTCAGCGTCGGGCGGGCGGCTCTGGCTGAGGATGAACAACAGACAGCCCAGCAAAGCTTCTCGAACATCCTGCGAGCCCAGGCGGCGGGCCAGTCGGCGCAGGAGGGGCAGGAGGTGCCGGCGGGCCAGGCGGGTGGCAGGCAGCAGCAAGCGGGACATCAGGGTTCGAAGCAGCAGTGGGAGCAGTGGAGCGGGCATGGCTGGGTCAGCGACTGCGAAAGCAATCCAGACTCTAAGCTTGCCCCTTTCCTGCTCCCTCCTCACCTGGCAAAAACTGGGGTGGGCAGGTGTCCCCCCACTCCAGTGTATACCCTCATGCTCCCCCCACTTCAATTCCTGGGCCATTTTTGCTTCCCAGAAGCCCTTTCTCTTGGCAAGGTAGCTGGGGCAGGAAGGTTCTTACCACAGTGCAGATGGAGACATTGAACCAAGGCAAGAGCAAAACTGAGGCTAGGACCGGCAATTTGCCCTTCCCAGTCTCCAAGGGCTCCTCTAGTTCCCTAGACACACACACACACACACACACACACACACACACACACACCCCAGTCAGTTCCACCCCTCCTCAAGCACATCCTCAGTCTCAACCCTGCAGGAGTTCTTCCCTAGGCAATTGTAAATTTTCCTCCGAGGCCCCTTGATCCACCCAGACCTGACACTTCCTACCTTCCCAATCCCCCCCAACCCCACCGGGCAGCAGCTCTCACCAGTCAGAACTGTTGCTCAGAATCAGTCTCTGGCTGAATTTGCCTGCAGGGGCACAGCCTCCCTGGACCCTACACGGCGGCCCCACCCAGTTCAGCCCCACCCTAGGACCGCTTGCCTGGGTGGGGGGATTAACGAAGAGACAGCTGTGTTCTGGCACCTGGTATGTTGAGGGCAGGGGGCAGCTGGCTCGGAAGAAGTAGAAGGAGCACATGCAGGAATTTTTCCTGCTGGGTGTAGACTTCAGAGTTGGAACCCAGACTGTGCTTTCTAAGGGTGTGACTGTCGGCGCATTGATTTTTCTGGTCTCTAGTCCCCTCCACTGTTGTCTCAGGAACTGGGAGTACCTGGAATGGAACGATGTAAGAGACCCATTTGCCCAAACCTCAGAAGTGGGAAGGCTGCAGCCCAGACACGCCAGGCATGCTATAGCAGGGAGTGACCGAAACAGGGAGAACAGGACGGCAGGACGTGGGCGAGCACCGGGGGTAGAGGAGTGAGGTCACAGTCCATCTGACAGTTGGACACAGCTCGGTGACACTCCCACCCACTTTAGGACCCTCTTCACTCACTTTTGCCCAAGATGAAATGAAGTTTCATGAGCTAGCGAAATACAGACACAACCTGGGTTTGTTTTGTTTTTGAATACCACATCCTCCTACTTCATAAAATGGGTACACGTTTTGCCTTTCTGGACCCAGAAGAGATAATGGCCACGAAAGCATTTTGTAAACTTCACAGCTTTGGGAACAGTTATCGTCATTCCATCACCAGCCTCCATTAGCATCATCACCATCTCTAAAACCACCGAAGGCCTTGAAGAAAGAAAACCTCAAGGTCAGAAAGGCCCTCCCACTTCTGCCTGGAGGAAGCAGGGAGAGGAGCTGGAGTTCAGGTTTATGGTTCAGTCTTCCTCTCCTTCCAGTTGCTGCCTGAGGAGATGTGCTGGTCATGTGTCATCCTTGGGCCATGGGCCGACACATGTGCCAATCCTGTGAGCTCATGACCTCACTCACTTCTTACTGCCGTTATCTGGAGGCTGATTTTAGACAAACAGGCTTGAGCAATGGCATGCAGAAAAGGGCCACAGTGAGGGGCACCTGGGTGGCTCAGTCGATCAAGCATCCAACTCCTGGTCAAGTCACGGTCTCATGGTTGGTGAGTTCGAGCCCCACGTGGGGCTCCACACTGAGCGTGCAGAGCCTGCTTGAGATTCTCTCCTTCTCTCTCTGCACCCCTCCCTGCCCCAAATAAATAAATAAACTTAAAACAAAACAAAAGGGCCACAGCGACCACTTGGCTGAATACAGACAGGTCTATCAGGCCACCCACCCTGAAATATCCATAGGCCCTAACTGACTCATAACAACTAGGCACAGGTACCAAAAAAGGGAAAACTCCTTGTCACCATACCTCCTCACTTTCCCTCCTTAAAAGCGGCCCCCTCCCACTGCCTTGTTGTAGATAGCCCCTCTTCTGCTGTCCAGCCAGATGCTCCCTTGCGGTGTGTTCACTAAACTTCTCTCCCCTTCGTTCTGCCTCAGGTGAGTTATTTCACTGCCTGCACCACCGGCTTCCACCCAATCATCACTCCACATTTGGGGGCCTCCGTCTGATCAAGAGACACCCCATTTAGGCACCACACACTCTGCAGGAGAGCTATTATAACCATTGTACAGATGAAGAAACCGAGGTTCAGAGTGGTTCACTTAGCCAGAGTCCTACCACAGATAAATGGCCTGATCTCCCCCCAAACCTGCCCCTCCTTCAGGCTTGCCCATCCCTGTAAGTGACAAATGCAACTTTCTAGTTCCTCTGGCCGAAATCTTGGACGTTATCTTGACTTCTCTCTTCCTGTCACAGTTCACTACCCATATTAGTAAATTCTGGCACCTCTACTTTCAAAATATCCAGAATCTCACCACCTCTCACTGATGTCACCATGACTACCCTTATCTGAGCATTCATCATTTCTCACCTGAATTACTGCAGTCGCCTCCTAACTGGTGGTTCCTGCTTCTCTTTTCCACACAGTGACCAGGAAGATTTTTATGAAATATGGCTCAGGGGTGCGTGGGTGGCCCAGCTGGTTAAGCATCCAACTCTTGATCTCAGCTTAGGTCTTGATCTCAGAGTCATGGGTGCAAGCCCTGCATGGGCTTTGCGCTGTTTTAAGTACATTTGTGCTTGAAACGAAACAAAAAAAACCCCATAAATCAGATCCTGTCTTCTTTCTGCACAAACAGTCCAGTGGCTCCCATCTCAGAGTTAAAGCCAAAGGCTTTAATTGCAACCTACAAAGCCTTGGGTGGTCTGACCTCACCTAACTTCCTGACTCAACTTCTATCCTTGTTTCTCTCATTCTGCTCCAGCCACACTGGCCTCCTTGCTGCTTCTTAACTGTGCCAGATACGGTTCTGCCTCAGGCCCTTTGCACCCACTCTTCTCCTTCCCACAAGGCTCTTTCTCCAGGTATCCACATGGGGCTCTAGCTCACTTCTTTCAAGTTTTTGCCCATATGGCACCTATCCATCCTGTTTAAAATTACACCCCTTTCATCCCATCTCCTCTGTCCCCTCTCCATCCAAATCTCTGTTTTACTTGTCTCCACAGCAAATCATTTTCTGACCTGCTATATATTTTATTTTACTTCCTTATCTTACTGATTATCTGCTGCCCCCCACCCCCACCCCAGAGAACGTAGGGACTTACATCTGTTTTGTCTGCTGGTGGTCCCCAGTGCTTGGCAATAAACTTTCAATGTAAAGAATGAATCAGTGAAGGTTCTGTGATGGGTCCCAAACTCAGACCTGCTTGTCCAGAGCCTGTGCTGCTGAGCCCCAGAGCTCCTTTGATCTGCATACACTCTTAGGATGTGAGACCCTGTTTGCCATGGAAGCTGGAGAGAGCCTTTCAGAGAGGCGAACCAGTCACATGAACCCAAGGGAAAGGAGTCAGACCTGATGGTTCCCTCTGGGAACCTTCGAAGTATGCAATTTTGAGGGAACCATGAGTCCCAACCAAGCACTGACCCGCATAAGCAGAAATTGATGACCTCAAGTAAGTCACACTTCCCCTCCAACCTCAGTTGCTACAGCTGTGAGATCCTTGGACCTTGGACCTGGAGTCAGATGCCTGTCCCATCCCTGTCCCATCCCTCATCCTTATCCTCGTCCCTTCCCCTATCTCCCCGCTCCCTTCTCCGCACCCCCCCCCCCAGCATAGTGAGGGACTCTTGGACCTAGACCAGTGAGGCAAGTAAGGGAAACAGGATGTTGTCTCTGGTAACAATGGGGAACCTCAGAGGTGGGGGGGGGGTCGGTGAAAAGGGAGGGGGGGGAGGGGCAGCAGCTGCCAGGACCTGGGTCTAGTCTTAGTTTACTCTCTACTCCCTAACCCCCTGGGATTAACTCCCCTGTCCACCTCCTTCCCACCTTCACCTGGTTTAATCCTTCCCTATGCCCATCAGCCTGCCCCAGACATTTTCTCCAAGGCAGAAAAGGAGGGGCACTGCTAAGGATTTCCTCAGCCTTTCCTGGAAAGATAACCATCCTCTCTGGCAACGGAGCTACCACAGAGCAATTCCTCCCAGTTCCTGATTTAGCCTTGTGTAATGGATCCTGCCTGCACCACCCTCACCTCTGCCCCCCACCCTCTGCTGTTGGGAAGAGGCCAGAAACTTTGAGGAAACTGGCCAAACCTCCTGTTCCTTAAAGCCAATTAAAAAAACAAAACAGGATCTGAGGGCCAACTTGTGAAGTTTGTGACCCCTGGAGTCCTCCTCCCTGGTCTTCTTCCCAGAGCCTCAGGGGTCTCTAGAATGCTTTTGGGTAATTGGGGCCATTTGTGTCAACCACAAGCACCGAAGTGCCAGTGACCGTGTGCCAGGCCTGTGTCAGTTGCCGCCGAGGACACGGGACAGATCCACGGAGAGTCAGCAGATAGTGTGAGACAAGCATCTGGGTAGACCGGGCGGGGGTGGGGGGGTTGGTGAGAGTTGCAATATAGTTAGGTTTTTGTTTTTTTTTTAAGTAATCTCTACACCCAACATGGGGCTTGAACTCACAACCCCGAGATCAAGAGTCTCACGCTTCACCGACTGAGCCAGCCAGGCACCCCATATAGCTAATGGGTTCTTGGGAGACCAGGGACTGCGGGGCCTTCCGTTCTTCCCACCCCTTTCCGCTTGTCCCCATGCAGGGGTCCACAGCACTCCACTACATGACCTCCTCTGCCACGGCCTGCACAGAGAGGTGAAGAATGGATTTACATGCTGGCTCTGGGACCCTCTGTCAGGGCCTCCGGGGACGCCTGAGCGGACTGTGTACTGCACAAGTGGGGATGGGGATAACACCGTCTGGAGCTGTGCTGTGTGGTGGCCCCCTCCTGTAACACGGGAATTGCCACCACTCCTGCCTCTGACAGGATGCAGACATGGGAGAACATGGTCCAGAACTGGCTCTCATGGTCCGGTAAACAAGAGTTTCCTTCCTTTCATCATTTGGGTTTTACCTCCCAGGACACCCTATGTCTGAGGCCAGGGCAGCTGGCTGCTTCTCGAAGGTCTGCTAGGGGGCACCCTGATGTTCACGACCGGCCACTGAGAGTGGGTGCTGGGCCTCAGTTAAAGCTTGAAAAATCGATGGAGTTTTCAAGTCTCCTTCGGGCCCCGGCCCCTGGCTCTGTCATCTTTCACTGTCCTGTTGCCCCTCTGGGGGATCAGCACTGGCCTGGAGCCTCCCCATTCGTGGGAAGTTGAAGGCAGTGCCCACCCCCAAACAGGGGTTCTGAAGAGAAGCCAGGGGCGCCTCATCAAGGGCAGGGGTGCTGAGGGTGCAGGTGCTGAAGAGCAGGTGTGGAGGCCAGTCAGGGGTGGGGAGTGTCGGGGTTGGTGGGGGGGGAAGGGCAGAGCACCAGTCTGGCACTGGGAGTTCAGCCCTGTTACTTAGCACAGCTCCTCTTGGCTTGTGACGATAGTCACTCAACTGTCTGAGTGGGGCCGTTGTGACGATCTGAGGCCTGGGAGAAAGTTTCGGGTACTTGCAGCACCACTGAGGTAAGAGATTATGCACTTGGGAGGGGACAGTCCCACGACCCATGACCCATGACCACCGTCCGTTCTTCTGCCCACCAATTCCAGGCCAGGATAAGCTCATGACCAGGCAGCCAGGTAGGAGGACACATACTAGACATGCTTATCAGGCATGGAGAAATGGGTCAGGGAGTTGAGCGTTGCCGGAAAGAGTAGAGCTGACAGGTGGGACCCTACCCTATCCGCAAGAACAGTTGCTGTGGCCAGGGGGAAGGCGGCCCAGAGAGGAGCCTGTATAGAATGCGGCCCATTGTCCCCGCTGAAACAACTGTCACTCTCCCCAGACTCAGCTGACAGGACCTAAGGTGGGGGGTGTGAGCTGCACCCCTCTGGTAACGCCTCACAGGGAAGTCAGCTGTTGGCACAGGACAGCTGCTCCCTGGGCAGCAGGAAGGAGGGGTGGGCACCAAGAGGCAGGAGTAGGAGGTAGGGAAGGACATGCCTGGCATATTTGATGGGTAGAGGGACAGCAGCAAAACCCACAAACCCCAGGCATAAATCTAACAAAGACTGAGTGAGACCCTAACGGTAAAGCAAGCACCATTTTTACAGAGGGACCAAAAAAAGAAGACCTGAACATACGGATTAACGTGCCCGGTAACAATGGTCAGGAGAGTATCAGGTTACACAAATGTTAGTTCTCCCCCTAATTAATCTGGAAATTCAGTGTGATTCCAATTAAGATCCCAACAGTGTTGGTTGCTTCCCTTTCTGGAATTGAGTAAGCTGATCAAAAAATGTATATGGAAGGGTCACCTGGGGGGCTCAGTCTCTGAAGCATCTGACTTCAGCTCAGGTCATGATCTCACAGTTTATGGGCTTGAGCCCCAGGTCGGGCTTTGTGCTGACAGCTCGGAGCCTGGATTCTGCTTCGGATTCTGTGTCTCCCCCTCTCGCTGCTCCTCCCCCGCTTGCACTCTGTCTCAGTCTCTCAAAAATGAATAAAAGTTAAAAAAAATTTTCTTAAATGCATGTGGAAGAAAAAAGGACCAAGGAGAAAAAGAAGAAAGGATACCAATCTGGCCCTACAGATACTACTCTGGCCAATCTAATAATATGGCAATTAAAACGGTGTGGCAAAATGCAAACATAGACACAGTGGCTAAGGAACAGAATAGAGAATTTAGAAACAGACCCCAGAGTATATGGGGCAGAGGGGGAGTTTCTGCTCAGAGGAGAAGGGACAGGGTTGGAGCCCAGGGTCGGAAATGGGGCTGGGACAGTTGGCCCTCCGTGAGGGAAAGAGAAGTGTTGACCTGTTGGTGTACCAACTACAGAAATATATCCCAGTAGCATCAGAGATCTGAATGTGGAAAGTACAACTATATAATATAGGAGCTGATCTTTAGGAATTTGGGATAGTAGATGCTTATTTGTGTCATAGATTTTTATAAACTTTTTGTGTTGTCTTCACAATTATACAAAAGTAGAGATAATAGTATGACCAACTCCCACGTATCAGTCACCCAGCTTCAATAATAATTCAAAAACTTTCAACTAACACAAGACACTCACGACAAAATGACAAGACCGTCCCTCCCAGACTGGGAGAAGACATTTGCAACCCACATACCTGGAAACGATTTGGTCTCCATCATAAACAAAATACTTCTATAATCAATAAGAAAACAGCACCAACAACAAGGAAACAGCAATAACAACAAGGAAAATGAACAAAGGTCATGAGCAGGTCATTTCCTGGAAAGGAGACACAAGTGACCCATACGCGTGAAAAGTTACTTATCTACACCAGCATAGGGGGAACTGCAAACGGTATCTGAAAGGGTTACCGTTCTGCATCTCTGAGAAGTAGATGAAGAGAGAGCTAATAGGCACATTTTATTTTATTTATTTTTTATTAAATTTTTTTAAAATGTTTATTTATTTTTGAGAAAGAGAGAGAGAGAGAGACAGAGCGTGAGTCGGGCAGGGCAGAGGGAGAGGGAGACACAGAATCTGAAGCAGAATCCAGGCTCCGAGCTGTCATCGCAGAGCCCGATGAGGGGCTCGGACTCACGAACTGCGAGATCGCGACCGAACTGAAGTCGGACGCTCAACCGACTGAGCCACGCAGGCGCCCTGGCACCATCATTTCAGAAGGCACTTTGGCGATATCTGGTGAAGCTGGAAACGCACATTTCCCTGGAATGCAGCAGTCCTACTTCCAGGTGGAAGAAATGTCCACAAATGTGCACAGGGAGATGTGTGCAAGGATATCCGTTGATGCTTTTTGCAACAACAACAACAACAACAAAACACACAGAAACAACCAATGTCCACCAATAGGAGAACAGAAAAGTCAACTTTGGAGCACCTGGCTGGCTGGCCCAGTCAGTGGAACATGGGACCCTTGATCTTGGGGTTATGAGTTCGTGCCCCACGTCGGGTGTAGAGATTACCTGAAATCTTTTAGGGGCCCTGGGGTGGCTGAAGAGCTGAATGCTCTTGCTTTCCTCTCGGGTCACGATCTCACAGTTTGTGAGATTGAGCCCCATGTCTGGCTCTGCACCCGTGGCGTGGAGCCTATTTGGGATTCTCTCTCTCCCTCTCTCTCTGCCCTTACGCCCCTCTCTCTTTCTCTCTCTAAAAAAAAAAAAAAAAAGTAAAAAAAATATCTTTTTTAATATTTCTTTTATTTTGGGGGGAGGGGCGGGGCAGAGAGAGAGGGAGACACAGAATCCAAAGCAGGCTCCAGGCTCTGAGTTGTCAACGCAGAGCCTGACGC
>NW_024412394.1:10550795-10551463 GCF_014898765.1 Herpailurus yagouaroundi | reverse complement strand
AGAGGGAGACACAGAATCTGAAGCAGAATCCAGGCTCCGAGCTGTCATCGCAGAGCCCGATGAGGGGCTCGGACTCACGAACTGCGAGATCGCGACCGAACTGAAGTCGGACGCTCAACCGACTGAGCCACGCAGGCGCCCTGGCACCATCATTTCAGAAGGCACTTTGGCAATATCTGGTGAAGCTGGAAACGCACATTTCCCTGGAATGCAGCAGTCCTACTTCCAGGTGGAAGAAATGTCCACAAATGTGCACAGGGAGATGTGTGCAAGGATATCCGTTGATGCTTTTTGCAACAACAACAACAACAAAACACACAGAAACAACCAATGTCCACCAATAGGAGAACAGAAAAGTCAACTTTGGAGCACCTGGCTGGCTGGCCCAGTCAGTGGAACATGGGACCCTTGATCTTGGGGTTATGAGTTCGTGCCCCACGTCGGGTGTAGAGATTACCTGAAATCTTTTAGGGGCCCTGGGGTGGCTGAAGAGCTGGATGCTCTTGCTTTCCTCTCGGGTCACGATCTCACAGTTTGTGAGATTGAGCCCCATGTCTGGCTCTGCACCCGTGGCGTGGAGCCTATTTGGGATTCTCTCTCTCCCTCTCTCTCTGCCCTTACGCCCCTCTCTCTTTCTCTCTCTAAAAAAAAAAAAAAAAAGTAAAAAA
>NW_024412394.1:10417290-10550695 GCF_014898765.1 Herpailurus yagouaroundi | reverse complement strand
TCCAAAGCAGGCTCCAGGCTCTGAGTTGTCAACGCAGAGCCTGACGCGGGGCTCGAACCCATGAACCTTGAGATCGTGACCTGAGCTGAAGTCCGACGCTTAACCAACTGAGCCACCCAGGTGCCCGAAATCTTTGTTGTTTTTTTTTTAAAAGAAAAGAAAAGGGGCGCCTGGGTGGCGCAGTCGGTTAAGCGTCCGACTTCAGCCAGGTCACGATCTCGCGGTCCGTGAGTTCGAGCCCCGCGTCAGGCTCTGGGCTGATGGCTCGGAGCCTGGAGCCAGTTTCCGATTCTGTGTCTCCCTCTCTCTTTGCCCCTCCCCCGTTCATGCTCTGTCTCTCTCTGTCCCAAAAATAAACGTTGGAAAAAAAAAATTAAAAAAAAAAAAAAAAAAAAAGTAAAGAAAAATCACCTTCATCATAAAATGGAATACCATACAACAGAGACAATGAGTGCACTAACTCTCATGTGTCAACAGGGATAAGTGTCAAAACATGATGTTGAGTAAGATAAAGCCAAGTGGAAAAATGTTATGAGCCAAATTATATAATTTATGTAAAAATTGTATTTTATTTTATTTTAAATGTTTATGTATTTTGAGAGAGAGAAATAGAGCAGGGGAGGGGGCAGAGAGAGAGGGACACACACACACAATCCCAAGCAGGCTCCACGATGTCAGTGCGGAACCTGATGTGGGGCTCGATCCCATGAACCGTGAGATCATCACCTGAGCCAAAATAAACTGACTGAGCCACCCAGGTACCCCTATGTAAAAATTTTAAATATATGAGCATTAGTACATATTTTTGTAGATACATACCTATGTAAAAATATAGGAGCAGGGGCGCCTGGGTGGCTCAGTCGGTTAAGCGTCTGACTTCGGCTCAGGTCATGATCTCACAGTTCGTGAGTTCGAGCCCCGCGTCAGGCTCTGAGCTGACAGCTCAGAGCCTGGAGCCTGCTTCACATTCTGTGTCTCCTTCTCTCTCTGCCCCTTCCCTGCTCATGCTGTGTCTCTCTCTGTCTCAAAAATAAATAAACATTAAAAAAAAATTTAAAAATATAGGAGCATCTGGGTGGCTCAGTGGGTTAAGTGTCTGACTTCTGCTCAGGTCATAATCTCACGGCTGGTGAGTTCAAACCCTGCGTTGGGCTCTTTGCTGACAGCTCAGAGCCTGGAGCTTGCTTTGGATTCTGTCTGTCTGTCTGTCTGTCTCTCTCCTGTCTTGTGTCCTATCTCTCTGTCTCTCAAAAATAAATGTTAAAAAATTAAAAAAAAAAAAAAAAGATGTACCACAAGATTAATGTTTCGTGCTTGCTGACACAACATCCACTCTACAGTAGCTGGATCAAGGAGCCCTTTTACCTTTCAAGCCTTATTATTTAAGAAATACAGACGTGGGGGCGCCTGGGTGACTCAGTCAATTGAGCGTCTGACTTCGGCTCAGGTCATGATCTCAAGGTTTGTGAGTTCGAGCCCACATCAGGCTCACACACTCACAGGGTGTGGCTTTCTTGGGATTCTCTCTCTCTATCATAATAAAGAAATAAATTAAAAAAAAAATAGAGAAATACAGGTATGCCTGGGTGGTTCCATCAGTTGAGCGTCCGACTCTTGATGTTGGCTCGGGTCACGATCTCATGGATCATGAGATCAAGCATGAAGCCTGCTTGGGATTCTCTTTCTCCCTCTCTCTCTCTGCCCCTCTTCTGTGTGTGTGCTCTCTCTCTCTCTCTCTCTATCAAAATAAATAAATAAATAAATATTAAAAAAAGGAACATCTGTGATTCATGGGAAGAGGTCAAGATAGTAACAGTAATAGGTGCTTGCTTCACAGACGCATTTACTAAAGTTGGAACAGTACAGAGATTAGCACGGCCCCTGGGAAGGATGATATGTGAAATCTTGAAAAAAAATCAACATTAATAGAAGTTAGGAAGAATTAAAAAATTTTTATTTTATTTTAGAGAGAGAGAGACACACCACACACACACACACACACACACACACACACACACACAGAGTGTGAGTGGGGGAGGGACAGAGGGAGAGGGAGACCCAGAATCTGAAATCTGAAGCAAGCTCCAGGCTCTGAGCTGTCCGCACAGAGCTTGATGTGGGGCTCGAACTCATGGACCATGAGATCATGACCTGAGCTGAAGTTGGACACTTAACTGACTGAGCCACCCAGGTGCCCTGAAGTTTGGAAGGATTTGATTCCAACCCTCGTGGAGGACTTTGAGGGGTTCGAGACTTCGGAGAGGAGGAAGTAGCTGTGGATGTGGTGGAAAGAACAAGAGAACTAGAATCAGAAGTGGAGCCTGAAGACGGGACTGAATTGCTACAAGCTCATGTCAGAACATGAACAAATGAGGAGCTGCTTCTGATGGATGAGCACAGAAAGTGTTTTTTTTTTTTTAAGTTTACTTATATTTGAGAGAGAGAGACAGAGAGAGAGAGTGCGTGGGGGAGGAGCAGAGAGAGAGGGAGAGAGAGAATCCAAAGCAGGCTCCACATTGTCAGCACAGAGCCCGACGTGGGGCTTGAACTCAGGAACCATGAGACCATGACCTGAGCCAAAGCCAGACATTTAACCAACTCAGCCACCCGGGCGCCCCTGAAGAAAGTGGTTTCTTGAGACAGAAGCTGCTCCTGGTGGAGAGGCTGTGAAGACTGATGAACTGACAACAGAAGTTTTGGAATTTTATGTAAATATAATTGATAAAGCCACGGCAGGAGGTGAGAGGACCGATTCCAGTTTTGAAAGAAGCTCTACCGCGGGGAAAATGCTATCACACAGCAGCACATGCTGCAATCATTCGTGAAAGGAAGAGTCAATGGATGTGGCAAACTTGACCGTTGTCTTATTTTAAGAAACTGCCACAGCCACCATAACCCTCAAGCCTCCAGCACCCTGATCAGTCAGCAGCCATCAGCAAGGAAGCAGGACCCTCCACCAGCAGAAAGATTGATTTGCTGAAAGCTCAGATGAAGGTTAGCATTTCTTTTCAGCAATAAATTAGTTTTTAAAAATTTTTTAAACATTTATTCATTTTTGAGAGACAAAGAGAGACAGAGCATGAGTGGGGAAGGGGCAGAGAGAGGGAGACACAGAATCCGAAGCAGGCTCTGGGCTCTGAGCTGTCAGCACAGAGCCTGACGTGGGGCTTGAACTCACGGACCGCTAGATCGTGACCTGAGCCGAAGTCAGATGCTCAACCGACTGAGCCACCCAGGCGCCCCAGCAATAAATTAGTTTTTAATTAAGATATGCACATTGTAGGGTGCCTGGGTGGCTATGTTGGTTAAGCGTCCAACTCTTGGTTTTGGCTCAGGTCCTGATCTCACCATTTGTGTGTTTGAGCCCCACGTCGGGCTCTGCGATGACAGTGCAGAGCCTGCTTGGGATTCGCTCTCTCTCTCTCTCTCTCTCTCTAAATAAATAAATAAATAAATAAATAAACTTCATTTTTTAAATTAAAAAGATTGTCTTTTTAGACATAATGCTATTGCACGCTTATGAGACTACAGTATAGTGCAAACCTAACTTTTATATGCACTGGGAAACCAAAAAATTCATTTCACTCGCTTTATTGCAATACTTGCTTTGTTGTAGTGTTTGGAACTGAACCCACACTATCTCTAAGGTACGCCTGAGTTGGTCTCTCCAACCTCTTGGGCTTTTTCTCTGGATTTCCCTAACTCTCTTCACCTTTCTCTCCCTCTTTTTTTAAGTTTATTTATTTATTTTGAGAGAGACAGATAGAGTGTGAGCAGGGGAGAGGCAGAAAGAGAGGGAGAGAGGGAGAATCCCAAGCAGGGTCTGTCGGCAGAGGCCGACATGGGGTTCGAACCCATGAACCTGTGAGATCATGACCTGAGATGAAATCAAGAGTCGGAAGTTTAACCAAAGGAACCACCCAGGCCCCCAGCATTTTTTTCCCTCTCTTTCTCTCCCTGCCTCCCCACAAGTTTCTGGACCCCAAGAAGTAAAGGCAGTGTGGGCTGGCAGCAGGGAGCATGGTGCTGGGAGTGCCTCTTGCTTCTGGCTGTTCTCCGGGGGTGTCCTTCTTTCTACACTCAGTCTCTCCTTGGGTGTCCAGAAATGGCCCCTTTCTGCCCTCCCTTCCTTCTCTGGCTCCCTTAGGCAGGAATTGGTGCTTTGTGCCAGGGATGAGGCTGGGATCAGGGACGCAGAAATAGGACAGGCACAGGAGACAGGTCAGGGGAACCCAACAACGTGGAGGTGACCTTGCCACGCCCCCCATGGCATTCCAGGGGAGCAAAGCCTGTGCCCTGAGCCACAGACCCAGAAGGCCACCAGACCTCTCTTTATCTCCTCCTGTCCTCTGTGAATCCAAGAGGAGAGCCCCACCCACTTCCTTCCTCTCCCTTGCACCCACCTCTCTCAGTGAGGGAATTCCGAAAATATGAGGGAAGGCACTGGAAACCCAGCCTAAAGGTTCTTGGAAGACCTGGAAGGCTGGGTTTGGGGAATGCACATCTCCAATACCACTGAAGGTAAATCCATGTGAGTTATGGCAAAATAGATGTAGTGAAACTCTGTGTCATTCAACCGAAGGGTCGATTCTGTTTGAATCTGATAACACAAATGTCAAAGAAAAGAAAATATGGGCATGGTTCTTTTGTAAAGAGCTACATTTTAAACACGTTTCCATCCTTGAGATAGATAAATAGATATCTACACAAAAATCCACCTACAGAATTCCCATTAGAGTTAGAATCATTCCAGGAGAGGATGGTTGTGTGATTGGGTCAGTTTTATTCGAAGAGGGCAGCTTTCAGACTGAGTGATACTAATATATATTATTTAATAGGGACACAATATGGGGTGGTGGTTAAGCAAATAGGCTCCGCTCAGGGTTCAAATCCCAGCCCTTCTGCCTCCATTGTGGAATCTTAGGCAAATGAGTCATTAACGGCTCCGGGCCTCAGTTTACCTTTCTGTGAAATGGAGCCAATTTAGAATGAGAAGGCTTTTACTACTGGTTAGATATTAGAACAGCGCCTGGTATAGAGAACATGCTCAGTGAATGGAGCACTCCTGTTTTTTTAATAATGTACCCACATCTCATATTCATTGGTCCTTATAATTTTCCCTGGAGTGTTCTCTTCCCTAGACAGATGAAAAAAACTGAGGTTCAGCGAGGACCTCGGTGACAGTCGGAAGAGGGTGCGGGGAAGACAGTCGAGGTAGAGAAGTTTGCACCTCAGACCCAGGAGGGTTCTAATTCCCCGCACGGCCAGGTTGGCCCCACAAGAGGCGTCCTTGGTGGAGAGCTTTGGACGTTGGAAATAGGGAGTGAGCACGTTAGCTAGGACACCCATTCATTTCCCTCCTCAACAAACATAGTTAGTGTTCCTGCGAAGGCCCTTGAAATACCTTGAAATAAGTCAGTGAAAGACAGCCCTGCCACCGGCTGTCAGTAAGGCACCCAGAGGAGTAAACAGGAAATTACAATAAGGAGAGACGATTGTGCTGCCAGGGAAAAGTGCCTGGCGCCTGAGGAGTCCAGGGCGCCTGGCCAGCATGGCCTGGGGAGCAGGCGTGCAAGTTCTCTTAGAAGGCCTCCCACAAGACTGGCCGAGCTTGAAGCCAGCTGAGGTCTAGGCGAGGGCGGGGGTTCGGAGAGGAAACAGGAAGAGAAGGCAGAGGCCGAAGGTGCGCTGGGGGCAGAGGGCGACCCTGCTGCAGGGAGGAGGAACAGAATCCAGATGAGGAAGAGCCTGAGCCAAGATGGAGGTCAAACAGCGGGGTGAATTCAGGAAATGTCCGGTGCGCGCGAGGCGGGGGCTGGAAACAGTGCTTGGGCGAGTCTGGGTGGTTCTGACTAGCTGGTGCCACTAAGGGAACGAGGGACAGCAGACTCACTCTGGGGGACGGGTTGAGGAAGCCAAGTTTCCAACAAGGCGAAGGTGCTTCTGCAAGACCCACAGGACCTGGAGGCTCACGTCTCTGGCAGGAGCGTGTGCAGCGGTTAACCTCGGGCAGCGTGGGAGAAATGTGGCGCATTGGGCGAGAGAATGAGGCTGCAGAGGCGATGGGCAGGAGGGGCACCTCCAGCGGACCTGCCTGTGGAGACAGAATAAACGCAAGGAGAAATGCGAGGGGTGTGAAAGTGCAGCGATAGACTCCCAAAAGGGAGATTTAACAAATTGAAAAAAAAAAAAAAAAAAAAAAAGAAATTTATTTTGTAAATAAATGCACCCACAGATACAAACACACAAAGGCATTGAGAAACAGGAAGTGGTTATCCTGGGAAGTAGGCTTAAAGGTGAATTTTGGTTTTCTTCTGTGTGCTTTTCTCTATTTTCCATGTTCTAATGAGAATATGTAATCCTGGGGGGCGTCTGGGTGGCTCAGTCGGTTAAGCATCCACCTTCTGCTCAGGTACCAATCTCTTGGTTGGAGCCTCACCCCTGGCTTCGCACTGATAGCTCAGAGCTTGCTTGGGATTCTCTCTCTCTCTCTCTGTCTCTCTCAATGTCTCTCCTGCACACGCATGCTCTTTCTCTCAAAAATAAACAAACATAAAAAAAAAAGAATATGTAATCCCAGAAGTCAAAGGACACAATAAATGTTATTTACAATAAGAAGAGTCTTTATGGGGCGCCTGGGTGGCGCAGTCGGCTAAGCGTCCGACTTCAGCCAGGTCACGATCTCGCGGTCCGGGAGTTCGAGCCCCACGTCGGGCTCTGGGCTGATGGCTCAGAGCCTGGAGCCTGTTTCCGATTCTGTGTCTCCCTCTCTCTCTGCCCCTCCCCCGTTCATGGTCTGTCTCTCTCTGTCCCAAAAATAAATAAACGTTGAAGGAAAAAAAAAAAAAAAAGAAGAAGAGTCTTTATAGAGCCAGATGTCACCAAGAGGTCAAATGTCACCAGGACGAATGAGGAACTAGAGGGGTTTTGGGACATGGCTCTGAGAGGGGACAGGTGGCCTGAGGAAAGCAGTTCTGCTGGAGTGAAAGGGAGGAGTGGGGTCCGTGTGGCAGGCATTAAAACCCAGTGGAGGGGTGCCTGGGTGGCTCAGTCAGTTAAGCGTCCGAATTCAGCTCAGGTTATGATCTTGTGGTTCACAAATTCAAGCTCTGGGTCGGGCTCTGTACTGACAGCTCAGAGCCTGGAGTTGCTTTAGATTCTGTGTCTCTGGCTCTCTCTGCCCCTCTGCCTCTCACGCTCTGTCTCTCTGTCTGTCTCTCTCTCTCTCTCAAAGGTAAATAAATAAACATTAGGGGAAAAAAAACAGTGGAAAGACAAATGACAAACAAAGGGAAATGTTCGCAGCCCCTATGGCAGAACAAAGACAAATCTTCCTAAAATATAAATAGCTCCTAGACTTGTATAAGGAAAAACACAAAAGCCTAGTATAAAATTGGACAAAGAATATACAGAGGCAGCTCACAGAAAATGAAATGCTAGCAAAACGGGAGTCTTAGCTCAGTTTCAACTTGCAATAAGAAAAATGCAAATTATGAGGACACTGAGAAACAATTTTGTTTCTACCAGATTAGAGATATGTAAAAGTTTTACCACATACCGTGTTGATGTGGGGAGATATGCACTCTTTTATATTGCTGGTGGCAGTATAAATTCCCCCGATTTGGAGGGAGCTTAATATATATAATGAATTACTGACGTATATGCTTTTTGTAAATTTTGCTTTTAAGATTTATTCATTTTTCAGGGACAGACAAAGCATGAATGGGGAAGGGGTAGAGAGAGAGGGAGACACAGACTCCAAAGCAGGCTCCAGGGTCTGAGCCATCAGCACAGAGCCCGAAGCGGGGCTCGAAATCACAGACCTCCAGATCATGACCTGAGCCGAAGTCGGATGCTTAACCAACTGAGCCACCCAGGCGCCCTGATGTATATATTTTTTAACTTAATATCCCACTTGTAGAAACGTATCTTCTAGAAATCTCTGCATTATATGAAACGCCATGTGTGGTGTCATTCATTGTAGCATTGGTTATAATAGTTGAAGATTGGGAACAACTGTCAGGAAAGAACAGATAAGTCAACGTCAAGACTTCACTACATAGTGAGATCCTATGCCGCTATGAAAAAATCATACAGAACCTCTCTGTGCACCAATAGAAAAATATCTCCAAGGTATCTATTTTAATTACTTTAAAAAATAAACTATTTTTTAAAGTTTATTTTATTATTTATCTTTGAGGGGGAGGGGCAGAGAGAGAGGGAGACAGAGGATCTGGGCTCTGCGTTGACAGCAGCGAGCTTGATGTGGGGCTCGATTCACGAACAGTGAGATCATGACTTGAGCCGAAGTCGGACACTTAACTGACTGAGCCACTCAGGCGCCCCACCTATTTATTTGAGAATAGTTTTACATTTACAGAGAAATTGTGAAGATAGTACAGACTATTTCTGTATCCCCCACACCCAATTCCCCCTATAATTAGCATCTGACCTTAGGATAGTACGTTCGGTACAATTAAGGAACTGATATTGATACATTAGTATTAACTGAAACCCATACTTTATTCAGATTTCCCTAGCTTTTACCCAGTGTCCCTTTTCTGTGCCAGGGTCCCATCCAGGAGACCACATGACACTTAGTTGTCTTTTTCTCCTTAGGTTCCTCCTCTGTGTCTCAGACTTTCCTTGTTTTGGTGACCTCGACAGTTTTGAGGAATCCCGGGCAGGTGTTTTGCAAAATGTCCCTCAGGTGAGATTTGTCTGTTTTTCTCATGATTAGACTGGGGTTTTGGGGTTGGGGGGAAAGAAACCAAAGAAGTAAAAAGCCATTCCTGTTGACGCTGACCTTGATCAGCTGCCTGAAGTTGTGTTTGTCAGGTTTCTCTACCATGAAGTTACTCTTTCCTCCCACTTTTCATACTGCCCTCCTTGGAAGGAAGTCACTAGGTGCTGCCCACACTTAAGGGGTGGGCAATCACGCTCCACCTTTGACGTAGTCTCATCGTTGTGTTCTTTGTTTTTGCTATTATTTTGAGCATTTCCTTACTTTCTGGCACAAGACGCGTTGGGCTCATCTTATACCTTTCCTGCACCAGCTCTAGAATCAGACATTTCTCCCACAAGCCCCAGTTCTGTTTATTGGTGAATGGTATTAGAAACCAAGTACTGGGCACTTGGTGTGCTCATTGCTACTGGAGTGTTGTTGCTTTGGGCCCTCTCAGCCTGCAGAGGAAGGAAATGCGTGTGTGTATACTGACCCCAGTATACACACATATCTATAAATATATTGTATGTAGTCATCTGTATCTATGTTAAGCTAAACATGAATTCATATTGATATCTCCAAGTCTGATCTATGACCACATGGATCATCTAGCCTCTTTTCCTGGCTTATCTGTAATATTCCCAAGATAATAATTTTTTTTTT
Source organism: Herpailurus yagouaroundi (assembly GCF_014898765.1). Lineage (NCBI taxonomy): Eukaryota > Metazoa > Chordata > Mammalia > Carnivora > Felidae > Herpailurus > Herpailurus yagouaroundi. The sequence goes on along the minus strand of NW_024412394.1, from coordinate 10,541,307 downwards.
TTTTAAGAAAAAAAGGAGGGTGCAGGGGCACCTGGGTGACTCAGTCAGTTGAGCGTCCGACTTTGGCTCAGGTCATGATCTCGAGGTCTGTGAGTCTGGGCTCCGCATCGGGCTCCGTGCTGACAGCTCAGGGCCTGGAGCCTGCTTCGGATTCTGGGTCTCCCTCTTTCTCTGCCCCTCCCCCACTCATGCTCTGTCTCTCTGTCAAAAATAAATAAACATTAAAAAAAATTTAAGAAAAAAAGGAGGGTGCAGACTGATGAGTATACCAGGCTACCTTTTGTGCAAAGAGGGTAGAGAAATAAAATATGTTTGGGGGCACCTGGGTGGCTCAGTCAGTTAAACATCCGACTCTTGGTTTCGGGTCATGATCTCACGGTCCGTGAGTTCGAGTCCCACATCTGGCTCCGTGCTGACAGCTCAGAGTCTGGAGCCTGCTTCGGATCCTATGTCTCCCTCTCTCTCTGTCCCACCCCTGCTCATGTTCTGTCTCTCTTCGTCTTTCAAAATTGAATACATGTTTAAAAAAAAAATTTTTTTTAAAGGTTAAGATGGGAAAGTTTATATTCTGTTGAAACCGTCATTTAAAAAAGGTACAAAAAAGTTATTTTGTTCATTTTGCTTTACTGTTTTCCACTCAGCATATTTTCAGAATCTTATAGCCGTGGCTGTGTGGTGTCCAGTCTACTGCTCCTGTTATGTGGTAGTCCATAGTTTTTCTAGCACATTCTATTTTTTAAATTGAGAAATAATTGACATATGACATTATATTATATTAGTTTATATACATTATAAACATTATATTGGTTTACATACAAATATGATTCCATTTTTTTTTCTTGTGTTGAGAACTTTTAAGAACTCTTTGGGCAGGGCACCTGGATGATTCAGCAAGTGCAACATCTGACTCTTGATCTTAGTGTTGTGACTTCGCCCCACGTTGGGTGTAGAGATTACTTAAAAATGAAATCTTAAAAAAAAAAGAACTATTCTCCTAACAACTTTCAAACATACAACCGTATTATTAACTATAGTCACAAAGCTGTACATTACATCCCCATGACATATTTATTTTATAACTGGAAATTTATACCGTTTTTTAAAATTAAAAAAAAAATTTTTTTAACGTTTATTTATTTTTGAGACAGAGAGAGACAGAGCATGAACGGGGGAGGGGCAGAGAGAGAGGGAGACACAGAATCGGAAGCAGTCTCCAGGCTCTGAGCCATCAGCCCAGAGCCCGATGCGGGGCTCGAACTCACGGACCGTGAGATCGTGATCTGAGCTGAAGTCGGACGCTTAACCGACTGAGCCACCCAGGCACCCCTATACCTTTTGACCCTCTTCACCCATTTTGCACACACCCCCATCCCCACCAATCTGTTCTTTATATGTATGAGTTAGATTTTTTGCTTTTGGCTTTGTTTTTGTTTTTTTTTTTTTTTTTTTAAGATTCTACACATAAGTGAGATCATACATATTTGTCTGTCTTTGTCTGACTTATTTTACTCAGTATAATGCCCTCAAAGCCCATCCATGTTGTTGCAAACGGCAAGATTTCTGGCCCACTTTAGACCCCGCTTTCTCAGAAACCAGAAGACAAAGCTATGTGCTATTCTGAGGGACTGGAGAAGTCAGGCTGAGGGGGTTCCTCTGATGTGGCCTCATCCTTGCAGAAAAACTGGAAGCCGTGGAGGGGGGCCTGAAGGAAATGGGGGCAGCAGCTGCAGAGAATGGCAGTTAGTCATCAAGATGTGAAATCTAGATTGCCACATGGCCTCGATCAAGGTCACCCAGCCTGAGCTGTGCAGGTTGCAGGCAGCACGGGCCAGGGCCCTTCCCCAGCCAAACCCTACCTCCCCGTTCCGTGCACAGAGGAAGCTAGCCACACTGAAGGCCAGGGGAGAAGACCAGAAAGTGTAGTTACAGATCCTTGAGAGACAGCAAGGACAAAGTGGGAATGACCTTCCAGGGCATTAGGCTGAGAGAGCAGGCAAATGAGGTTGAGCTGGGATCAAGTCCAAAGGGACTGGAGAAACAGGGGGCGGGATGCCGCCTTGCCCGGGGGCCGCCCCGCCCCGCCCCGCCGGCGCGGGCGGCCCCCCCCCCCACTTCTGTTTCAGAGTCTGGATGTGGGAGAATGTGACGCATGCACGCTTGCATATGTGTTAGATGCATGTGTTCATTAGATGCATTTATCACATGTATGCTAATTCATTTCGCTTCTCGAATGCTAGGCAGCCGCCATGTGGTGCAACTCTGGGCGTGCACCACACGATCTAGGTGAATGACACTCCCTCTGATTGGTCAGCATACAAACTACAGGTGGGGCTCCTTCATCTAAAAGTGATGATGATGATGAGTTTACCACCCGGGGAGCGCTCACTGCTCACTAAGCACTGAGCACACTTTGATCTCTGTTGTCCACCCGACACCCCCTGAGAGGTAGCCAGGGGCATCCCTGTTAAAAAGAAAACCACGGGCCCCTCATGGAGTCACTTATGTTAAGGCCCCACATCAGCAAAGCAAGACTAATACCTGACTTAACTGCAGTTTCAACCCCTCCCAGGAATGTGACCTTAAATCAGTCAACCTGGAATTTCTTGGGCAGCGCTAGGAAATGTACAGATAGACTGCTTCCGTTCCCTTTGCCTGAAACAATACACTGCTAATAATTTCCCTTTCCCGCTTCCTCTCTGCCTTTGCAAACCTTCCTTTTTCTACAGCTGGACGGAGCTTTTTTCTCTTTGCTGGGTGGGACACTGCCTGATTCATGAATTATTCAATAAAGCCAGTTCGATCTTTCCAACCACTCAGTTGAATTTTGGTTGTTTAACAGATTTGGCGGCCGCGGCAGACCCCGAAGAAGACTGTGGATAGGCGCGGTAGCTGCGAACCCCTTTTTGAGTTCACTGTCTTTCTCACCGTTTCCCGGGGCTGTGGGTAAGTCCCTCTCAGTTGGGAACCGGGCTTTCTTTGCGATGAGTTCCTGATCTAACTGGCTTCCCGGTCCAGGGCTTAGTGGGTCAGTTTGAGTTGGCAAGCTGAGGCTGTAGCCCTTGGTTCAGTCTTCAGTTCCCCAGTGGTTGGAACTGCTCGCCCCAGATGGAGACTGAGGTCTGCCTGTGGAGTCCACACTGGAATTGCTGGCAGTGTGCAGAGTCTTCTATGGGCTGGTCCGCAGTGACTTCTAAACCCTCGTTCTTGGTTCTGTCCTCAGATTCCACGCGGGGAGCTGCTGGTGGCAGCTGTGTTTCTCCATTTGTATGGAATCAGTCTGCAGTCCCCATTCTTTGAGGTCAGGTTGTCCTTTCCCTGCCCCCTAGTTCTTTGGGTACTGCTGCGGCCACGGTCGGTTTCCTTGGTTTCTGTGGCTTTCTGTTAGTGTACCCACAAGGTAAGGTGTAATTGCAGATGGGGATCTTGGAAGCCAAAAAGCCACAAAAATTGGTGGGCATGGGTCAAGCATTTAAGAGTTGTTAGAGGGTGAAGAGTGCCACCTGACCCAAAGACGCCGTGTTAGGATAAGTTGGCCACAGAATGGGTTAGATCGACACTAAGTCATCTACCAACCTCAAGAAAATTTTCGCGCGGGGCATCTGGGTGGCTCCGTCTGTTAAGTGTCCGACTTTAGCTCAGGTCACAATCTCAGGGTTCGTGAGTTTGAGTCCCGCGTCAGGCTCTCTGCTGTCAGCACAGAGCCTGCTTCAGATCCTCTCCCGCCCCCCCTCCCACCCCCACTCCCCTCTATCTCTCTCTCAAAAATAAATAAACATTTAGGGCGCCTGAGTGGCTCAGTCAGTTAAGCATCCAGCTCTTGATTTTGTCTCCAGTCATGATCTCATGGTTTGTGGGTTCGAGTCCCGCAGTGGGCTCCGTGCTGATGCGAGGCGTCGGCTGGAGATTCTCTCCTTCTCCTCTGTCTCTGCCCCTCCCCCACTCTCTATCTCAAAATAAATAATAAATAAACAAGTAAATAGACATTTAAAAAAAGAGACAATTTCTGTGCAATGAGGTGAAACACTGAAACACCACACAAACCCAATTCCATATGCATCTTTCTTAGGTATTAATCTGGCTTCGAGAAACCCAGAAGCTTAATGAAAAAAACAAGCAAACAAACAAACAATAAAAATAAGTAAATAATTAATAAAGATGGGATCCTTAATTTTTACAGAGTCAAGTGTACCACCTTCCAGCGCACCTGCTTCTTTTATGTCTAAGAACTTCGGTTCTGGAAGGTATAGATATTTACACAAATGGCAAAATCTTACTAAGCTTGATTTGCATTCTGAGGAACTTGGCTTCATAACCCTCAGGTGGCGATCCCCAAAATAAGGCCAAAGTGAGTTGTACTTCATTTACAGCTAGATCTGGCTGGACAGAAATGTAGGTTAAACTCCTTTACCAGCCCTCAGGGGAATTTCAGTGGCGATTAGGAAGAATGTTCCAATCAGATAAGATCATTTAAGAAGTACACGTAAAAACAAAGGCTTCAAAATTGCAAAACCAGCTTTATTGAAACTTTCGGTGCAAAAAAGCTGATAAAAAATTACGAAGACACAGAAGTAATACAAACGACTGTAAGACTGTCCTAATTCTTACTGCCTCCCCCTCCCTCTATCCTTTACTCAAAGATTCCTTCTAGTTATCCTCTGTCTGAATTGCCTTTATACTACATGACTGGAGACAAAAGTCCACCGGTTTAATCACTTTACAGACACCACCATATCTGTTCTCAAAGGAGTCCCCCCTACTCCCCCTTGAGCCTCTCCCAGAGCTGATGGGACTCTGTGGAAATCTTCTGGTAAGCTGTTACATTGTTCCCTGAGACAGCCAAAGGAAAACTAAAATTAAAAGCCAAACAAAGCCTTGCCAAATTCTGGTAAATATCAGAGCTATACTCTTTCCACTTTAAGCCCCACTCAGAACCTTAGGATGGGATCCTGGAAAAACTGATGGAAGCTGGCTAGAAGGCTGTTTCCTGTCAGTGAAATGTACCCACGAAGAAAGAAACTAACAAACATTTCACCATGGGTGGGTAGATGTCAGTCCTCCACATTCAGGCTACAGCCCAGTTCTTCAGAAGAGGGATTAAAGGCAACTGTCCTTATCTTACAAATCTTTACAAAACTAGACTTGCAGCTCTAAAGGCAATTCAAAGTTCACCTATTTCTTTACTAATTCCCAAACCTCCCCTATCTCAAGCGGCTTGTAAATGATTGACTTTACAAAGCCAAAGTCCTTCTTGGAGGAATTTGCATTCTCTTCCTGGGACTTTGAGATAAAAATATTAAAAGTACAAACCTCAGGGAAGCCATTCTTTCCCCCTCTTTAAAAAAAATTTTTAATAATGTCTTGGGGTGCCTAGGTGGCTCAGTCGGTTAAGCATCCGACTTCAGTTCAGGTCATGGTCTCGCAGTTTGTGGGTTCGAGCCCCACGTTGGGCTCTGTGCTGACAGCTCAGAGCCTGGAGCCTGCTTCCAGTTCTGTGTCTCCCTCTCTCTGTGTCCCTCCCCTGCTCATATTCTGTCTCTCTCTGTCTCTCAATAATAAATAAACATTAAAAAAAATTTTTTTTAGAAATTAATAATGTCTTAATTCTAGAAGTCTGTATGGCTTAATTCCCTTCACTTATTTTGCCCAAAGTAATTCTTACCAGAAGTAGAATGAAAGGGAGAAAGGCAATTAGAAGTTTTTTAGTTTAATTAAAAAAACTTTTTTTATTTGAGAGACAGCCATCTGGAGAGAGAGAGAGAGAGAGAGAGAGAGAGAGAGAGAGAGAGAGAATCTTAAGCAGGTTCCATAGTCAGCTTGGAGCCTGATGAGGGGCTTGATCCCACAACCATAAGATCACGACCTGAGCCAAAATCAAGAGTCAGAAGCTCAACTGACTGAGCCACCCAGGCACCACAGGCCATTTGAAATTTACATGAATGGGGGCGCTTGGGTGGTTTAGTCAGTTAAATGTCTGACTTCGGCTCAGGTCATGATCTCGCAGTTTGTGAGTTCAAGCCCCGCATTGGGCTCTCTGCTGTCAGCACAGAGCCCGCTTCAGATCCTCTGTCTCCCTCTTTCTCTGCCCCTCCCCCTTGTTGCTCTGTCTCTCTCTCTCTCTCTCTCAAAAATGTTAAAAAAAAAAGAAACTTAGACGAATGAAAAGTCATGTGTTTTCTTCCACAAATATTAGTAGAAAAATCTTTAGCAATCTGAGCAAGCCACCTGAACTTATTTCATCTGCCAGAAAAAGTTTGGATCTAACTGTTCTTTTATAAACTAGTGGGTTTTGTATTTTCATGCCTGTCTCGTGGTTAAAAATTTTAAAACAATAATTGTAAAGTCTCTGTTTATATGTTTATTGTAGATAGGTGACATTTTCTACTTCTGTATGGAATTGCTAGAATTAATTTGCGAAGGCTTCTATTTAACTGGCTTAAAAATAACCACTTATAAATGAAATATTTCTAAATTTCAGAAGTATAATAGAAGCTAATCCAAGTGCTTTTCAGGTTCACATGCTCTGGGAAGATATTTTAGTATTAAAGCTAGCTTAAGGTTGTTAGTTTAATTAAAATAAACATGTCTTTGAAGTTATTAGCATTAAATATAATACTTTTATCCTACCCTGGTTTGCTAATCGAGTAAGGTCACATTATCTCTGTTACAAAATTTGTCAACAAGAAAAATACCTTGGGACAATAGTTGATTTTATCTAATGTCTCATGAAGTTTTTGTGGGTAATCTAAACATAATTGTTAAGAAAAAATAAATTGAGTAGATATAAATAAGATAAAAAAATCTTAGGTAAACTTTTAAAATAATTTCCTCATGGGGCGCCTGGCTGGCTCTGTCGGAAGAGCATGCGACTCTTGATCTCAGGGTTGTGAGTTCGAGCCCCACATTGGGAGAAGAGATTACTTAAAAAAAAAAAAAAAAATTCCTGAAATCTTTTAAACATCTTTTTTGTTTTGTTTTCAAAGTAGGCTCCACACCCAGCTTGGGGCTTGACTCTGAGAACAAGATTTGCATAGCCTACCGACTGAGCCAGGCAGACACCCCTTCCTCAAGTCTTTTTGGTAACCTGAAATCTTAAAGTTTTGCTAAGTGATGAGTTAAGTTAAATTCAAAGAATATCTAGATCATTTCCAAATAAGATAAAATGCTGAAACATTAATTACTGAACACAGGCTTCTCCTTTTTTTTTTTTTTTGCTTCCTTTTATAGACAAGCTAAAAATAATTGCCTCTATTAATAAACATGGTTTATGCCATGGTGAGAAATTTTCTATAAAAAAGCATATTCTGAGGCTCCCAGGTGGCTCGGTCGGTTAAGTGTTCAACTTCGGCTGAAGTCATGATCTTGCGGTCTGTGAGTTTGAGCCCTGCATCGGGCTCTGGGCTGACAGCTGGGAGCCTGAAGCCTGCTTCAGATTCTGTGTCTCCCTCTCTCTCTGCCCCTCCCTTGTTCATTCCCTGTCTCTCTCTCAAAAATAAAGATTAAAAAAAAAATTTTTTTTAAAGCATGTTCTCAGAAATCACATTAAGTATTTATGTCTGACAATTCGCAGTATGCTAATATAAAAGACAGTTCACAATTATTTACTTCTTAGCTAAGGTTCCTAAGGGTTAAGAATTCAAATTAATACGTGTGATTACAGCTACTAGAAGTAATGCAAGAACAGGATGTGTGCTTTCAGTAAAAGAAGTTAATGGAAATGCATTTTTGTAGACAGAAATATAGTAATTTTGTTCTAAAATAGGGGTACTTAAAGAAGAAAATAGAGGACAAAATCTGAATGTAAAACAGAAAGAGTTGTAGAAGATTTGTGGAAAAGGAAATTTTCAAAAGGAATTTTAATATGTGATCAAGTTGGTTAAGATTAAAATGAACTTATTTAAAAATGAGATTTAGGGGTGCCTGGGTGGCTCAGGTGGTTAAGCACCTGACTTCAGCTCAGGTCATGATCTCACGGTTCATGAGTTCAAGCCCCAAATCAGGCTTTCTGCTGTCAGCGCAGAGCCCATTCTGGATCCTCTGTCTCCCTCTCTCTGACCCTCCCCCTGCTCTCTCTCTCTCTCTCTCTCTGAAAAATAAATAAACATTAAAAAAAATGAGCTTTAGTATCAAAAGTAAACAGCTGCAAAATTAGAAGTTAGCTTTTCTTGCTGTCAAAAGGACAAAGTTTTCTCAGGGCATCTGGTCAGCTCAGTGGGAAGAGCATGTGACTCTTGATCTTGGGGTCATGGGTTTAAGCCCCACATTGGATGTAGAGATTACTTAAAAAAAAATATATATATATATATATATTTTATATATGTGTGTGTGTGTATATATATATATAAACTTAAGATATATATATATATAAACTTAAAAAAAGAATATTTTTTCTAGATTATTGACCTGTTCTTAAGAAGACATTATAAACAAAGGTTTTTCTTCACCTTTAATGTAATCTGCCTAGAAACGCAAAGATTGTATGCTTGCCTTTATTGAGTCTCTGATTACTTAGGAAAAAAAAAAAAACCCTTGAATCTTTTTAATGCTAAAAGAGTTGAAATTTTTAATAACTATTTTAACTTTCTGTATTTGCTTGCAAAGTCTTTACTTCTTGCTTTGGTTAAATGGATGACTAAGTATTGTGAAAGTGACCTATGATTCTATTTGCCCACGTGTTTTAAAACCTTTTTGATTGATTGATTTTGAGAGAGAAAGTGGGTGAGCATGAGAGGAGGAGGGACCGAGGGAGGGAGAGAATCTTAAGCAGGCTCTACGCTCAGGACCGCGAGATCATGACCTGAGCCGCAATCAAGAGTCGGATGCCTAACTGACTGAGCCACCCAGGTGCCCCAACCTTTTTGATATTTTTGATGAGCTTCCCCCAAATCAAATCCTAAATAGTCTTTTTGACCTTGAACTACCTTTGAGTTATTCCAGATGTTTCCCAGAACATCTCAAAGGATTTGTTCTCTCTCCTTATAAAAAGGGAGATGTCAAACTTAATTAGGCTTATCTGGTATATTAAATTACATGGGGAGCAATGTCAAATAAGAAATAATACTGATGTGGGAAACAAAAGCAAAAGGAAACACAGATAAAATTCAGTTTCCTTATAACCAGCTGCCCAATGACAAATACTTGAGGCAGGCAGAGAATAACATTCTTCCAGGAACTCCCAACTATCTTATTGTTAATGCTTTGCCAGAGGGAAAAACAACCTTAGCTTGACAATAGCTAGGCCTCCAGGATCTTGTGGGTCTTCTTAGCACATGAAAGTCCTTTTGGAAACTTCCCCTTGCTTTTACCTCCCCTAGCTCCCAACTATCGAATTAGTCACTCCTCACAATCCCAGTGCAACTCTTTCTGCCCAGAGGTCCTGTCTCTGTGCTTTAAGAAAGCCACCCTTTTGCACCAAAGACTTCTCAAGAATTCTTTCTTGGGGCGCCTGGGTGGCTCAGTAGGTTAAGTGTCCAACTTTGGCGCAGGTCACGATCTCATGGTTCACAAGCTCGAGCCCCGTACCGCTTTGGATCCTCTGTCCCTCTCTGTCCCTGCTCCTCTCCCTGCTTCTCCAAAGTAAATAAACATTTGGGCACCTGGGTGGCTCAGAGGTTAAGTGTCCAACTCTAGATCTCGGCTCAGGTCATGGATCTCATGGGTCATGAGTTCAAGCCCCACATCAGGCTCTACAAGGACAGTGCAGATCCTGCTTGGGATTCTCTCTCCCCTCTCTCTCTGCCCCTACTGGGCTCATACTCTCTCAATCTCTCTCTCCCTCTCAATAAATAAACGTTTAAAACAAACAAACAAACAAACAAACATTAACGAAAAGAATTCTTTCTTGGCCATTGGCTTCGAACCCCAACACGTCAAACTGCATTGGTACTAAGCCTTCTTTATATTATGCCTGTATATGTTATGCCCAGAATTCGCAATCCCCAAAGACCACCAGGGAGCCGGGTCCGATGCAAAAGCAAAGAGCCTTTATTCGAGCTAGATCCAGCTCAATCCCCAACCTGTACTGACGCAGCGGTGAGATGCCGGAGAGAGCCAGAGAGTTTCAAAAGCACAGAGGTTTTATAGGAGTCTAGGGGCAGTTGGTGAGATAATGGTTGTGGCCTTAGCTGATTGGCTGGGGAAGGGTTGTGGCCTTAACCTATTGGCTGGGGAAGGGTCGTGGCCTCAGCCAATTGGCTGGGGAAGGGTCAGAGTCCCATTAGGCAGGTTGCTGGGCGGGTTTTGAACGGGTGAGCGGGAGATTACTCAAGGGGAGGAGGCGTGGTCTGAGGTTTCTGCGATTTTCCCGGAAAGGGGGCCATGTCGGGGACATAGTCACTGAAGGTGGAGGACACAGAACAAGATGGAGTCGGCTGGCGTAGGTCTGCTCTTTCATATACATGTTCTGGAAAACTTGTAAAATCCCTGGCAATCTGATGTGTCCTAATATAATGTTGGCACTTGTAATTCTAATTACTGTCTTAAAATGTAGGTCGCAAGAATACCCAAGTTTCTTTGTCAATTGCATTACAATGAACTCTCATCAGATCTTTTTACCCAGGTCATGTTTAAGTCCTTTATCATTTACAGGCAGTTATTGTTTTACTCAGATACTTTTATAGAACCTTCCTGTAAGCGAGTTTCATCTTCAGAGAAATTCATGGAAAGGAGTCTGCCAAGTACCATCGAACTCACGCATTGCGAGATCACGACCTGAGCCGAAATCAAGAGTCACATGCTCAACCGTCTGAGCCACACCGGAGCCCGTAGAATACAGATTTCTGGTAACTTTCAGATCATACAACTGGACTGGTGAGAACAAAGCCTGCTCTTGAATCTCCTTGGAAGGGACTATAGCAGGCCCTCCTCACTAGTCAGATGGCAGCCAAACCACAGGGCCTTAAACCTTGGATGTGCACCTTGGAGCTGGAGAAGGCTCCCCCCTGGCATCTGGTCCTGTGCAAGTGCTGGAGACATCCAAGAGGCCAGATCGTGAGACCTCACACTTTAACTGATACGAAACCCTTTCTTTTTTCTTTTTTTCATAATGGCATAATGGCACTGGCCTGGAAAGATGACCCCCCTCATTGGTGTGAAGGGGGATAACCTTTGCCTTTCAGCCTGCTGGATTCGTCATCCCAAACTCCTATCTGTCCACATTCACAGCGCCACCTTAGTGGAAGTGGTTTGTGACCGGATGGGGTTTGTCCCTTGTCTTTGGTGGTCATCACTCTCCTTGGGTCTACAAATGTCTAGAGAGCTGGTGCAACGTATGATTTGAAGTGGGGTTCGGGAACTAACGGTCAAGAAAGAATTCTTGAGATGCTTTTGATGGAAAAAAAAAAAAATGTGGTTTTTATTAAAGCCCAGAGACAGGATCTGTGGGCAGAAAGAGCTGCACCAGGATTGTGAGGAGTGACTCACAATACATTTTAAGTGGGGTTAAATGGGGTTAAGTGGGGAGGGGCGGAAGAAACAAAGGAAATTTCCAGAAGGATTTTCTTTTTTCTTTTCTTTTCTATTTTTTTTTAAATTAAATCTGCTCTTGCTTTATTTTATATATTTAGAGTATAACACAATGCCTGGTATATACTGTTGCATTTTTTTTCAATATATGAAGTTTATTGTCAAATTGGTTTCCATACAACACCCAGGGCTCATCCCAAAAGGTGCCTTCCTCAATACCCATCACCCACCCTCCCCTCCCTCCCACCCCCCCATCAACCCTCAGTTTGTTCTCAGTTTTTTTATTTTTATTTTTATTTTTTTATTTTTTTTTCAACGTTTATTTATTTTTGGAACAGAGAGAGACAGAGCATGAACGGGGGAGGGGCAGAGAGAGAGGGAGACACAGAATCGGAAACAGGCTCCAGTCTCCGAGCCATCACCCCAGAGCCTGATGCGGGGCTCGAACTCACGGACCGCAAGATCGTGACCTGGCTGAAGTCGGACGCTCAACCGACTGCGCCACCCAGGCGCCCCTGTTCTCAGTTTTTAAGAGTCTCTTATGCTTTGGCTCTCTTCCACTCTAACCTCTTTTTTTTTTTTTTCCCTTCCCCTCCCCCATGGGTTCCTGTTAAGTTTCTCAGGATCCACATAAGAGTGAAACCATATGGTATCTGTCTTTCTCTGTATGGCTTATTTCACTTAGCATCACACTCTCCAGTTCCATCCATGTTGCTACAAAGGGCCATATTTCATTCTTTCTCATTGCCACGTAGTACTCCATTGTGCATATAAACCACAATTTCTTTATCCATTCATCAGTTGATGGACATTTAGGCTCTTTCCATAATTTGGCAATTGTTGAAAGTGCTGCTATAAACATTGGGGTACAAGTGCCCGTATGCATCAGCACTCCTGTATCCCTTGGGTAAATTCCTAGCAGTGCTACTGCTGGGTCATAGGGTAGATCTATTTTTAATTTTTTGAGGAACCTCCACATCCAGAAGGATTTTCTTATGTTAAAGAAGCCTCACAGGATCCTGGAGGCCTAGCTATTGTCGGCTAAGTCCGTTTTTCCCTCTAGCAAGGCATTAGCGTTAAGACAGTGGTGGGGGCGCCTGGTTGGCTCAGTGGGTGGAGAGGTGACATTCCACTAGCCATCTCGGGGTTGTGAGTTCAAACACCACATTGGATGTAGAGATTACTTCAAAATAAAATCTTTTTAAAAAATATAACAAGACATTCCTGGAGGAATGTCACACTCTGCCGGCCTCAAGTATTTGTCAATGGGCTGCAGGATATAAGGAAATTGAATTTTATCTTCATTTCCTTTGGTCTTTGTTCTCCCCGTCAGTGCACAGCCGGGCAATGCTTCTTAGGTTATCTCACTGTGTCCCCAATTTGTCACAAGTGAAATCAGACATCTCACTGGTTGACTCCCCTGGATTTACATCATTGAGTTAGTTAGAAAAGGCACCCTACCAGGGGTGCTTGGGTGGCTCAGTCAGTTGAGCGTCCAACTCTTTTTTTTTTTTTAATGTTTTTATTTATGTATTTTTTCTTTTTTTTAATTCTATTTTTTCAAGTTTATTTATCTTGAGAGCAAGACCATGGGAGAGGGGCAGAGAGAGGGAGAGAGAGAGAACTACAAGCAGGCTCTGCACTGTCAATGCAGAGTCTGATGCAGGGCTCAAACTCACAAACTGCGAGATCATGACCTGAATCGAAGTTGGATGCTCAACCGACTGAGCCACCCAGGTGCCCCTGTTTTTATTTATTTTTTGAGACAGAGATAGAGAAGAGCATGTGCAGGGGAAGGGCAGAGAGAGAGGGAGACACAGAATCTGAAGCAGGCTCCAGGTTCCGAGCTGTCAGCCCAGAGCCCGATGCAGGGCTCGAACTTGTAAACCGCGAGATCATGACCTGGGCCGAAGTCAGACACCCAACTGACTGAGTCACGTAGGCATCCTGTGCATCTGACTCTTGATTTCAGCTCAGATCATGATCCCTGGATCATGGGATGGAGCCCTGCGTCAGGTTCTGTGCTGAGTGCTGAGCGTAGACCCTGCTTGAGATCCTCTCTCTCTCTCTCTCTCTCTCTTCCTCTGCCCCTTTCCCCCGCTCACTTTCTCTCTAAAACAAAAAATGTAAAAGAAAGAAAGAAAGAAGGAAAGAAAGAGAAGGAAAGAAAGAAAGGAGAGAGAAGGAAAGAAAGAAAAGAAAGAGACAAAGAAAGAAAGAAAGAAAAAGGAAGAAAAGGAAGAAAGAAAAGAAAGAAAGGAAGAAAGAAAAGACCTATCAGGAGGGATTCACAACTCAGGGTTTGCTTCCTTTAGCAGAGCCATACTTACCTGGTTAGGAGGAAATATAGATAAGAATATGATCAGAAACCTCTCCTTAACTCTTAAAGATATTGTAGAATCTGTCACTCAGACAATAGCTGCCCAACAAAGATCCTTAAACTCTGCAGTAAAGCTGTCCTTGATAACAGGATAGCCCCTGATTATCTTTTAGCTGAGCAAGGAGGTGTCTGTGCTGTGGCCAATGCCATCCGCTGTACCTGGATTAACACTTCTGGGGAGGCTGAAACTCAGTTGCACGAGCTCGCTGCCCTAGCCACAGGGCTTAAAACAGTGACTCCTTCGGCAGAGTCTTACTTTGACTTATTCGGTTTTGACTGGTTTGGGTCTTGGAGACCATGGCTCTGAAGTGCGAGGCAGACATTGGGGATTATCCTGTTTGTGCTCATCACGATAATCTCTGTGGTGCCTTGTACTCTCTCAAAAGCTTTAAATGCGAGTTCACAGCTGTACTTCACCAAGTGCACGATCTCCCGAAGACTGGACCGTCAGAAAAAGAGCAAAGAGGACGAACTGACTTAAAAATGGTGAACCTTGGGGCTCCTGGCAGGCGTGGTATCCATGCCATGGAACATGCAACTGTTGATGTCAGGGTTGTGAGTTTGAACCCCATGTTGGGTATCAAGATGACTTTATTTTTAAAAATTTTTTTCAATGTTTATTTATTTTTGAGAGACAGAGAGAGAGCGTGAGTAGGGAAGGGGCAGAGAGAGAGACAGACACAGATTCCAAAGCAGGCTCCAGGCTCTGAGCTGTCAGCACAGAGCCCGACATGGGGCATGAACCCCCCAACCGTGAGATCATGACCTGGGCCGAAGTTGGATGTCCAACCGACTGAGCCACCCAGGTGCCCCTGGAGATGACTTTAAAAAAAAAACCCGTGAACCTGAAGTTGTAACTTGTGACTACCTTAGTCACGGAATGTCTTAAATTTCGATCACGTCTCTCAGTTAAGCTTAGAATCGAATCAAAAGGGAGAAATGTCTAAAAAGAGGGGCACTGGGGTGGCTCAGTAGGTCGAGGATCCGACTCTTGATTTCAGCTTGGGTTATGATCCCAGGGTTGTGGGATCGAGCCCCAAGCTGGGCTCCACGCTCAGCATGGAACCTGCTTAAGATTCTGTCAGTCAATCCCTCTCTCTCTCTCTCTCTCCCTCTGCCCTTCTCCTCTGCTTGTGCACTCTTTCCCTTTCTTAAAAAAAAAAAATAAAGAAAGAGAAAAAAAAGAAATTGCTAAAAAGAAAAGAAAACCCCCAGGCCCCACATGGATCATGGAGTCACTTATGTCAAGGCCCCATATCAGGAAACCAAGACTTCATACCTAACCTAACTGTAGTTTTAACCCTCCCAGGGATGTGACCCTCAACCAGTCAACCTGGGATTACCTGCAGCACTAGAACATTTACGGATAGACTCCTTCTGTTCCCCCTTAGGGAGGTGACCTTACCTAAAACAATACACTCGTTGCTAATAATTTCCTTCCGCTACCCCACCCCCTGCCCTTACAAACCTGTTTCTACAGCTGGACAGAGCTTTTTTCTGTTCGCTAAGTGGGATGCTGCCCGATTCATGAATTGTTCAGTCAAGCCAATTTGATCTTTTCAGTTACTCACATAAATTTTGATTTCACATCCCTAACCCACAGGTGAAGAAAAAGGGGACTTCCGGAGAAGTAAAGTAACTTGCCCCGAAGCCACCCAGACAGAAGTTGGCGGCATCTCGCGCCAGGGCAAGGAACAACAGGTGGGGTCAGCGTCTTGCTGGGCTTCCCAGAACCCAGTGGGACTGCCCAGGGCCTCTCAAAAGCTCAAAGGACCTGCTAGTTTTGGGGCTTCCCCGAACGATCCCTGCCCTGCCCCCCAGAAACCTTAGAGAGCAGCTCTGTGGAAAAAAGGAGGCAGAAAGTGGTGTGGAGGAACTACTGGTCTTTAAGAGGTTCTTCAAGAGAGTGTGACTTTCTCTTAGACAAGACTTGCAGAGGGCAGGAGGAGGAAGAGGGAGGTGGCTGGCGGAAATGATTCCTGGGAAGAGCGGGGGCGGCAGAGGAGGGAGAGGGCGGCTTACTTAGTTTAGTCTTTGAGGCCACAAAGGAGACAGGCGGCAGGGCAGATTGGAAATCCAGCCCCCCACTAAGCATAAGAGGGGTGGGTGGGTGTCGTGCAAATGGAAGGAAGCCACCACGGACCACTGCTGTAGGAGGGAACTTGAAATCAGCCACCAGCCGGAAAGACAGGACGAAAGGGCACAGACACAAGAAGGATCTGGACGCATGTAAGGTGGACAGGTCCCTAAGCTAAAGGGATTTGGAAGCTGCCTCTGTCCAAGAGGTTAAAGAGCTCACATGCACAGGCCCGGGTGTCCAGCCCAGAGAGACCAGAGGGGAAGCCAGGGAAAGATCTGGAAGGATGGGCGATGTGCAGCTGAGGGGCTGCTGCAGATGGTCTGGACTTCTCGCTGCAACAAGAGGCTGGAGACTGGGGGAGAGGGCACCTGGGGCAGAGACTCCAAGGTCAAGAACAGGTCAAGGGTCCCTTGATCCTTCCTGTGAGGGCAGTGGCTCGGCAGTAGCAAGTGTCTAACGACACAAATGATTTGAATCAGAGCACGTTTCACGCAGGAAGGAGCTCATCTGTTGCCACAATCTTCAGCCCTCCCCGCCTCGCACCCAGGAGGGTCACTTCATTTCTATGACCGGCTGGCTCACGTGGGTGCCAGATTTTTGGCCTTTGAGACACCTGCAATGCCACCTTTGGAGACCCCAGGTTGGGGGAGGGGACGAGAGAGGAGGCTGGCGTCCCAAGGGCCCCTAACTTTGCCCAATGCCCTCTCCTCAGATGCTGCTCCTTGGTTCCACGTCTGTACGGGTCCTCGGGGAGGGACTGTTGTGCCTTTAGCGTCTCTGGTACTGCCCATAAATGTCAACAGCGCCCTCTAGTTTTTGTAACAGTCACACATGCCTCCCTGGAAGTAGGGGTGAGATCACTCTAACTGAGAGCTCCTGGAGCCCCTCTTTGGTGCCGGGGAAGTGACTTCCACCCCTGCCAGAATTTTCTCGGCATAGAAGCACGGAGACACAGAAGCCAGTGGCAATGGCTGTTTATTATAACAATGCCCCCAAGTGAGGGAGAGAAGGGAGGGCCCAAGCCTGGAGAGGTAGGCAGCGGGTATGCGTGAGCAGGAAAGTGTGGAGAGCCTCCACAGCCACTGGGGAAGTGGCACTTAATCTTCAGTAGAATATACTCAGAGAGGGAGAGAGACTGGGGGAAATCCAGCCACCAGAAGCTGGCTGGGGAAAAAGAGAAACACTTTGGGCTGGGGGGTGGGGGGGTTGGGCAATGGACGGCCTGGTGCTGGAGTAAGGGGCCCAGGTGCCACTACCTGGAGCCCGTTCCATTGGCAGGGAATGCAGAGCCGAGATCAGTAAGGAGTGCCCTGCCCCTGAGCCCGGAGCCCCGCAGTGGTGGTGGTGGGAGCCGGGCTCTTGGGGCTCCCCTATCCCCACATGGTTGTCTGCAGCCACTGTGGGGAGGAGAGAAGCAGATCCAAGGATGGCAGGGAGGGTGGGGCAGGATGGCTGGGGGAGCAGAGGGCAGGGGGAGCCGTGAGTACCTGGTTCAGATTCAAGCGAATATAGCCAGTGTTCTTGGGGTCCATGGATAGAAAGTATGCTGTTTGGGAGAGGAGGCAAGGGAAGGGGTTTGAGAGCCGAGTCTGGGGTCTGCAAGACCCAATCCCAAAGAAGCAGGAGGTCAGAAAGGGCATCAGAAGCTGTCCCTTGCTGCCGCCAGGCTAACCCTCAGCCCAGGAAGGAATTAATGATAAGAACTCCAAGCCTCGCCATGAGCCACACACAGAGCGTCGCCATGCGTGAAACTCATATGTTCTGTGGCTCCGTCCTATGAGGGCAATACTGTTACTGCCCACATTTTATAGATGAGAACAGAGGACGGAGGCACAGAGAGATAAAGCGACTTGCCCAAGGCACACAGCCAACAAGTGGTGGGGCTGGGATTTGAACCCAGATCGTCTGTGCCCTAAAGAGGGGGATGGTTTGGGAGCAGGGCTCCTCATGTGGGCGTGTGGGAGGCGGCCAGTGGTCCCCGACCCACGGTGGGGAGTGGGCAGATGACTGACTCACTGAACATGGCCTTGAGCCTCAGGAAGCAGCTGATGAAGCTGTCAAAATCCACGATCATGTTATCGTTTGCATACCTGGCCACCAGCACCTGCATCACCTTGTTATTCAGCTTGATGCCTGGGAGAGAGAGGAGTGCGGAGGGGGAGTCCAGCCTCCTGGCCACCGCGTCCTCCCTCGCTGCCCCCAGACCCTCTCCCCTGACCCCCTGCTAACCTGCTTTCTCAATTGCCAAGCGCATCTCATAGGAGTTCAAGCTGCCTGAGTTGTCCTCGTCACACTCTCGGAAGATGTCCTGAAGGGATAGACAGAGGGGGTGTGCATAGCACGGTGGTGGAAATAATGAAATACTTCAGTATAGTTAACCTACAAGGACTACCCAAGACCCCAGCGCTGCCTACCCTGGCCCCCACCCTGAGCGCCCAATATTCCTGTCATCTAGTGACTGTAGGGGGCCTCTGGCAAGGGGAGGGGGCTAAGACCGGAGTCAGGGGTCTGAAAGACCCACTCCCAACTGGGCCCTCTGCACCAGTCCTTTAAACTGGTGATGCCTGGACTATACTGGTTGTTAATCTGACTAGCTAATGCACCAACACTCCAACAGATCCTGTCCTGTGTGTGTGTGTGTGTGTGTGTGTGTGTGTGTCTAGTCAGGGGCTCCAGGTTCTAGCATCGTCCTTACTAATCCCCATCACTCTTGAGGACCTCCCTTTCTCCCCGCCATAAACTGCCCCTTCAGTGTTTTTTACCGTCCATTTCTTGATTTTTTTCCACAGGATCTGGAACTCCAGAAGCCCTAGCTTGCCAGAGCCATCTTTCTGGGGAGGGGGTGGTAGTCAAGGATGCCAGAAGAAGGAGTGAAGAGGGCATCTTGGGGCCAGGGAAGCAGAGAGGCTCGCTGAGTGGGAGACATGAGACCCGGGGATCTTGTGTGGTCACTATGGTAACAGCCAGAAAAACTGGCATCTTTTGCTACCTCAGAGCCTAATCCCCAGCAGGAAGGAGGGCATGCCTGGCCAGAGCGATGGTCACCTGGGGGCCAGGCATGGGGGTAGGGGTGAGGGGCGGGAGAGCACTGGACAAGAAGATACATCCATGAGGTTGACCATACAGCGGCATACATCCAGGCCGAAGCCCTGGGTCCTGAAGTTTCTGACTGTGAGGGAGGGAAGGGGCAGGAAGAGAGAAGGAGGGAGTGGGGCATCGCAGGGGATGCAGGGAGCGGCCTGGGGGGGGGGGTGCAAGCTGCAGGAGAAGGGTTGTGAGTGGCAGGGTAGGGGGGGGTGGAAGACTCACATTTGGTGACCACGTTGTTGAGCAGCTTCTGTAGCTCATACATGCCTATCTCCTTGTCCTAGGAAGGGCGACCATAAATCCCAGCTCTGGCACGTTCCCCCCATCCACCTGCTTTGGGTGCCCAGCCCTCGGCCTCGCACCTCTCCTCCTGCCACTATCCCAAACAAATGTATGAAGTCCTGGTCTACGTCATTCTCACAGAACTTCTCCTGGAGGGAAAGGAGTGGGAAAGGGACCCAGTCAAGAAAGTTCCTTCACATTCCTCAGATGCTTCCTCTGGTCCCTGGACCCCACAGCCTCCCCTCACCTCCTGGAGTAGCTCAGCACAGTTGGCTTCATCCAGTTCCCTGCGCAAAAGTGAAGGAAGGTTCATGGTTATGCGGGATCAGGGAGACAGGGAATTTAGTGGGGTGCTTGTGGGGAGATCATGTCGTGTATCTGAAGCAGCGTGGAACAGGTTCCATGGGATCTGGGTTCTGATTCTGGCTTGCTACTGAGACTCCCCTTCCGTGTGCCTCAGTTTCCCTGATTTAAACTAGGGACAGAGTTGGGGAGGACCAGATGACGGCCCCCTGAGCTTGACATCCTACAGCTCTTGGGCAGGTGGTCTTGGAGCGGTGAGGTAGGGCTCCTCACCAGGACTCGCTGTGCTTTTCTGTGAAGACCCGTAGCAGGAAGTCGGCATCTCTGTGTGGCTCAAAGGTGGAGGGAATGATGACATATTCCCCCGGAGGCAGCCGGAGATGACTGCTCACCTCCCGCGAATTAGTGAAGATCTCTGAGAAGCCATGGTCCTGATACTTTATGAAGAAGTCCTTCTTCAAGCGAGTATCCTGGATGTTCTGAAACTATATGTGCCTTGGAGGTGGGTACAGGGCTGGCATGTGAGTATAGGCAGAGAGGGACCCCAAAAGTGAAGCTTACTTGGGCAAGTCTCCGGGGGAGGCATTACCACAAACTGACCAGTCCTGGATACCACCCAGCTGGCAGGTAACCAAAGTATCCCCTGCCCGACTCCCTACTCCTTGATCTCCTGCCCTGACTCCCATCCGGGGCCCCAACGCAGTAGAATCCTAACCCAGTAGCCCTGAAAGCCCTTGGCTGAATTCTACCCCTTGCCCATCCACATGCAGCCAGAGGTGGGGCAGTGCCTGCCCAGAATCAAGCCCATGTCTTCTGTACCTCCTTTGGGACCTAGGAAGAGAAGAGAGAGGAAGGCCAAACTCCCAGGATGGTGAAAGGGCTCAGGCCTGTAGAAGTCAGGCAGTGTGTGTGTGTGTGTGTGTGTGCACGCGTGCACATGTGTGTGTGTTGGGGGTGTTACAGCGGGACACTGGTGGTGGTGGGGGGCATAGGTTCTGACAGCCAAAAGTCCTAACGTTAACATTAATAATCCCTCAGTTTTGGACAACAAAGCATAGTTTACACAAAGTTTTGCCAGGGGGAGGTTTTTATCCCTGCAGGTCAAGGATAGGAAACCGAATCCCAAGAGGTGAGGTAACGTGCCCAATTTCACACTGCTAAAAAGTGAAAGAGCTAGGATGAAAGTCGAGGAGAGCGTTTTCCAGAACACGAGCATTTTCCATGGAACACTTGTATCCTGCAGTAGTTAACAGGTGATTATTGAAACTGGCCATTGAACACAAATATGTTTGTAAAAAGGTGAGTTAAGCCAAGATAAGTAGGTTGTAAGGGATCCTGGGTAGCTCAGTCAGTTGAATGCCCGGCTCCTGATTTCGGCTGAGGTCACGATCTCACGGTTCGTGAGTTCGAGCCCCACATTGGGCTCTGCGCTGGCAGCACGGGGCTTGCTTGGGATTCTTTATCTCCTGTCTCTCTCTTTCTCTCTCTCTGTCCCTCCCCTGCTGTCTCTCTCTCTGTCTCAAAAATAAATAAAATAAACAAAAAAGATTAAGTGGGTTGTTGCCCTGTAGGGATGACAAAAACCCATAGCTGATGCCCTGTAGAGCCCCAGGTGGGAGGTAGAGTATATACCTTTCCTGAAGGACCACAGCTAACCTTGGAAATATATATATATTTTAAATGTCTTGAGTGTTTCTTTATTCTTTAGACAGAGAGAGAGAGAGAGAGAGAGAGAGAGAGAGAGAGAGTGTGAACGGGGAAGGGGCAGAGAGAGAAGGAGACACAGAATCTGAAGCAGGCTCCAGGCTCTGAGCCGTCAGCACAGAGCCCGATGCAGGGCTCAAACTCATGAACTACAAGATCATGACCTGAGCTCAATTCAGATGCTTAACCGACCGAGCCACCAGGCACCCCTAACCTTGGAAATATCTTCAGGCATGTCTGGTGGGCTCCCAGCCTAGGAGGAAGGCAAGGCTTATGTCTCTCTCTCTTTTTTTTTTTAAGATGAAGTATCTTATAATTTTTAAAATGTTTTTATTTATTTTTGAGACAGAGAGAGACAGAGCATAAGCAGGAGAGGGACACACAGAATCCAAGGAGGCTCCAGGCTCTGAGCTGTCAGCACAGAGCCCAATGCGGGGCTCGAACTCGTGAACTGTGAGATCATGACCTGAGCGGAAGTCAGATGCCCAACCGACTGAGCCACCCAGGCGCCCCTTGTGTCTCTTTTTGTTCACTATTGGACCAGTGGAGATTGGACTGGTGGCTGGGTAACTATTCGAACAAATTGTCATTTATAGGATTTCGCAAAGCACAATTTCAGAAATGTGGTCAGGGATATCTCTTGGCTGCTGGAGTCAACGCTCTGGGTGGTGTGTCTGGGCGGGTGTGTGTGTGGGGGGACACCTGGGGACAATGTGAAGTCTCAGAACACCTGGGAATCAGGACATAATCTGCTTCTGAGCCTTGGGTGTGTGAGCTTGGGCAAGTAACCTCACCTCCCTGGCGCTCTGTCTCCTTCCTCTTCTTGGAAGGCGTTACTATTCATTAAGGCCTCTGGCAGGGTCTTGAAGGGGGTGAGGCCAGGAGAGGGAGCAAGAGTGGCTGGGGGAGGTGGTGGAGCACCCACCGAGTAGATGACAAATCCAATGGTCTGCAGCTGGGCTCCGAGGGGCCGTGCCCGTCGCCAGTTCTTCTGCATCAGGGCCACCAGGCAGGTGCAGACAACTTCGTCGTCCTCTGGGTCGTCATCCCCCTCCGGGAGAGAAATCCTGAACTGGGGGTTGGTCCAGAATGTGTCTGTGGAAGAAGCAGGTCAGCATGGCTCTGCCCTTCCCAGGGTGGACCGGCTTCCCGGCCACACACCTGCCTCCTCGGCGGGGCCTCGTGGGATCTGCCGGTCCCCTGACCCCTTCGCGGACCCCGAATCCCCTCACCCACCGGGGTGGTTCCTGCAGCCCCCCGCAGTGCTGCCCCGCCGCCAGCTGCCCTCGCAGAAGGTGGTGTGCCAACAGCCCCTGTCGTCCCAGGAGAGCGTGTCAGGCGTCAGGTTGCAGATCTCCAGGAGCGTGAAGTTGTCCAGGAAGTCTTGGTAGGACATCCTGTGGTGGAGGGCACAACGGCTAGAGCCTGTGGCACCGTCACACCCAGAGGCTCCCCCTCAGAGCCTCCCCATCAAAGGCAAGGGTGGGAGGGCGGCAGAGGAGATGAAGGGACGGGCGTGGGGGCAGAAGGAAGCCCACCCAAGCTGCACTGACCAGAACTCCCCATCTTCCCTCTTCTGAAGCAGCTGTTTCTGGGTTTCTGGGGCCACTTTGTCCCACTCGCTGGCACTGGATCAGAGACAGGAGGTGGAAGGAGAAGGGCAGGGCTCAGAAGGTATTTTGTTCCTCCCCAAGGGATTCCCTCCCCGCTGAACTCCGGCCGCTGGGGGTCCTGAGTTAGAGGGAAAGACACTAGTGGGGAGGGGCTGGTCCTGGGACGCCAGCGGGTCCATCTGTGACACTGCCTGGCTCGTGGGCCAGCCGTGAGCTCTGCTCCTCACCTGACAGTGCTGCTCAGGGGCACCTACTTGTCACTCCAGGCTCCATTCCACTCGATCCGGCCCCAGGGATTCCGGACCCGAATCAGGGTTTCCGTCCTGCCTCTGTAGAAGACCTGGCGGAAAGGGTGTGGTGGCAGGGGTGTGGCTGAAGGTCCCGGGGCAGGAGGGACTGTCCTCCTTGTTCTGTGTCTCCAGGTAGGGTGCCCTTGGCAGACTCACATCATGGAGGCCGGTCACGGAGTATGCGTGCCCTTTCACTAGCATCCTCTGGGTCATGGCCTCCAACTCACTGTCGCTGGTGACCTACAGAACAGAGAGGAAAGAAAGGAATTCAGGATCCGGTCAGATGCACCAGGGCACCCGAAGAGATGTGAGGACTCTTGGGGTCCAGGGTTTTTTTTTTAAGTTTATTTATTTTGAGAGAGAGAGAGAGAGACAGAGAGGCAGGCAGAGGGAAGGAGAGAGAGAATCCCAAGCAGACTCCATGCTGTCAGTGCAAAGCCGGACTCAAAACTCCATCCCATGAACCGTGAGATCACGACCTGAGCCAAAATCCAGAGACAGACGCTTAACCGACTGAGCCACCTAGGTGCCCCCTGGATGGCACAGTCGGTTAAGCGTCCAACTTCGGCTCAGGTCACCATCTCGCGGTTCCTGAGTGCGAGCCCCGCGTCGGGCTCTGTGCTGACAGCTCAGAGCCTGGAGCCTGCTTCCGATTCTGTGTCTCTCTCTCTCTGCCCCTCCCCTGCTTGCACTCTGTTTCTGTCTCTCAAATATAAATAAACATTTAAAAAATCTGTCATTTCAAGCCTGCCATGTGAATGGATTCGTACAGTATGGAACTCTCTTGGTTTTCCCCACGCAGCATAATTCCCTTGGGATTCACCCAAGTAGTTGCATGTATTGGTAGTTCATTTCCTCTTATTGCCGAGTTATATCCCATGGCCTCTGGGCACCGCAGTTTAACTATTCACTCCGTGAAGGACGTCTAGACTGTTCCCAGTTTCTGGCTACTATGAACAAAGCCGCTATGAACATTTGTGTGCCGGCTTTCATGTGCTTGTAAGTCTTCGTTTCTCGGGGTTACATGCCCAGGGTGCAAAGGCAGGGTCGTACGGTTCCACCCCGGGCTCATTTATTTCTTTGAATAAATATTTGCTGGGTGTCTCTTGCATATGCCAGGCAGCATCCTAAGTCCCAGGATCCGGCAGTGAATGAGACAGGTGACTGCCCCCATGGAATACGAAACTGTCGGGAGAAGATAGGCTGGGAACAACTATATTGATAAGTGAGACCATTTCAGATCACAATACATGCTGGGGGGAGAATAAAAACAAAGTAGAAAGCAAAGGGAGGTAGGAGCAGCTGGTTTAGAGTGGGAGGTAGGGAAGAGAGGCCTGAGGAAGGGGCATTTGAACTGAAATGTGAATGAGAAGGGGCTAGTCGCGCAGCTACCTGGGGGAAAGAACCATCTGGGTGAAAGCAACCGCAGGTACAAAGGCCCTGAGGCAGGACCCAGTATGGCTTACTTCGATGCAGCAGCCCATGAGGGAGGATCGCTCTATGGCCTTCCTAAGAATCCTCAGCAGGTTCCGAGGGGGCTTCTGGAGTTGGAGGCTATAGGTCACGCCCCCTGTGAAGTCTTCAAAGCCCTCTACTGTGTTGCCCCCCGACAGAGCTTCATAGGACCCATTCAGCCTGTGGGCACAGAGAGGGCACTTTTATGCTCTGGGTTAGAGATGCCAGCTTGGACACGAGTGGGTGTGGTGAGGGCAGGAAGGGATGCCCTGACCTCCATCTGCCTTTTCCCCTGAGTCAGCTGCCCCCATAGCTGCCAGTTGTTGGGCAGGCTTGGAGGCAAGCCCAGGCTTGGGGCACTCACTTGGCATATGCCTTCTCCAGCAGGGCACTCCAGAACTCAGCGCGCTCAGCAGAGTGCACGAACACCAGCTTGCCATTCTTTGTGGGCAGCCGGTCATCCACCACCACGTCCATCCATTGTCCAAACTGCCAAATCTGTGGGCAGCAAGGTGGACCTCAGTGGGGCTTAAGACACGTGTGTGCCCCCGGCCATCCTACAAGCACATGCGTGCGTGTAGGCACACACCCTCACACCCACCCCACCCCCGCTGCCGTATATGAGAACTGTGTTACACGAGCACCTCCTGGTGGCCAGGATCAGTGACACGCCAGTGTCAGAGAGCCCACTCCCCAGAAGGGCTGAAAAGTGAGTGAAAAGCTATGAAAAGCCTGAAGGTCACCCCAAGCCTCATCTCCAGTTTCTGCCTTGGGCCCCAGAGGGACCCCACCCACATTTTGACCTTGGCTGGGCTTTAGGATTTTAAATTTGGAATTAAAAAAATTCTTGTGATTCTCAGAAATATTTTGCGACACGGGCAATGTGTCTACATGTCGCTAAGTTTAAAGAGCAGATTACCAAAACTATGTGACAGCGACTCCCAATGTCATACACACGCACACACATTCACACACACGCGTGTGTTCTACCAACAGGAAGAGACAGAGAGGGAGAGGGAGAGAAGCAGGAGAAGGAGGGCCACCAACAACAGATCATTATTATTATTTTCTTTGAGGGCTTCAAAAAATTAGCTTACGTGATTTCTTTAGTGACCAGATATTTCTCTGATAATTAGACAAAAATCCACCCTAATAAATGTCATTTTTCACAAAGAAAAAATGTAACTTCAAAGCAAATATAATTCTTCTTCTTCCTCCCTACCCGCTTTGTCTCTGTCTCTGCCACACATACACACACACACACACACACACACACACCACAAAACAACTCTGGCTTTCAAATCATCCTTCACCTGAAAATGGAAAATGCCTGCATAGTTTTTCTTGAAGCTCTGCCCCTTGGGTACCACACGGTACAGCAGTTTGGGGCAGGTGGTGAGGGAGCCAATGGCAGCCAGCAGCCAGCAGTCCCCTGGAAAGACAGGAAGGGGGTTGCCTCTCCTGTACTCCCAGGAACTGACTCTGTGGCCCCCTCCCTTAGCCTTGTCACTAAGAAGTGTTCAGGAAGGAATCTAGTAGGGGAGAAACAGGGCTGAAAGAACAGGCTCTGGCGGGGGGGCGGGGGAGGTGAGCCTCTTTACCTTCTGTATTACAGAAGAGATTCACAAATTAGAGCTGGATGCTTTTGGTTTCAGATTTGGGGAGGAGGTATTTGGCTTTCGTCTTGCTTCTCACTCTGGGATATACTTTCTTTGGGAAAGAGCCAGTTTTCTACCCCCTTCCCCCCCTGCCCCCGAACAAATCCAGTCACCTTTCCCCATGCCCTGCACCCTTCTACGCCATGATTACATTAGTGTAGCAATCAAGACATCTCTCCCTGATATCAGTCACGTAACACCAGACACCCAAGGGGCTTAGTCTGTAGCCCAGCTAGGTCCCCGGGGCTAGGCATCGATGGGGCACAGGGGCAGTAACTCTGGTTTGAGGTCACCCATCGGGTTCTCTCTCCTGGGTATCTCAGATGTCCTGGGGTGGCCATGGGGCAGGGTGGTAGCCTGAGTGAGTGTCCTGGGCCAGGCTGAGGCTGAGGGGCTCTAGGAAAGCTACTGCGATGACCAATGGCTTCCTAGTTGCCTGGGGTACCCTTAGTGGGAGGCAGAGGGTGGGAAAAGGAGGCTTAAGGACACTCCAATCCTCCATTGCCAAAAGGACACCTAAATAGGGAGAAGCCAGGTCACTTCCTGGGGCCCAGTAAGCCACGGTGACAGACACGGGGCCTGAGGTCTCCTCGGTTTCTGCCCTGCCTACAACTTGCCCTTTTCTCTGCCACAAATACGACAGAACTCAGCCCCAGAGGAAGCCCATGCTGGTCTGATCCCTGAAAATGCGATGAGGGGTTTGGAGGAATCCTTCCTCAAAGAGGAAGATATCCCTTGGGGTTGTCATGGAAGCCCATGGGAGAGGGGGCTGAAGAGCCTAGTGCTCCTTTACTTAATACGTCAGACTAAGGAAGTTCTGGAACCGGCACCGGCTTACAAATATGTCCACAAGCTCTTTGACAGTCCTCTCAGGAGGTGGAGTCTAATTCCCTTCCCTTGAGTGTGGGCCAGATTTTGTGCTTGCTTCTAACAAATGGAATGTGGTGGAGGTGACCGCGTGTGTTCTCCCGAGACTAGGCGGGAAAAGGCATGATGGCTTCCTCTTTGTTCTCTCCCTCATATCATTCCGTCTGGGGAAATCCGTTACCATGTTGTGTGGACACTCAAGCGGCCCTATGGAGAAGCCTACGTGGAAGGGAACTGAGGCCTCCTGGCCCGTGAGTGCGCCATCTTGGAAGTGGATCCTTCAGCTCCCGTGAAAGCCTCAGGTGAGCACAGCTCTGCCTGACATCTTGACTGCAGCCTCAGGAGAGACTCTGAGCCAGACCCACCCACCTATGCTTCTTCCAAATCACTAACCCACAAACACGGAGATGATAGATATTTGTCGTTGCCCGGGGCAGTTTATTGTGTGGCAATGGGTCACTAGTATACCACCCAGCTTACTCCCAGACCCAGCTAGCAGCGGGAGGGGCTGGGATCAGACCCGGGGGGCGGGTAACAGGAAGAACATACTTGACAGTCTCATCCTCTCCACAGAAACAGAGGGGCAGGGAAGCAGGAGAGGTTGTCTGAATCTAGGAGTCCCAGCTTCCCATCCTCAAAAGACACTCTGGCACTCCCCCTACCTCAGCCTTCTTCCCCGATTCACCCCCTCCCCCCGACCGGCTTTTTTGCTCCTCACTCACCAAGTACACCCTGGCAGATGTCTGTTGGACTGATCCCATTCATAATGAAATGAGGATTGCTTGTGATTTCCTGCAGTAAAGGAATAAAGGTCTTAGAGGGTCCAGGACGTGGCCCGCCCCCCTCCCCGGAACCTCCATCTCGCCATTCCCGGGGCATGATGCCCACCTCCAAGTTCTAGGGGAAAACAGGGTGCAGGAGGGCACAAGACCAGTTTGACGTAGTTGTCGGATGTGATAGCAAAGGTCAGTGAGTGACTTTCCCAGGGGTTATCTGAGAAGTTTTGCTTAAGCATGTCCAGAACTGTCTCCAGCCCTGACGGAGGTGGAGACTAGTCCCAGGGCCAGGATTGGGGAGGTTGGGAGATTGGAAATTTCAAAGCGACTGGGACATTGTTACAAACAGCCCTCCACCCCGAAGATGAGTCCATGCCTTCCCTCCCAGTACCCACACTGGGCCTCTGCCAGGAGATGTTCTGCACGCTTTTGGAGTTGGGACCCAGATCCTTGAAGCCCAGGGACCTGGGTTCGGCAGGGAAAAAGGAGTCCTCGAACAGCTCCCCCTTCCTCAGACAGGTGGCTTGCAGGTCCTCAAAGCTCTGGTTATGGAAGTTCTGGGCGTTGTGGTGTTGGCCCATGCCCTTGGCTTTGAGTCGGCAGTGGGTGATGTGAGCCGCCATTCCCTGATTGGTGAAAACCGCCTCCGCTTGATAATGAAAAGACAAACAACCCAATTAAAAAATGGACAAGGGATCTGGACAGATTTCTTTTTGAAGATATGACCAACACTCATATGAAAAATTGCTCAACACCACTGGTCGTCAATGACAAATGCAAATCAAGGCCACAGTGATACACCCCTTCGCACCAGCTAGGATGGCTATAATAAAGAAGACTGATAATAACAAGTGTCGGCAAAGATGTGGAGAAGTTGGAACCTTCATACTTTGCTGGTGGAAATTTGAAAGGGTGCTGCCACTTTGGAAAATGGCCTGGCTCTCCCTCTAACAGTTAAACATAGAGTTATTACCGTATGGCCCAGCAGTTCCACCTCTAGGCATATACCTGAGAGAAAGGAAGCTATATGTCCGTACAAAAAGTTGGACACAAATGTTCATTGCATTATTCACAATAGCCAACAAGTGGGAGGAGACCCCAAATGTCCAGCAGCTGATCAATGGGCACCAAAAATGAGAAACAGACATCCAACGGAATATCATTCGTACAAGGATATCATTCAAAAAGAAATGAAGTTCTCATCCATGCTACGACATGGATGTAGGAGAAAGAAGGCAGTCACGAAGGGCCACCTATTGTATGATTGATTTATATAAAATGCCCCAAATAGGCCAATCTACATAGAGATAGAGAGTAGTAGAAGGATGTGGTCTGAGTCAAACAGAGCCCAGTTGGTGCCAGGGCAGGGGAGGAATGCATAGTGAGGAAAAGAAGGGGCAGCTACAGGGAAGGGCAGGAGGGTTCTGGGGTGTCTAGAGGTGAGACCCAGATTGAGCACACAGAGGGCTGAGTTGCACAGAGGCAAGAGCAGGGGGTCTTAGCTATTCGTCCTCCCTTGTTGACAGACAGGGAGAAGAGTTACAATTGCAGAGCTAACAGTGCCGAGTGCCTGCTCTGTGCCAGGCACACCAGCCCTGAGAAAGATCCATGCAATACCCTCAATTACTGGAAGAGGAAGCAGGGACCTGGAGGTCAAGGAATTTGCCCAAGGTCACGGGGTGAGGGCTGGGCATGGGTCTAAGTCTGACTGCAGATCCCAAACGAGGCCCGTGATCTTTTCCTTTTTTTTTTTTTAGTAAAAAATCTTTTTTTAACGTTTATATATTTTTGAGAGAGAGAGAGAGAGAGACAGAGCCCAAGTAGGAGAGGGGCAGAGAGAGACAGAGGCACAGAATCCAAAGCAGGCTCCAAGCTCTGAGCTGAGCTTGAATCCATGAGCTGTGAGATCATGACCTGAACCAAAGTCAGATGCTTAACTGACTAAGCCACCCAGGCGCCCTGACCCATGACCGTGACCTTTTCCTGATGCTACCTCCTAGAGGGAGGCGCCTCTCCTCAGAGGGAAGTCCTGTGGAATTAGCACCATCTTCCCATCTTCACCAACTAAGGGGATCACGGGCCACTTGTGGCTAAATTTATCTGAGGCCTCTTTACTCTTCAAGCTACCCCAACCAAGCCAACCCATTCCTCTGTCCCACATCAGCGTCTCCTTGGGACTTCTCTAGGTCCGGTAACGCTCCTGTTGTCTCCCCCTGGAGCCTGACAAACCCAAACCAGGCTGCCACCTAGAGGCCCAGAGCCTTCCTGCACAGGCAGCCCCTGTTTCTCAGATGTACCAGATCGTTCTTGCCTATGTGCCTCCGCCCGGGGTCATTCCTGATCCCACGCACACACCTGGTCCACTGGAGACAGTCCTGCTCAGTCTTCCAGTCCCTGCTCAATGCCATCTCCTTGGGGAAGCCCTCCCCTAACGTGCCCAGGCAGAGTGTGGGGCCGCCGTCACGTCTAACACTTTCCTTTGTTGTGACACCCGTCACTGCCTGCCTGCTGAGTTGACTTGTCTGTGAGCTCTCAAGGGTGGACATGGGGGCTCCTCTGTCCACTATTAGGTTCCATCTGTCTCTTGGGGCGCCTGCATGGCTCAGGCAGGTAAGCATCTGACTCTTGACATCGTCTCAGGTGATGATCTCGCGGTTCATGGGTTCGAGCCCCATACTGGGCTCTATGTTGGAGCCTACTTGGGATTCTTTCTCTCCCTCTCTCTCTGCCCCCCCCCCCCCCCCGTGCACTCACTCTCTCTCCTCTCTCCAACTAAGTGAATAAACTTAAAAAATAAAATACAATGAACTCCATCTGTCTCATAGAGCACCTGGCCCCAGCAGGGGCTCAGAAATGCTTTCAGTGGATGAATGAATGAATGAATGAATGAATGCCTTGCATTGCACTGTAGTGATTTTTCATCTATGTTTGCAAATCTCTGTTTTCTCTCTCCTGCCCTGACCCCCAGCTGCCTGTCCCTCTTTGGTCCCTGATATACTATACACTTTATTTATTATTTGTCTCCCTCACTAGAATGAAAGCTTAGGAGAGCAGGGGTTTTTGTCGTTTGTTTGCTGCTGCATTGGCACATAGTAGGTGCTCGATAGATGTTTTGAATGATGTTCCCCAGTGCTCCTAGAAGGGAGGAGCATCTTAGTTTCTCTCTGTGAAGGGATAGATGGTCATGTGGCTCGTCCCTGGGACCCTCCACTCCATTAGGGAGAATCCCCCCAAAGAGCTGACCCCAGAGCAGGTGCCTGGTAAATGGAGGGACCTGCAGACTCCCACCCACCACTGCCACGGGCCATGCCTGGGCTGGGGACAAAAAAGAGCTCACCCCAGCCTAGGGAAGACAGAGCATTGGTGCAGGCGATGAGCAAAGTCCTTGACCACAGCATAAAGGCTTCTCTGGGGTCCCCCTTTGGGGTCCCTGGGGCCTGGAGTTTCCTGGCCCCCACTGAGAAAAGTCCATTGGCTCTAAGGATAAGAATGAGTTTGCTGAATAGAGACTTGGGACCCTGTCTTTTGCCTCTTCCACAGAGCCTATGGTTTGTGACGAGAAGATACTAGGATTCTCCCCCAGGTGTAAAAGTAACTAGCACCAGGGCGCCTGGGTGGCTCAGTTGGCTGAGCGTCCAACTCTTGATATCGGCTTGGGTCTTGATCTCGGGGTCGTGAGTTCAAGCCCCGCACTGGGCCCCAGAGCCTACTTAAAAACAAAAAAAGTAACTAGCACTTACAGAGCAGTTATAAAAATAATAGTTAACAGTGTTTGAGGACTCAGTGTGTACCTGGCATGGTTCTAAATGCTTTACCTGCATTACTTCAAGGAATCCTCACAACGCTGTTGGCTGGGCTTATTATTATTATGTCTCCCTGCTACAGGGGGGAGAACCAAGGCCCAGAGAGGTTGAACTTCCTCAAGGCTGAATACCTGGTGGGCAGCAGAGTCAGTGAGGGTCACACCTAGGCAGGCTGGTCCATGCTCCTACCCATCACTCACGGCTTAGGCTTCCTCCACTTTCCTACAGCCTCTAGGCGGTCTTTGTGAAGTCACCTCCCTTTAGGCAGCTGATTCCTCTTTTGCAGCCCTGGGCTGCCCCATACCAGAGTGGATAGCTGTGTGACCTCGGGCACGCTGCTTTATGTCTCTGAGCCTTGGTTTTCTCATCTCTCTAAAGAGGCCGTCACATCCTACCTTGTAGGGTGTTTCAGGATTAAATGGTGCAACAGACATGAAAAAGGCTGGCGTTCACGAGGCACTCAGAAATTGTGGGTTGCCTTCTCGCTGACCCGGCTGGGTAGCTAGTATTTATGGAGTTCCTCCTGGGATCATATAGCACCCCTCCTCCCTCCCAGGACTCAGTGATCATAAGGATGCAGGAACACTTGTACTCTACATGTTGGGATCTTCTGTGAGCCTGTCTGTCTCTGCTGCTCCGTTTGCGCTCCTTGAAGCAAACTGTAGCTCGTCTCAGCCACATCTTTGGAGCATGTATTCTGTGCCGGGCACCGAGGAGTCAGAAGCGAACCCACCCCTGCATGGAGCTCTGAGAGGACCCTCCTCCGACTATCCTCCTTCAGGTTCAGCTTCATGGGCCACAGAGGCAGGGAGAAGGTGCCAGGGAGAGAGGCCACCAGGTCGGGTGGGATAATTGGGAGGTTCTTGGGGAGAGTGACTGCCCCCTTTTCCCTCCTCTAAGTTCACTCCACTCCCCTAAGGTAGGGGTGTGTTGGGGACGCAGGGGAAGAAGTGGCTAATTTCTTTGCTCAAAGAGCAGGGGAAAGACTTAGAGGGAGGCCTGTGGTGGGGGGACAAATCTTGGGGGGTGAAGAAGGGGTCCAGATGAAGAGGGTCCAAAGAGGCAGGGGGCAGAACATCCCTGAGGGGGACCCTCAAGGGGACCCGCCCCTTCCCTGGGGGAGGCCCTGGTCCGCAGAGGTACAGGAATGGTATGAGCCCATCAGCGCCTACCTGGGGAGTACAGCATGCTGGTGGCTAGCGTGATGCTTGACAGTTGAAGGTTCTAGGTGGGGAGGGGGAGGGGGAGGGGAGCCCCACCCCCACCCAGAACTCTTCCAATTGCAGTGGGAGTCCCAGGGCAGTGGCATCCCTGAGGACTGGTTTTGTCTCATCACCTGGCCCTTACCCAGTGTCGTCAGCAGGGCAGGAACGACTAGGCCCATCTGAGCTACATCTAACTTACAGCCTGCCTGGAGGCCTTAGGGCAGTGGTCCTCAACCTGCGAGATAGTGCCCCAGGGACCACTTAGCAATGTCTAGAGACATTTTTGGCTGTCATAACTGGGGACCAGGTGGGTGCTACTGGCATCCAGAGGGGAGAGGCCGGCGATGCTGCTAAGCGTCCTGTAGTGCTCAGGGTGAGAGACCGGGGGGTGAGCGAATGGCCTGAGGTCATTCAGACAATGAGGTGAACCGCTCTGTGCCCTTCCACTACGAGGTCGCCTTAGGTCGACTCTGACTTGGCTGCCCCCCGGCAGTGAATGTACTGGGCTCCCCTGCGGGTCTAGAAGGACCACAGGAGGTGCTGGTGTCCAAGAACACTGGAGAACCCCAGGGGGCAGGCCAAGGCTGTGATCATGCCCTCCGATCATCACCCAGCCTGAGAAGTCACGTCCCACCATTCTGTCGCCGGCTTCACTTCCTGTGTACCAAGTCTCCCGGGTCTGAGCGTGTTACTCAGCTGGCTGGCGGGGAGACTTACGCAGACACACACTCCACCACAGTCGTCACCAAAAACGTCTCCAGAGCGGGTGACAGACTCGAGCCCTGACGGGTGGGCTAGGGGCGTGGGCAAGCTGAGACACAGACAGACAGATAAGCCTGGCGGTGGGAAAGACAGGCAGATGGCCAGAGCAACGCAGTAAAACAAAGCATGAAGGGATAGGAAGCTCTCTGGCCCAGGGGTGTCTAGACTTCTCAGGGCACTTTGGAAGAGTGAGGACTGGGTTTGGTCTTCTCCTCGGGCTAGCCCTATGCTTCCAGGGGTCAGGCAGACAGTGAGGGCCGGGGAAGCCAGGATCTAGGCTGCCCTGTATAGCAGAAGCCAGCTACCCTCCTAGGCTGGGTGAGGTGCAGCGCTGAGCCCTTCTGCCGGCTGGGATTGGCTGCCTTCCACCCTGCAGAACAGCCTAGCTCTGCCCAGCACCCCTCTCCCCAGTGCTGTCTCCCTCAGGCCCTGAGGTCAGGTCCCCAGGCCTGCCTACGGAGTCCTGCTCCTGTAGCCTTCTCACGGTCTGGTCTTTCTGGATCAAGAGGCCAGGTTTTCTGGGATGGGGAGGGGTTCTCTCTGTTCCCTGAGGTTTATTTTTCTAATGGCCTCTGGGGCTTCCCTCATACAAGCCTTTCTCACAGATAGCTGTGACAGTGGGGTGTGAGGTCCCTCTCGGCTCCTCGACTCCAACTTTTCAGTGGAGACAGGAAGAAGGGGTCCTGTGGGTCTGGCCATCAGTGGACAGTCTGGGGAAGAGGCTCATCTGCTCCTAGGGAGCCTCCAGTCCGATGGGAGAGTCACCCTCGAGGGGACATGGCCTCTTCCCTGGTGGGGGGCGGGGAGGCCCTGGTCTGTAGAGGTACAGGAATGGTACAAGCCCATCAGCGCCTACCTGGGGAGTACGGCATGCTGGTGGCTATCATGGTGCTTGACAGTTGAAGGTTCTGGGTGGGGAGGGGGGAGGGGAACCCCCACCCCCACCTAGAACTCTCCAATTGCAGTGGGAGTCCCGGGGCAGTGGCACGTTTTAATAGCTGCCTTCCTCTTCTGTCCTCCTTCCCACTGTCCCTCATAGCTGGCATGGTCAGTAACCTAGCCGCTTTCGATCTGCCTGGGCCCTACCCGCCGCCCAGAGGGTCATCTTCCTGTGGAGACAGGAGTCCCAGCACCCCTACCCCGGGGGCACCTCCACCATGCTGGCTGTCTTCACTGTACTGTCCAATCAGGACAAGTCTGAGTCCCTCTCCTCCAGCCCAAGCCTTCCAGGAAGGGGTTGGCCCTGACACCCCAACTAGACCTTTGTATTCTGAAAACCTCTTCATTTCCGAAAGGCAACTTCCCACTGACATGGCACTCTCCCTGTGTGTCTTTGTGTCTTCACAAGGCATTCTGTGTCTCCTTCTCATACAGACACCAGTTGCAGTGGATTAGGGACCTACCCTATTCTAGCGTGACTTCATCTTAACTGTTTACTTCTGCAATGACCATATTTCCAAATAAGATCACATGCTGAGGTACTGACTGGGGGAGTTAGGATTTGAACACGTCTTTGGGGGGACACAATTCAACCCATAACACTCTCCTCGGCGTGGTTAGGCCACTGGCCTGGCTGTCATGTCTATCCAGGGGAAAGAGTGAACTCTTTGACATGAGAAACCTTCCCTATAGTATAGTCTTTCCAAGAGCGTATGACCGTTGAGGATGGGGACTGTCCAGTCGTCCCTGTGTCCCCCCGCCCTGCCTGGTGGAGTGCTGACTACAGAGCAGGTGCTCAGGCCGCTGAATGGAATCATAGAGTCCTGTTCCAAGCCGACCTTGGACAAGTCTTCCCCGCCCCCCTTTCTGGATCTCTCAACTTCCTCATCTATAAGAACATTAATTACAGTTAATTAAGTTCTTATTATGTGCCAAATGCTGGGCTAAGAACTTTCCGCTTGTTTAATCCTTAAAACAGCTCAAGGACGTTATCATTATCCTCACATTACAGATGAGGAAAGTGAGGGCCAGAGGTGACATAATAAGAAATACACACTTGCTCTCTGCCCCTGGTTCCTGGGACAGGACTCCTGAATCCCCTGGAGTTTTGTGAGTGACAACAGCGTCTTTTGTTCTAATGAGGTCACTCCTGGAGATCTCCTAGATAGCCTCAGGATGGGGGCTGATGGCCAGAAAAACCAAGCCGTGATTAGAAACCTGGAACTTTCAGCCCTACTCCTCATTCTCCAGGGAGGGGAGAGGGGCTGGAGATTGACTTAATTATCAATCAGGCCCAATCTGGAGGAAGCCTCCAGAAACATTCCCAAATATGGGGTTTAGAGAGCTTCTGGGTTGGTGACCACATTTACGTGCTGGGAGGGTGGGGCACCCCAACTCCACAGGGACAGAAGCTCTTATGCTTGGGACCTTTCTGATCTCACCTTAGGTACCTCCTCAACCAGCCACTCACTGGTGTCCTATAATATATCCTTTTACAAGAAACTGATAAATGTGTCTCCCTGAGTTCTGCTGAGCTGTCGTAGTAAATGATAAGATTTTTTTAAAAAGCTTCTTTATTTGGGGGGGCAGGGCAGGGAGAGAGAATCCCAAGCAGGCTCCGCCCTGTCAGCCTGGAGCCCTGTGTGGGGCTTGAACTCACATACGGTGAGATCATGACCTGAAGTCGGACACTTAGCCAACTAAGCCAACCCAGGCGCCCCTGTCATAGCAAATGATAAAACCTGAGGAAGGGCTACAAATCCTGATGTATAGGCAGTCGGGCGGAAGCGCAGGTGACAACCTGGGCATCTGATGCTAGCTCCAGGTAGACGGCGTCAGAACTGAATGGAATTGTGGGACACCCAGCTGGTGCCTGGATAGTTGGAGAGTCGGTTGATGTGGGAAAAGCCCCCTTCCTTCTTTTGGTGTCAGAGCATTTCGTGTGTGAGGACAACAGGAGCTTTCCTGTTCAAGAGGCACGATACAACTCGCCCAGCGTCACTCAGCTGGTAAGTGGCTGAGCTGGGACTTGAACCTAAATCCTCAGCTCTTGCCCATTATCTTCTGCCGGCCCCAGCTGGAAAGGGAGGGAGGAGAGGCGGACTCTGGGGCTCCCTGTGGCCTCCTTCTGTGACTCCACCGTCGCACCTCGAGGATCCTTTGCGGCACCCAGGGCGAAGCCGGACCCTCAACCCCGGTTCAGGAAATGTTTGTCAAATGAGCATGTTGTGATTTCCCTCTCTGACCTGGGTTCTGCCTGTGAGGGGGCACCAGAGGCAGGGGCTGGGTGGTTGCGGGCATCTTCCTGTATCACAGTCTCCCACCTCGGGGCCGTGCTCGCCCCAGGACCTGTGTTCAGTTTGCTGTTTCGGCATCATCTGGAGTTTCACAACTGGCAACACTTGAACCTGGCTTTGGGCTTCGTGAGGTAGGGTTAGGGGAGAAGACCCTGTAAGGTGGGGTTAGGGGAGACCCCGCCTCGAGGGAAGCCAGGCAGGTGAGGAATTTGGGGGTCTAGGCTGAGGTCTGTCCCAGGCCACACTGCGCAGCTAACGGGGTTTTCCAGGCAAAGTGGTGCTGTGCCTGCCCACCTGTACAGAGAACACGCTTCGGGGGAGCTGAGGGGCCTTCGTGAACCAAGGTGCTTGGTTCAAAACCTCTCTTGGCTACTTAAAGCACCCCCCTAGGGCCCCCTCTCAATCAACACCAGTGGTCCTTCCCCCGTGACCCAAACACACCTGGTTTCTTCCTTCCTCTGTTTTGTTCCAAAGAACAGATCAGAACCTGTGGGACCTTCACAGGACCCCAGGCGTCCAGCCCCAGAATGCTTCCCTGCTTGCCTACAGCCTCTGCCAGTGAGTCCTTACCTGGACCCCGACCCCTCCCTGTCTGTTCGCTGCCCCTTTACCCAGTTCCCCAGCCTTCCTTCGCCTTCTGGACTTTTCTGTCTGACCTGATGAAGGGTCGCCCCACTGCCCACCGCCATTCCCAGCCTCCCAACACATGCTGGGAGTATTTCTGGTTTAATCCAATGACCCTGGGGAAGGCATCTGGTACCACGCTGGCCATTTTGGCCTTAATAGTTGTGGGTTCTTGTCATTCCTCCTCTTTGGGTGTCAACCTTCTTGGCTGAACAGTAAGAAGTTTGAATAGGCAAGATAGTCCTGATCTGGGGCTCTCATACCACCCTAAGATTTTTTTCACCCTT
This sequence comes from Herpailurus yagouaroundi, assembly GCF_014898765.1. NCBI lineage: Eukaryota > Metazoa > Chordata > Mammalia > Carnivora > Felidae > Herpailurus > Herpailurus yagouaroundi. The sequence continues at coordinate 10,503,435 of NW_024412394.1, read as the reverse complement.
GTCCTAGCACCCCTGCACCCAAAGTCATGTTAGCAGGAGCAAGGGACATGAGCGCCGTATGCCCCAGGCCCCTCAACTCTGAATTTGGGATAGGGCTTCTTTGAGGACTCAGTCAACTCAGAGAAGGTGGTCAGAAGGGTGCTGGACCTAGTGAGTGCTCAGATCTGTCTCTGGCCTGCCCGCCGGGCCTTGGGCTTCTACAATCAGCCTTGCTGCTATGTCGCCAGCACCCAGCTCAGGGTCTGGAGCACAGGAGTACTCGAGGGGGTTTCATGGAGGGATCAGGGGCTGCTGTCTGAGGCCTCAGAGGCCTGCTGCGCGTGCTCCCTGCTTGAAATTCACAGCCAGTTTCAGCCCACCTACCGGCCGGCGCTCTGCTCCCCAGCCCTGGGACTCTGGGGACCCTCCCTGGAGGTCCACATTTCACAAGACTGTGCATTTGCCGTACATGTGAGGGCTGAGGCCTGGGCCGAGCTGCTCATGGCGGTCCCCCCAGGGAACACTGGCCTTCCAAGCAGGGGACATCTGTCTGTAGCCTGGGAGTGGGTGGGCCCCACACCGTGTGCCTCTTGCCCCCTGCCAGTGCCTGGGCAATCTTTCACGGGCTTTTTGCTTTGTTTGCTATCCCTGCTGTTGGTCGTTTCTGGTCGACTATCCGTAAGCCTTTGTGGTATCTGCCTTTTCTCTTCCTCTGCCTGGTCCCCTGGGGTCTCTCCTCTTCTCTCCTCTGGGAGTTCCTTGACTCACTTTCTTTTCGGGGTCCTGCTGATGGGTGGTGGGTAATGGATGGGTTGGATGTTCAGGGCCATTGGGGTCACTTGGTCATACTCCTTGGTTTTATCGATGAGCAGATAGGTTCAGAGAGGAGAGGCGGCTTTCCGAGGGTCGTGCAGCACGTTAGTGACAGAACCAGGACTGGAGTTCTTGGTTCTCCAGGAGCCAGGAGACCCATTGCACACGCAATGTACGTTGCACGCGACCATGTGGCTGGGTGGGCCTCTCGGGGGTGGGCTACAGTGGCCATAGGAAATTTCTTACAAAAAGTGGATTACTGGGGCGCCTGGGTGGCTCAGTGGGTTAAGCAGTGACTTCGCCTCAGGTCACGATCTCATGGTTTGTGAGCTTGAGCCCCATGCTGGGCTCTGTGCTGACAACACAGAGCCTGGAGCCTGCTTCGAGTTCTGTGTCTCCTGCTCTCTCTGCCCCTCCCCTGCTCACGCTCTGTCTCCCTCTCTTTCAAAAATAAACATTAAAAGGGGCGCCTGGGTGGCTCGGTCGGTTAAGCGTCCGACTTCGGCTCAGGTCATGGTCTTGCGGTGTGTGAGTTCGAGCCCCACGTGGGGCTCTGTGCTGTCAGCTCAGAGCCTGGAGCCTGCTTCAGATTGTCTCCTCTCTCTGCCCCTCCCTCACTTGGGCTCTGTCTCTCTCTGTCTCTCAAAAATAAATAAATGTAAAAAGAAAAATAAACATAAAAAAAAAAAGTGAATTACAGTTGGGTCTGGGGATGTGGGAGATTTGACTGGGCAGGAGACTTGTCGGCCAGGGCCTCAGGCACTCCTGAGGGGGAAGGGACAGACGGGCTGGGGGCCTGGCTCACTGAGATTCTCAGAAGGGCTTTCCAAGATTCCTCTCAGGCCGGTAACCTTGGACAAACCCCGCAGCCTCCCTGAGCCTCCACAAGAAGAGGGAAAATGACACCTGTGTTGCAAGTGCTATTAATGATCACAGAATTAATTCTAGTTGACGTTTATTGGGTGTTTCCTACGGGCTAGGCGCTGGGCCAAGTGGGCATCTGGCCTATATTGCCTCACGTAATCCTCCTCGCAGTGAACCCATGCCTGACCCCTGGAGTGAGCTCTCTGGGGAGTAAATGCTTTAAAACAGGTAACATAGTCACTCAGCAGGATTCCAGGCACATCACTGCTCGATATGTTATGGCAACAATGACAACAAATAATAATGGCATTATTTGCGGGACTACTGCGGCCCCATTTTCTGGCCTCTCTCACCCTCCAGAGCCACCTGCTGAGCCCCTTTCTAGAAGCAGCCCTCTGGGGATCTTCCTTCTCCAGGAAGTCTTCAAGAAGACAGTGGGGAACCTGTGGTTTTGCATGGCCTTTCTCCCTGAATCTCCATCCCATCTGTGTGGCTCCTGGGGATTCGGGTGTGTGGGTTTGTGTCCCTGTCCCTCAGACTGAGTGGTCCTACAGCTTCCTCCGGGCAGGGGGTGAAGACAGAGCTGAGAGCTAGTAGATGCCAGAGCAGGGTGGCGGTGTGAACTCAGCAGGCTCCGCCTGCCTGAGACTCCCCTGCAGTCTCCCAGGCCCATTCTCTCCTCTCCCTGGGGAAACTGAGGTCCCGCACAGGAAGTCTCTTGCCCGGGGTCCAAACAGATCTTCCAGATACAGGAGGGTGGTTGGTCCCTAGCCCACGTGTCCGGGGCGGCAGCACAAATCAGACACGTGCCTCAGAGCTTTTCTTTTTGTTTTTATTTTAAAGGAAAAAAAAAAAAAAAAAACAGTGCAAAAACCCATTTTCCAGTGTCAGCCATACCCACCCCCCACCCCTAGGTCACCTCCCTGGCTGGGGGCCTGACTCTTCCTCCCACTCAGCAGCCCCTCCCCTCTCATGCAACCCACAGGGGCTGGAGGCTCCATTTCCCTGGAGTGCCAGGTCCCAGGGGGCCTTGGGGGGAGGAAAGAACTGGGGGGGGGGGGGGGCCCCCCTAATTTGGTCCCCCCCCCCCAGGTCTCCAGTCATGGCACCAGGTACCCCTCTTGGCTCTCAATAACCCTTCCTGACCATACTACTAGCCTGGGGGGCACTGATCTGGGGGAACCCTGTCCGCACCCCTCTTTGCCCCGGGTCCGGCTCGGGGCTCTCCTCACTGAGGTTGGGGGGTTCCCTCCCTCCCTCCATGGTGGGGGGGAGAGTGGTGGAATCCCCAGGTTTAAATACCTTAATGAAAGCAGGGGATGGGGGGAGGAAGGGGCTTTAGATCTAATAAATTATTAGCGTTTTTAGTGTCCGTGGGGGGGGGGGGTCGGGTGGGGGCAGGGCGTGGCCTCCAGGGCCCCTCCCTCCCCTTACTGGTGAATCTCATTCTCTATGAGGCTGTCCTCATAAGACGGGAAGTCTGTGTCCGTGAGGCCATCAGGTGGCATCAGCAGCTCCTCATCTTGGGACGAGGACAACGGGGGCTCATCCCCTGAGCTTCCAGGACCCCCGTCCCCTTCCCCGTCCACCTCTGAGTCCTGCAGCACCTGAGCGATGTATTTCTGAAGGGGGAGAGGAGTAGAGGGTGAGGGTGGACAGCTGCTCCTGGTGGCGAGGGGTTGACTGGGGGAACCTCAGGGTCTCCAGGAAGCGGGACGGTGATCTTCCCCCCCAGGGAGAGGTGGGCAGACCCCTCAGTGAAGCCAGATCTTTCCCTGCCTCTGGGGTCTGGAATGGGCTTCACTTTCTGAAGGACTAATGGAACCCCCAACTTTGGATTGAGCCTCAGTCAGAGGCTCCTCCCCACCTTTGGCCATGAATCGGGGCACTCACCGCAGATTTGGGGACAGCTGCAGCAGTGGGGGGCCGTCCATTGCTTCTGGAGTCCACAGTATCTGTCTCCGTGTGCTCAATCTTGAGGGGTCCAGAATGAGTCAGGGAGTGGGGAGATGTCCTTGGCTCTCAGCCACAATCATGACCCTGCACCCTCTTGGCACCCCTGCCCTCAGCTCCCACCCATCCCCTTGAGCTTCTGCCCTTAGCCATCCCCTGCCCCCCTGGCCCCACACCTTGTAGTTGTGGGCACTGAGGTATTTGAAGTGTCCGAAGCAGACGTGGCAGAGACAGATGACGATGGTGATGACCAGGACCACGAATGTGAACATGGACGTGGGGGCTAGGAACCCTGGTGGGGGGGGGGGCAGAGGATGGGGCTGCTACCTTTCCTCTGGGCACCCCCCCACCTTCGCTACCTTCTGAATGCAACCCCACATTTCCATGTGCTGTGGCTTCTCCCAGGTTCCTTGCCTGTGGCCCTTGGCCATCATGGACCCTCCCATGGCTTGCTCTGCCTTGACTCTGAATGGGGGTCCCCCTCCCCCAGCTCCCTGAGGCACGTGGGGGGGTGGCCCTCACCCGTGCGCATGGTGGAGAAGAAGAGCAGCCAGAAGAGGCAGAGGATGGGTGCGGCCACCACCTGATTCACGGCCCCTGAGTGGATCTTCTTGTCCAGCTTGGCCGGCAGGTAGGCGTAGTAGAGATTGTACCTGTCTACCAGGTGCTTCAGCAGCATATACATGAGCCCTGGGGGAAGCCACACGGGCCCTGACCTCGGAACCAACGCCACCGGACCTCGGTGTGTCCGTCACAGGTTGTCCCAGTCCTACCGAGATCGCTGAAGGGCTGGCCTCCCTCCTCCTGCCCCAGCCCCAAGCCCATCGCAGGATCACAGACTGTCCGCTTCCTCAGCCTCCCTGCTTTGTTCTGCTGCCCCTCGCTAAAAACCCTACTATTAGAAGTCCATTCATTTGGGTCAATGAGCTTCCTCTTGAAACCCTTCTCGGTTTTTTTTCTACCCTGTCCCTAAACAGATGGGTATAAATTAGATGGTAAGTTCTGTTTTCCTGGAGGCTGAGGGAATGGGAGCTTTCAAATGAGGACAAGGGGGTTATTTTGGAGCCTTCAATAACCAGGGAGGGTGGTTAAGGGGTTAGGATGTTACCAGGGGGAAAGGAGAGGTCACTAGTAGGGCAACAGGTGAAGAGAAACTTTGCTAAATTTCACAAGGAAGAGGGACTTGTCCAAGGCGCACAGTTCAGCTACAGTGGGTCTCTGTGAGTGGCAAGAGTCCAACCCCACCCTGGAATCCAAAGGTCTTTCCTGAGCTTATGGGACTCTGTCCACGTGTACCCACGGATGCTGTGTAGGAGTGACAGTGTGCGTGTGTGTGTGTGTGCACATGTGAATACCTCTGTGGGTATGTGATGTGTGTCCGAGCATGTCAGTTGAGTGAAGGCACTTGGTGTGGATGAGTATGGCCATGTTGGGTGGCTTTGCCCAGGGGCTCAGCACACCAGCTGGAGCCAACCTGAGCTGAGATGGTTTTCCCCCTCCTCCCCCCAGGCCCGGCCCCAGACTGAGGCAGGGACCGGGCGGGAGGCCCGAGGGGCCGGCCTCCCAGCCGGGGCCCTGTCCACTCAGGGCGGCCTGCCTTACTGGAGTGAAGCGGGTGAGGTCCTGGGTCCCCCCGAGCAGGGCCCAGGTCCCGGCGCGGCGGTGCCTACCGAAGGGCACGATGATGGGGCAGGTGATACTGTAGGTCATGACCACCGTGAAGACGCACATCATCCAGGCGTAGGCTGCGCCAAACTGGAACTCGTAGGCCTGATGCTGGGGGGGAGATGGGCAGGAGGGTGGCTCAGGGAAGGGAGGGACAGACTAGAAGGGCACAGGGCAGGTGGGAGGGGGCAGGGGGCCAGGAACGAAGCTGTGGGGAAAAGGAACCCAATATCCAGGTGGGGCAGGGCAAAGCAGATGGAAAGAGGGGCTGTGGCTAAGTCAGGGTGGGTACAGTGACGGGGCATGGGGGGGTGGGGGGGGGGGCTTTGAGAAATCAGGGGCTGGCAGGTTGGTAGGCCTGGGAATGGGATGCCCAGAGACCTCGTGTGGGGTGAGGGCACAGGGATCCTAGGTCTAGGGACCCGGACCTCCCCCAACTCCCATGGGAACACTAGACTGTCAGAATTGGCAGGTGCCTTCAGGGTTCTCTATGTTGATCCATCGTCGCACATATGGGTAAACTGAGGCTCCAGAAAGGAAAGGGAAAGCCCAAGGCCTCGGAACTGGGTCCTGCAACTTCCGGCACCCCTGTGTCCCCACACCCTAGCTGAACTGTCACTGTTTCTGGTTGGGCCCACCAGGGGGCGCTGTGCGGGCCACTGCGGCCCCAGGCGGCCATACCCGCTTCACGTTGCGCCTTTCCGCGGCAGAGCGCGCCAGGCAGAGCCGGATCATGTACATGAGCAGGCCTGGGATGCGCAGCAGGTCCATGGCGTTGCCGATAAAGGCTGAGGCAATGACGTAGTTCACGAAGAAGGCGCCGTTGTCGGGCAGGAACACGCACCTGCAGGCACCAAGTGCTCCAGCACTGCACCCTTGGGAGACCCGGCTGCGGCCTGCCCACTGCCAGCCTGAGAGCACACCACACCTTCGCCCCCAACGCGCCTTCCTCCATGTGGACACCCCAGGTCAGCTCTCAAGCACCTGTGCCCCCGCTTCCCCCCAGAGTGTGAACCCCAGGGGCAGATGCCAGAGTATCAACAGACACCTCCAACACCCTCAGTGCGAGTGGATGCAACCTGGGAGTGTGAGCTCAGCAGTGTGCCTAGAACTTGTGCGCTATAAAGACCCATGGAGAGTGCTCCATAGCCCTGAGGCCACCGGAGTTCAGGGTATGACTGTCTGAGGTCTCCAGACAACCCCCATGAGATCCTAAAAGACCCCCAAGGGCATGAGCCCTAGGAATACCCAGAAATTACCCCTTAGCTCTTAAATTAAGCCATGGTTATTACCCCCAGAGCGTGAGCCTCAGCCACCTCCAGAACACAAGCTCCAGAGACCCTTCCTCAAAGATCTTCAGTGGGGGAGCCCAAGAACTTTTGTCAGTGCCTGTGACACCCCAAGTGTGAGCCCAAGATGATCACAGATGGCCTAGAGCAAGACCCCTGGAGCTTGTGTCCACATATACAGCCATGGCACGTGGCCCCCCACCCCCACCCCCACCCCCAAACAGCTTCATAGGGCTTTCCAGAAAAGGTGCTCCATAAAGAATTTCACAGTCACACCTCTGGATAAGAGCCTGAAACTTCAGAGGTGTTCCCAGAACCTGTGCCCCATAAACATCCCAAAGTATGAGCCCCAGAGTTCCCCGTAAATACTCCAGAGTTGGGAGCCCAAGAGCCTTCCATAAATACTCAGAAGTGTGGGCTCCAGAGCCCTTCAGGGATACACCCAAATCACTCCCAAAGTATGGCCAAGATCCTACTACAGACACCTTTCCAAACCTCCTGAGTGAAACTCGCCTCCCACAGTTAGTCCTAGAATACAAGCTCTAGAGACGGTCAGAGAAATGCCCCAGTGTGGGTCCTAAAGCCCCAAATACACTTTGAAGGTGACCTCTAGAGGGGTTCCCGGAGAATGAGCCCCAACACAGACCCCAGGGATATCTCCCACGTCTACACCTGAGACACTGTGTGCAAGCTTTGGGATGACCCTGCCACACCCTGTAAGCCCCCTCCTCTTCCCTGCAGCAGGGGGTGGGAAGCTTCGAGGCACCCTCCCATGGGGAAAGGTAGTGTGTCCCAGGCATACCCACCCCCGCCCTCCGGTCTCTTTCCCTGGGGGCCCAGGTCACTCACTCAAACCGAATAGCTGCCTCAGCCAAGAATTTCTTGTCAAAGAGCCAGCGGAAGAAGAGGTCCAGGCTGGAGAGGAGGAGTGGAGAGGTGTGGTGGGAGGCTGGAATGGCCCAGAACACCAGGGGAGGAGTCTAGTCCGTGAGCCTCTGGGGATGCCCCCCCAGACCTGGGTCCCCCCGCTCTGTGAGGGAGGTAGGAGCCTGAACCGTTCCCCTCGCCCACCCTGCAACACCCCCACGCCATCTCCCATCCCATCGTCTGCGACCTACCTGCTCAGTCCCAGTGAGGGCAGGAGCAGCACCATGAAGATGAGGAAGGTGTAGCATTTGTGCATGGTGGTCCTGTTCTCCCCGGAGCTGGGGCAGGGGGCACGGGGGCAGAGGTCAGGAGAACCAGCCCCCCACGCCTGCTCCCCTAGCCAGGATGGTATCACAGGAGGCCCCACTGGGATGGGGGCCGCCCAGGGTGAGGATGCCGGCCAGCATCCCTTCCCCAGCAGCTCTGGGGCCGCCTGGGGTGGGGAGGCTGAAGGGGAAAGGGCTGCCTGGGGGGCGGCGGGGTGGGGGTGGGGGGACGGGTGCACACCTAGGAGGGCCAGAGTGCAGTGAGTGTGAAGGGTCTCACCGTGTCCAGTGAGCTTCGAAGAAGGCCGAGTAGTAGACAATGGTGGGGAGCAGGGCCGAGAAGCACCACAGCAGCAGGGTGGGGAAGAACTGAGTGATGATGGGGTTCTGCAGTGGGGCACGGGGCTGCGTTTCAGGCGGGGCAGCGGCCCTGGTCCGGCTTGCTTTGCTTATCGGCCCCCTCCCCCACTGAGCCCCAGGCCCCGCAGCTCTCAGCGCCCCATGACAGACGTCCAGAACCTGTGGGGGCCAGGGTCTTATGAATAGCATCAGTAGTTAGCACTTGCTGAGTATCTACTAAGTACCCAGCATTGATCACATGCTTTACGTGTATTGAGCCTCACAATATTACCCCATTTTACAGATGAGGAAACTAAGGCAAAAAGAGATTCAGTAGGTTACCCGGCTAGTGAGGAGTGAAGGGGGGTGGAATCTGAACCCAGAAAAACCGGGTCTTATGTCTTTTGCTCTTATCAGTCAGTAATTTTTTACACTATCTTCCTTTGGACTTTGAGACTCCCAAGGAGGTATGCCATGTGCGTGGCAGGAGAGGTGAGGGGAGAGCTGGTGGAAGTGACCGTCACTCTATTGCCATCTGAGCAGCCTTGCTTTTCCACACTGGGTTTCACGTAAGAGTCTTTTTGATAAAGGCACCAGAATCTGAGTTTGGAAGCCAGTGATGTAGTCTGAACCTCCATTCGTTTGTCGGAGAGACTGGGGGATGAGAAGGGACTGGCCCTGGGCTCTCTCTCTTCCCCGGTGTCTCTCTAGATGTGTGCAAACCCAAGGGTGGTCTCTGCTAGGAGAAGGTGGCAGGGAGCCCCAGGGAAGTTCACAGAGGGCTTTACAGCCCGTGGTCGTGTGGGAGTGCTTGGTGCGGCTGGGCTAGAAAAGCAGGAGAGGAGCCAGACTGGGCAGGAGGGTGTTCTGGATTCCCCCCGAAGAGGGATTCGAGGCCTGGCATCTGTGTCTCCTGACACAGCATAGAGGGGTGGGGCGGGGCAGGGCCTCACATTGAGGTACTCCACAGGCTTGGTGACATTGAACTTGTCCATGGTGGTGATGATGATGGCCGGGGTGGTGAGGAAGAAGAGGAGGATGAAGAGGACGACATTGATGACCAGGCAGCGCAGCCACCAGATGAAGCCTCGGATGGACAGGTGCTCCCTGGGAAGGCAGGGGAGAGGGTCATCCTGGGGACCGCATGCTGATGGTTCCCGGTGACACCTCCCCTCTACCCACTGGAGCGAGCAGGCCCCACGGAACGTGCCCCTGCCACCAGCGCTCACCAGTAGATGTTCTGGGGGTCGGGGGCGTACGACACGGTCCAGTTGGAGATGTGCAGGGACTCGCTGCAGGACGAGGAGCGCGGCTCCCCGCGGCAGGTGCAGCCCTGGCACTTACACACGTTGAAGTCCTTCAGGATGCTGGGGGATGGGCACCGGTTACCAGGGCGCCAGCCGCTGGGGACCCCACTGCCGACAGCTGGCCGTGAGCGTGGGGACCCGGGAGCCCCAGCTGGTCGGTGGGGGGGCAAGGACTGGGCTGGGCAGGCAGGGCAGGGGCTCACATGGCGGTGATGGTCTCATTGTGGAAGGTGACAAAGGCCATGCCAAGAGGCTTCTCGTTCACCTTCTCCTTCTCCCGCTTATAGTCCTCTTTCAGCTTCTGCTCCAGTTTTGTGTAGTACTCGATGGCCTCCACCTGCCGGGGTGGGGAGGGCGGGTGAGGCGAAGGTTCTGGTCAGAGAGCCAGGCTGGTCCCCACCATGCCCAGCGGCGCTGCCCCAGGGCTTACTAAGGGCCAGGTACTGCTTTAGGCTTTCTATGTGTTAACTCGTAATCCTCATAAGCCCAAGGTAGGTACAATTAGCCCCATCCTACAGATGAGGAAACTGAGGCACAGAGCAGTCAGGAAACTCGCCTAAAGCCACAGAGCTAGTAAATACACCACAGCACTGTCCTCTTGGCTGACCTCTTCTGACTTGGTCCCTGAAAACTTGGTCACTGGAGGGATGGGTACAAACCCAGTAGTGGAACTGGAGCTTCAAGGACTGTAGGAACAGGTGGGGACCTACTGAGGGAGGGTTGCGCCCTGCTCCCCATCCTGGCACCCTACCTCCAGCCCCCCGGCCGCGTGGCCTTGCCTCCTCAGGGAGTCTGTTTACCGTTGGTGTTTTTTATTTGGTTCTGGGGGGGGGGGGCCCGGCCCCACAAAGGATCTGAAGCAGGCTCTGCATTGATAGCAGTGAGCCTGATGCGGGGCTTGAACTCAAGAACCGAACCGTGAGACCATAACCTGAGCCTAAGTCAGACACTTAACTGACTGAGCCACCCAGGCGTCCCTTACCTTTGGCTGTTTATGTTTAAGACCCATTTGTGTGTATGTGTGTGTGTGTGTGTGTGTGTGTGTGTGTGTTCCCGGGGTCGTGGGACACGCACCTGGAATGTGCCCATCTCTACTGTGATCTGTCTTCCCAAGATCTGTCCAACCCCTCCCCGTATCCAGCAGGAGCTTTAGGGGCCTGAGGTCACCTCATACCTGCTCACAGCCTCGCACCACGCAGCAGCAGAGGTGGCCACAGGGCTTGGGGTTGATCATGGTGGGGACATTCTCCTTGCTCTGGAGGTTTGTGAAGTAGAGCTTTCCCCGCTCGGCCTTCTTCCTGTGGGATCCAGGGGTCCAGTCACCCACCACCCAGCTGGGGCCAGGAATGGCTGGGAGGGTGAGTAGGGAGCCCAGCTGAGGGGCCACCTAAGTCCACTCCCTCAGGACAGGGGTGATCTTACTCTTGGATCTGCTTAGAATGTATGGTTCAGGTATGTCCCCATTCCAGGGTCTTCCCGCCCATCCCTTGAGGGCCAGAAATTCTTCCTATAGTCTGGCCTAAAGTTTTCATACTGTAGCTGGAGAAGGGGATGTCCTTGGATGGGGTGGGGATGGTGGGCTCCTTTCTTCTTGCAACAACCCTAACCTCCAGGCTTTGCTCTTTCCAGAGCTGGATTGACAGGCAACCCAGGGGTTGAATTAAAATCAAATGCCCTGGGAAACACCTGGATGGGGAGCCAGGTTCCCCTGTGGCAGCTGAGATGCGCTCTATAATAGGCAGGGGCCCCCAGCTGTCATCCCCCCCATTACCTCTCTGCATCGAGGAACATGAGGCGAGCCACGTTGTAACACGGGCGGGCTTCAAGAACTGTGCAGTTGGGATAGGCCTCCCTGAAATACAGTCCACCATCATCTTCTGCGGCGACCCTGCCCACCTGCCCCCGACTTGCAGCTGCGACCGTGAAGACATACACCCCCAATTCAAGCTCCCTCTTTCTGGTCTACAAAAATGGGAGCTCCGTTAAGAATGAAACTTGGAAATTCCTCCCTGTGTTTAACTGAGCAGCAGCGGGGAGCCTTGAGGCACGGGGACCTTGAGCACACCCTGATGATGACCGTGGATGTGAGTGCACCCCCGCATGGCGCTAGGGGAGGCCACGGCCATGGTCTGACTCTTGTTCAGAGCTCTGACCTTTCAGTTGAGAGAAACGGTTTCTACTCAGGTTGTTCTCTCAACCCTGTTTCCAGAATACTTGGTTACAATCCAACACTTAGCCTTGCCTTACGGTCCAACTGATCCCAACCAACCCACAGCCCGGTCTGCAGACCCAAGACTGACCTTTTAACCCTGACCCGAGATTAACCCTCACCTTGCCCTGAAACCGAGCAGAGAGAGACTGTATGTGACTCTCGGTGCTGGTACCTGGCAGGACTCGAGGGGTGCCTGCGGCTCCTTCTCACTTCTCATTGCACACTGCTCCCTGCTCCCCAATCTAGACTGAGCCCCATCTTTAAAAAATTTCTTTAAATGAAGAACCACCAAGTGTTAACAGATGCACAATATCTGGTTCCCAAAAGCACGAGAATTTGCAAACTTAAATCTGGGATGCGGTCCTTGAAATGCACTACAGACTTTTCCCCCCACACGGTGTTACTCTAACTATTTTAGGGCTCCTCTTTGGAAGGGCCTGGAACCCTGTGGCAGGCTGAGCCCTCATTCTCACCCGACTAATCTCTAACCCCTTAATCCCTGCCATGCAGGCTCTCTGATATTACACACGGGATATTCCCTAATTCTGCTGGGTCAGTCCTCTAATTCAGACAGACCCCAGACCTGGATCACAAGCCCTACTCATCACCATGTGCTCGGGCCTGGGCCAGCAGCTTAGACATACTAGGTACTCAATAAACATGCGCTGAACGAATGGATCCATGAGATGGCTGTTCCCTGATGCTCACCTCCTTGACCCCTCAAACTCCCAGTTAGGACCACAGTCTCCCCCCCCACTCTGCTTAGAGGCTGACCACTAAATTTTAATCACAGTTTGCTTCCTAAACAAAATCGTAGATTGACTCCTGAAACAGCCTGAATCACGAGCTCCCCACGGACACCCATCAGGCCTGGTTCTCCTTTGTCTCCCTGGTAGGAAGCACACAGTAGGTGTACGATGAGTGTGTGCTGAATGGATGTTTGGTTAGCGGGGTTCACTTCCTCACTGTGTGCAGGGCCCTGTCAGCATGCGCCCCGCCGCTCCCCCCGCCCCACTGGAAACAGCAGCCCTTCCTGACTCCCTCACTCTGTTCCTCTCCCTGCTTTGGTTTTCCCCCTGGCACCCACCCCTACTCGACACAATGTCTGTTACTAGTTCATTTGTTTATTACCTGTCTCGCCCACCAGAATGCCAGCGGACAAGGGCAGGGGCTTTCTTTCTTTGTTCACTGCTGTAACCCTAGGTCCCCCTCCAGGGCGGGTGCCCGGCAGGTGCTCAAGAAGGATTTGTCATTAAAGGACTAACCAGTACAAGCTGACAACTGATCCCAACAGGACAGTGATATTAAGATGCCACCTAATTCTGAGCACACACTGTCCTTAATCCTGACTCGGACTGCCCCCTAATGCCGATCACAGCTGGGAATCCAGACAGGATCCCAAGTCGCTCTCGTACTGACCGAGGATGATCTAATTTTGACCGCTGTTCTCGAACTTCTGTGTGGGCAGGGCCTGTTTCTAATTTATTTATGCTTGGAGTACAGAAAGTGATAATAAATGCATGTTGAATGAATGATTATCCGTCCGCTGATGCTGATCACAAACCACTCATTTGCCTGCAACAAAGGGGTCTGCAATCTAACCTCGGCCAGATGCTGACTCCCAATCCTGTTCTGATCCAGAACAACAACTGGCTTCTGATCCAGGCCAACTGGCTGTGGATACAGACCTCACTAAGTCCCGATCCTGAGCAGAGACTGAGCCCTGATCCAAACTGCCAATGTCCCTTATCAGGGCCCCACTGGCCAACTCCTAATTCTGGCCACAGACTGGCCTCAGACCAATCTCTGATCAGACCCTGGACCAGCTCCTGACGCTGTCCTCCACCATGTGAACCTCCTGAGAGCTCAATGATCTTTCATTCGTTTCTATGGTCCCAAGGCTTAATATCATGAGAAAGTCTGCTGAGCACACAGATGAATGTATGACAGGATCCTTAATCCCGGATGCGGACCGTTCCGGCTACCTGGAGCTCTTAGAGGTGTATATTCCCCTTCCCCTCTGAGACACAACTCCAGAGCTGAAAAGAGCCTGAGAACACATGCAGCTCAGGTCCCCCCGGGCTCCCTGAGGATCCACTGAAAGCCAAGAGCTCCCTGCCAGTCTGCACACAAACCCCAGAATGTCACGTACGGTTTTGAAGCCACACACCTTGAAGGGCCCTTGGATCCCAGGCCAACAACCCATGACCCAGTTCAAGCTGAGAGGGGAGGTGGAGTGGGGGGGGGGGGTGGTGAGAGAGAGGAGGGAGGGGATGTGACATACACTTCCTTCTCTCACTTTACAAGTATTTCTTATATTTCCCCTGCTGTTGGGGGCGGGGGTGGCTATCACCCAGCCCTGGTGCTAGAATGCCCTGGGGTCACGTAATCCTTCAGTGGTCTAGTCTCCACCCCGCTGCAGCCCAGACCTCAGCCGGAGGGTGTGAGAAGTCTGAGGGGCTGAAAGACGGAAGAAGGGCCCACAGGACCTGGGGTTGGGGGTAGGAGTGGCCACTCACTCAAAATGCTTCTTGATCTTTTCTGACTCTGCATATTTGGAGATTCCATTGATGAAGAGAGTCCGCTTCACCTGGGGTGAGAGGGGAGCGCATGTACCTTCCAGAGGAGGCTCGAGAATGCCAGGAGGGCGTGGGGAATGGTGAGCAGAGAGGAGCAGCTGGGTGGGAGGAGGCCTTAGGGATAAACCAGGTTCCAGGGAAAGCAGGGGAGTGCATCTAACTGAAATCGGGCAGGAGCTTAATGGAAGAGCCATTTGGTCTCTCACTCCTGAGGGGTCATCCAGGGCGAGGGAGGGGGTACTACTCTCTGACCCTCAGGCCACAAGGCCCGGGCACCCCGTGGCTGCTGTGGGGTGGGCATTCAGTACTGGGCTGGTAGATGGATGCGGAGAGGGAGGGAGCATCCCAAGCATGGCATCACCACTGCTGTTTCCCCAGGGCCAGGCACAGCACGGGTGATTTCCACGCCTCCTATCACCTACCCCCCCCCCCCCCCCCCCCACCGCCCCCATCTTAGGAAGGTTCTGCTGTTGTCTCATTTTACAGATCAGGAAGTGAGGCTTGGGGAGGTAACTTAACTTGCAGCATAGGGGCTCTTGAGTTGCTGAGCCCGGAATGAAACCCAGGCGGCCTCACCCTGGCACTGACACCCCTTAGGGCTTAGGGGAGAGAGGCCCAGAGGGAAGGGAAGAGGCTGGGGGCGGGGCAGGCCGGCTGGGCTCTACTCACTAGGTCGTCCTCCTTGTAGCGCATCTTAGAGGTGTGTCTACGCATGCTGTAGACGGTGAGCAGCAGGTACAGGAAGGCGAAGGAGGTGTGCAGCCATAGCAGGTTGTTCCTGGGTGGGGCAGAGGTGTACATGGAGCCACCGGGGCCAGGAACCCACTCAGGCGGCCCCCAGCCTCCCGGTGTGAATTCAGCCCTGGTTCAAGGCCCTTCTACTGCCAGTGGTCTTCTGGCACTGGCCCCCTCACAGGGCAGGCCCCATACTTCACACCGTCCGGGTCCCAAGATTATTCCACTGCAGTTGAAACGTCCCCAAGAGGTCATCTCTCCCTGCCCTGTGCACTGGCTACACTGTCCCCTAACTACCCCCTGCCATCTTTCCCTGGCCTGAGGTCACACAGCAGCTTCTTTATCTGGTCATCTCTGGGGACTCCCAGCAGACATCCACCTACTCTGTCTCCAATCCAAGTCCCCAGGGCCCCACATCCACCTCTCCCCACAGTGCTCCCCCTCGCACCCCTCCTCATTACAGCTGGACTCTGACCTCACTGACTGGCTTCCCAATCTTACCCTGATTTCAGGTTGGCAATGGTGGTTCTCCCGAAGCTGTAGGCATTGTTCTCTGGGGGTGGGAGGGGGCAGGAAGAGGGAGAGGATGATGCTGGGGTCAGGACGCGTGCCCTCCTGCCCCCTCTCCTCCCTTCCCCACCCCACCCCACCCATCCCAGCCTTCACTGACCCAGCAGGTCCCCTGAGAAGTTGACAGGCAGCACGATGCCCACAGAGAGGACGCCCACGACGACCAGCAGCCCGATGATGTGCCGCTGGAAGGACAGGTAGTGCACAGCATCGCCCCCACATTTGTCCCGGATCTCATCATCCCTGCAGGCCCAGGGCAGCGGAGGAATCAGGTGAGGGCCGGGTGGCAGAGGGGCCACAGCTTGCCTGCCCTGCCCGCCCCCAAGTCCACCCTAGCCCCTGCCAGTCTGGCAGCAGTATGGGGGTGGGCTGGGGTCTTTGGGCCCCCTATTTTTGGGAGGGGGGATGAGAAAGGGAGAGGGAAGGGGAGGGAGGAAAGGAAGCATGCAGGGAGGGAAAGGAGAAGAGGAGAGAGAGGAGGGGAACAGAGGGGAAAGGGGAAGATTGCAGAGTGGCAGAAAGGGTAAGAAAGGGCCGGGAGTAGAGGGGGTGAGGAAAGGGAGGGTGGGTTGCTGGAAGAGGTTGGAGCAGGAGGGAGGACGGAGGCTGGGGACAGAGCAGCGCCTTACGGGTGCTGGAGAAACACATTACGTGGTGCACCTGGGGAGGGGCCCTGGGGGCCGGGGCGTGGGCAGTGGTGGTGCTGATCTGTCTGGGCCTCCTGCCTCTCTCCGCGCTCACTGCCTGCCTGCCGCCCTCTGGCTCCATCTCCTGACTTCTGCCTGCTGGACACTGGCTCCTGCTCCTGCTGGACACTGGCTGGCTGCTCCCAGCCTGCCTGCTGCCCCCCGCCCCGCTGGCTGCACGGAGGCTCTGAGGTGGGGGCGCTCTGGCCTCTGCCCTCACAGGGTGGCAGGGGTGCGGAGAGCTGAGGGCAGAGCGGGCCCACCAGGCAGGGGGGCATACAGGAGACCGTGGGGTAGAGTGAGGCCAGCTCAGGGGACAGCAGAGGCCAGGACCCCAGGGCTTGGCCTCCTGGAGGAGGGAGGAGGGTGCTGGGCTGGCTAGGAGCACTAAGGCCCTCAAAGCTGCTGGCTTCTGGATTTTGTAGGGAGGTAACAGGTTCTGAAGTTTTTATTTGTTTCTCTCTTTCCTTAGAGCCTGAAGACTGTTCACTTACTTTATCCTGAAGATGGCTGTCAGCCAGGAACAGAAACCCTGGAGTGGGGGGGACAGAGGGCTATCAGCTGGAGCCCCCCATCACCCCACCACCCCCACCCTCCCTTCCCCCTCAAATCCCACCTGCCCCATTCTCATATTCACCTCCAGGCTGGGCTCACCTTGGAACAACTTCCACAACCCCCCAAAGAAAGCAGCTCATCCCAGAGGGGGAGAGGGAAGGTGCCAGCCCTCAAAGGAGAAAGGGACTAAGGCCAAACTGAGTTATCTGTGGATGCTCATGTCCAGAGCTACATATCCCCGCCAAGAGTCAACGGGGCAGCGCAACCAAAGGAAGGCCTGCAGCTGTGTGGGTCAGCGTAGGGAGGAGTGGGATTCAGGGTCCTAGGAGAGGCAGTGGGGACTCCAGACCCAGACAAGAAGAGTTTGCAACATGGCTCTGCCTACAGCAGAGGAGCAGGCCAGGCTTCCCGAGTTCCTGCCACCTTTCTCCCAATACGGCCCAGAGGGACCAACCCCCGGGTCCCTGTGAGCTTCAATCTCCCACCCTCAAGCCCCCAGGCCTACCTGCAGCAGAGACCCCACTGAGAGCAGGGTCGGGATACAGGGGGGAGGGCTGGGCAGAGAGAACCCTCCCTCACCTTCCTACCAGTGGAAGGTCCAGGCTTAACACAGGATCGGGGACAGAGGTGCTTCCAGTTAAGATGCAGGACTGTGCTGCCTGCTGCCAACATCACCTGAGTCTGGGGACCATGTGGACACCTCTGGCGGGCAAGGGTGATAGCTTTGCTTTGCCACTTACCGGTGTGAGTCCAGCTCAGGAAGCTGACAGGCTTCTTCTACTATGGCTGCTACAGGAGCTGTTGCCCCCAGGCCACCCAGCCCAAGCCGGACTGCCCAGGGCCAGCCTAGGGCCTAAAGATTAGAGTTCTGACTAGGACCCACACCCTGGCAGGACGACAGGGGCCAGGCAGGTAATGTTGGAGTACTGGGTCTGGCGTGCATGAGGGTCCGGGGACTGCTGTGAATCGCCTTATCTGTAAGGACCTCTACCACTCAGCCCCAACCCACAACTGGCCCCATCTAGACGAGGGCCACCAGCCTGCAATCTCTGAGCAACGCAATGAATTCCTGCTTTTGCTCCATAGGGCAGAAAGGCCTGTTATTACTTCTAAAACCCTAAGGAAGAAGGGGTCCTTGGGATTAACAGGTGGAGACGGGCGCGGGGCTCTACATGGTGCAAAGTGTGGGATTCACAATGTTAGGTCTGTGCTGATTTGGAGGCTGGCGTGGAGTACAGAGCGAGTCTGGGTGGCCATCCTGTGGCTCTTAGACGAGCACTGCCCTTGCTGAGGAGAAGGCCACATTCCAGGTCCTTGACTCTGTATCACTGGAGGCTAGAGGCTGCTAAGCCCCCTGCCCCGGAGAAGGAGCGGGTGGCTAACAAGTCTGGGGGAGGGCACTCACATTGTCTCTTTGGTCAAAGTCGACGGAGCTGGAGACAGACGTGAGACGCTCATACCGGTCATGACTGTCCCCGTGCATAGCTGAGGCCACACTGGGGGTGGGGAGGTGAGAGATCAGAGAGCCTGGTGAGTCTGAGCTCCTGGGGAGCGGGACTGAAGTGGGGGGCTCCCCCTCCAGAGCTCCAGGGGCTAGACAAAGCACAGAAAGCGCAGAGGCTGAAGCGGGGACGAACGCCTGCCTTCTCCCTGCCTCCCTTAATTGCACCTCCTTCCTTCAGGGCACCTGGAGGGCACGCCAGTGCAGGGCAGTGAGTGAAGGGAGAGGGTGTCTTCATCTTACTCCCTGGAGGCTGGAGCGAGAGTGTGAGGAGGCCCTGCATTTCTGGGGCTGACCAGCAGGGGACGGGATAGGGGGGTGACAGAGCCAGTATTATGCACAGGGCAATGGGGAGCTGAAGGAAAGGATGGACTAGGAGAGCCCCAGAAGGGCTGGAGGGATCAGGGGCTGGGGGATGCCTCCCAGGTGGGACCCTACCCTCCCTCTTCCCTGACCCCAGCAGCTGCTGCAACTCCAACGCCAGTCCTATAGACAGAGACAATGATGTGACACAAAAGCCCAGACTCGGGGCTCCGTGGGAGGCCCCCCTCCCAGGCCTCCAGAAGGGGTAAGCAGGGAACCCTGAAATATGAAGAACTAGTTGTTAGGGGCTGGCAAGCCACTGGGGACACCCAATCTTGTCTCTGGGACCAACAGGTGAGCATCCTCTAAGTTTCCGGGAGGACAGCCCCTCCAGCCTGGCCACCGGCCACCATGGAGAGAGCCAGACATACGGGGAGGGGCTTTTCCCAGGCAGAAAGCCAGAGGGAGAGATGGGGGAGCGAGGCAGAGACAAGTTGGGAGTCCCCTGCTCCGCAAAGCACACCGCCTGCGTTAGTCCGAAACATGAGCCTGCAGAGGAGAAAACTGCAAAGAGAAACCAGTAACGAGGCAGGAAGAGAAAAGAAGCATGAGAGAAGAAAAGAGAAAGCTGGTTTAGTGGGGATGAGGGGGCAGGTGCCCCACATACTATTCCTGTTCCACTCGCTCCCTCTCCTGCCGCCGCCGAAGCCTGGGGACAGAGAACAGACAGGGTTAACGGGGGAGGGGGAGAGGGTCCCGGGGGACTGACAAAGGACACAGATCCAACTGTAGGCCTTCATGTCCCCCATGGCTGTTCTGGGACTGGTCCCTCTTCATCCCCCTGACAAAGGGGGATGAGAGAGGGCTGGCTCTTTCCTATCCCCGAGGAGTGATGGGTGTGTGTTGAGTGAGTGACAGTGAGTGTGCATGTGTATGTGTGCAGGGGTGAGGGAGAGTCCCCAAGCCTTACCTGTCTGCATCTGTCACCAACGCCAGCCGCCCATAGTCCCAAGCCACCTTCCGGAGAATGGAGAACAAAAACAGCAGTGCCTGTGGGCAGAGGGAATGGTTGGCAGGTAGAGAGACCATCCACCCACGGGACTAGCCTGGAGGGCAGGGGCAGAGGGGCTGGGATCTGGCCTTAGAAAGGGCTGACCCTGGCTTGGGTGAATGGTCAGAGGCTAGGCTTGGGCTGCGTGATACGGATCCCTCCCATAGTTAAGCCTGGGGAGTCAGGGTCAGGTGGAAGAGTGGTTAGAGCTGCAGGTGTTAGCTAGCTAGGTATAGGGTGTGGATGCCAGGCATGGGGGGCGGGGGGGGCATGTGTGGGCACTCACAAGGAAGCACATGAAGTCAAGAGCCAGCACGGTGGGGACACCCCCAAAGGGCAGGCCCTGCAGGACGGTGCTGCGGATTCGGGCACTGTAGCAGTAGTCCTTGGGGTTGCTGTTGTTGAGGGCCGTGGTGCCCAGGGTGGCCAGAAGGAAGGGCAGCATGGCTGCTACTGCCGCATGGTCCTCCTGAGCAGAGAGCACCATGGTCAGCTGGGCTCATCCCCTGTCCCCCTCATGCCTCCCAGCATGAGCACGGGGAGAGGGAGTGAGGGCAGATCACCGGCTGCCTGGGTGGGGGGAAGCACTGGCTTCCAGAGATAAGGGCCTGGGGAGGGGAGGGTTGAGTCACATGGATTTACCTTCATTGGCTCTGAGGCCGAGACCCCACCCAGGGTCTGGGGAACTTGGCCCAGATCTGCACTGGGGAGACTGGTTTTTCTAAGTTGGAAGTTGTGAGTCTCTGCTGCCTACCTCCCACCACCTCCATACACACACACAAACACTCTCCAAACACACACACACACACACACACACACTCTTTCATGCTTGCTTTCTCTTTCTCCCTCTCTCTCCCTCTCTCTCTGTCTCAGGCAGAGACATGAGGGAAGATGGGGAGAGGTCTTAGGTCTGAGGGTTCAAGGCTAAAAGGTGGGGTGAGGAGGCCAGGGGAAGATGAGTCAGGAACCAGCTACCTCATCCTGATCTTCTCTTTCTACCTCTATTAGAAAAATGGCATGATTTCATCTGCTTAGAGATTTCGGCACTGTTAATCACTTTCTCGATATAACTGGCTTCAAAACAAAGGAAAGAAAGGGGGGTGCCTGGGTTGCTCAGTCAGTTGAGCGTCCAGCTTTGGCTCAGGTCATGATCTTACAGTCTGAGTTCGAGTCCGTGTCAGGCTCTGTGCTGACATCTGGGAGCCTGGAGCCTGCTTCGGATTCTGTATCTCCCTCTCTCTCTGCCCCTCCCCTGCTCATGCTCTCTCTCTGTCCCCAAAATAAATAAAAACATTAAAAAAAAAACCAACAAAGAAAAAAAAGATGTTCAGCTTCAGAGCTGGCTCTCTGTCCTCAGAGTAGGGACCTGAGGATGGGGTCAGAGTGGGAAGTCAGTTAAAAAGTTAGGACTTCTGGGTTTGTGTTATCTGCCTGGTCCCAGTCACTCCTGCTTACCCTCATTCCTTTTTCCCTGCCTTGGAAGCAGCTCCTCCCCTCCAGCTTCCTCACCTCTCCTACGATCTCAGCACAGGGGGGTCACCTGAGTGGTGTGAGAACTACAACTCCCAGAGTGCCCTGTTCCTGCCTCCGGAGTAGGGCAGGCTGGGAATGCTGTGCCCTCCAGCGAGCTTTTCCATTGGCAAAGGAAGAGAGAGTGGGCAGGGGCCTCTTAGCCTGCCCAAGTCCCCAGCAGCCAGGTTACTGCCCTCCAGCCCGGTTCCCCGCCACTGCCCACTGCCAGGCTGCCCGGGCCCTCTTTGGGCTGGGTGGGTGGGGCGGGGAGGAGGAGGGAAGGGGCAGCCAGCCCGGATACCTGGGTTCTGGGAGTGTCTGGGGACGGAGCCTAGCAGGGCTCTGGGGAGGCTCCTACGGTGGAGAAGTGTGGCCGAGGCACGCTGCTCCACCCCGTCCTACTGGGGGCCCCTGGGGGCCCCTTCTGCTGACAACACTGAAACTCTGCCTGGGGTGGGGGTGGGGGTCCCCAGGGAAGAGAGGAAACCAGACAAAGAGAGAGAACAACAAACCGAGAATCAGTGACTGTAACTCTGGCAGCAAGCATCCCCTAGCCCCTTGGAGGGACTCAGAGGGTTTCTCCTGCCCACCGATCCCTGGTTTTCCCCTTCCTGACACTTCAGTTGCAGGGGAAGAGGCACCAGCTCTCAAGTGGAGGGGGAAGCTGTGGTTGTTTATATGTTATACTTGGTCCCAGGGAGTCTCTGAAAAGCCTGTATTAAGAAGGCTAAAGTGGTAACTGCCCAGTGTTTATGCCTCCCTCTTCCCTTCCAGCCCAAGTCGCCTCAAAAAAACCCCAAAACCCCATGAATTTAGTAATTACAACAGGCGTCACTTATCTAGTACCCACTGTTTCAAGAATAATACATACACAATTTCGTTTAATCCTCGACAATCCTGAGTTGGATCTTATTGCCATTTTAAGATGAGGGCACAGGGGCTCAGAGAGGTTAAATAACTTTCCCTAAGTCACACTGCTCATAAAATGATGGAGTTCAAACCTAGGTCAACTTCCTTCTAAAGCTAGAACACTGTTCAGGGCACCATGCTTTTCTGATGTGCCTAGAACAGGACTCCGCACAACACAGAAGTTTCATAAATGCTCATTCTCCAGCTAGAGAACACCAGAGCATTGTGGGAATGTGTATGTTTAGGTGTGCAGACATGTGTTGATGTGTCTGTGTGTGTGTTGGGGGGTAGGTAGGAGAATCCGAGGCAGGCTCCAGGCCCTGGTGTGTAAGTTGGGGGGTGTGTGGGTGTGCCTAGAAGCTTGGATATGTAAACGTGAGGTGTGTAGAACCCTGCGGTACCAGGGTTAAAGTGGAGGTTAAAGGTAGGTATAGGTATCTTGGATCTTGGGTCTGTGATGGTTGGCGGCCCTCTGAATTAGTGGCCCCCGCCCCCGCTCCAGTATACTCCAGCAATCAAGACAGCCCATTCCTAGTTTTTGCCTCTCTCCCCAACTCCAAGGCTCCATCAGACCAGAATGCAATAGGTACAAACCCCTGGAGTACCACGCACCCCCACCCCCAGTCCTGTCCACACTGAAAGAAGGTGGAACGTTCTGCGAGCTTCTGCAGTAAGGGGGCCCCATAGGGTGGGTGAAGGTCCAGGTAGATGCTTAGTAACTGAAATTATGGTGTCTATCTGCTGCTTCCCTCTTTACAGTCACAAAGCACTCCCCCCTTCCCCCAACAACTGCATTGATCTTACCCCTGACCCCCAAGGAAGGCAAGGTACTTGCTGGATCAGATCACTATCCCCTCTTTACAGGGGAGGAAGCAGGGGCCCAGGGAGAGAGAAGGAGAAGGACTCACATGAGGTCACAGGTCAGGTAAAGGGTGGAGCCAGGGCCAGTGGCTCTTCAGGCTCACTGGTGTCTTTGGTGCTCCTAATTGTGGGGGGCCGGGTTGTGGGGGGGCTGAACTTCACCTAGGGCAGCTGCTCAAAGCTTTTAGGGAGAGCAGCTGGGAGGGTGGAAGAAACTGAGGCGGAATATTTGGGGGGAGGACTAAGTGAGGGGGCAGTTCATCCCCTGGGCCAGGTGTATCCTGGAATTTCTCTAGTCTGACACTGAGACTTTAGCTGGCAGTATGTAGAAAGTGGAGGAGGATTTTATTTATTTATTTAAATTAAAAAAAATCTTTATTTATTTTTGAGAGAGAGACAGAGTGTGAGCAGGGGAGGAGCAGAGAGAGAGGGAGACACAGACCCGAGGCAGGCTCCAGGCCCTGAGTTGGCTGCACAGAGCCCAACGCGGGGCTCGACCTCATGAACCGTGAGATCTTGACCTGAGCTGAAGTCGGACGCTCAACCGACTGAGCCACCCAGGCGCCCCCAAAATGGCGGAGGATTTTAGTTCTAGCTATCTAAAGGTTGTTATGTTACCATTAAAAAGCGTGTGCATGGTGAGAGTGAGGGAGTTAGAAGGTAAAAGTTTTTTCTTCCAGAGTTACTTGGGAAGATTTCATTTAGGGCTTGGGATCAGGAAGGCTGTGTGTTCTGAAGGGAGGGGATGATGGTGTAGGCCAGCTCTGCTACTATGTAACCTGGGCCTCAGTCTTCCAAACTGTAGCAAAGAGGTATTAATATCCTTGCTCCACCCCTCCAAGCTTCACAGGGATGGGCAAAAAAAGTATCTGCAGGGGCGCCTGGGTGGCTCAGTTGGTCCGTGAGTTCGAGCCCCGCGTCAGGCTCTGTGCTGACAGCTCAGGGCCTGTAGCCTGTTTCAGATTCTGTGTCTCCCTCTCTCTCTGACCCTCCCCCGTTCAGGCTGTCTCTCCCTGTCTCAAAAATAAATAAACGTTAAAAAAAAAAATTTTTTTTTTTTTTAAAGTATCTTGAAAAGAGGATAAATAGTAGCAGGAAAAGGGATGTCTTAAGGCTCAGTCCCTTATGCTTCCGACTTCAGTTCAGGTCATGATCTCACCGTTCTGGAGTTGGAGCCAGAGTCGGGCTCTGTGCTGACAGCTCAGAGCCTGGAGCCTGCTTCGGATTCTGTGTTTCCCTCTCTCTCTGCCCCTCCCCCACTCGTCCTCTGTCTCTCTCTCTCTCTCAAAAATAAATAAACATTAAAAAATTTAAAAAAAAGTAGTACGAAAAGAATGCATTTATCAAATATTGATTTCCCTCTTCTTCTGTGCCAGGCACTGTTCTAAGTGCTTGACACATGTTAGCTCATTTACTAGCCATCACAACCCTGAGAAGACACTGAGGTACAGAGAGGGTGCAGAACTTGCCCGATGTCACACAGTCAGTCTGTCACAGATCCAGATATGGACCCAGGCAGTCCGGCTTAAGTGTGTGGTCTTGACTGCCGCAAGCTGCTGCCCTGGCCGGAGGAGGAGAAGCTTCCATCAGGGACCTGGTGGGGGTGGGGGCTGCCAGCTCCAGCTCTGGAAAAATGCCACACCCTATTTCTACCTGTTTGCCCTCCTTCTTGCCTGTGGCTGCCAGACCCTCCCACTCAGACCGTGGGATTGTGATTTCAGGCTCTATCTAGGATGAGACAGATCTGGCTACTGACCTGGGCAAATTACTTCACCACCCTGGGCCTCAGTTCCCTCATCAGTAAATGGGAATCATAATTCAGTTGTGTGGTTGTTTTGAGAACTAAACAAGATGACTTATGTAAAGCTCTTAATACAGTTCAAGGCACATGACGGATTCTAAAAATATTAGGTACTGTTATTAATAAAGTGTTGGCATAAAAGGGGTTGGTTTAGTGAAGGAAAACTGGTAAAAATCAAAATAAAGGAAAACAGACTTTAACGTGACAGAGCCCCTCAGTCAGGATGGGCTTCTTGTTTAGACTAAAGGGTTTATATGGCCTTCAGGACTCTGCCGCTGAGTGGCAGGGAGTGTTCCCAGACTCTTCAAACATATCCACTCCATCTGTAGCAGACCAGAAAGGTGGGAGCCCAGGAGGGTGATGTTATGCCAAGATGGGTCAGAAGTTTAGAGAAGAGAACCCATTATTGATCAACAACAAGGCAGGGTGCCAGGCTCTTTCCCTGTGTTATCTAGTTGATCCTCATGATAAATCTCGTAAGGAGGTGGTAGTAAATGCACTTTTTAATTAAAACTAAGGTTCAGACAGGTTAAGTAACTTGTCAAGGTCACACAGCTAAAGAATGGCAGATCTGGAATTTGAACTGAGCTCTCCAAGACTCTGTTATAATCGGAGGGAATTTGTAGGATGTCCAAAAGGGGGTTAGCTTCCCTAACTACCTTTAGCTACTCACCACCTGCCTTCTGCCTTGCCACATCCCCACCCACCACCCAACCATAGGCCAAGACTGAGTTGGATGAGCCAACAGCAGGCCCCAGCTTGTGCCACCTGGAGCAAGCCAGGGCCTGGACCCTCTGGTGCCCTGGAGGACAGTCACGCTGCCAGCACAACCAGGGCTGGAAGCCTGGTAGACACTCCCACTCCTCTCCTCTCACGGCCTGGGAAGCAAGGCTGGGGGTCCCTACTCAAGAGGGGTTGAGCACAGCCTCATTTTTCCTGGGCAGACCCAGGGAAAGGGTAGAGAGTGGTATTGGGTACAGAAGCCCAGACCCTCCCGCCCCGCAGGGAAGTGGAGTGCTGAGCGGCCAGAGCTCCCCCCAGGGGACCCAGGCAGGTGGCAGCACAGAGCCCCAAGGGCAGCTGGCCCCTCTGACCTCTCCTCTCCACTTTCCAAGCGACCTTCTCTTCTGAGGAGCAAGGCGCCAAATCTTTGGGACTGTCCTCGCTAGGCGGTCAAGAAGGCCAGGAGGGACAAAGCGCGCCCCCTCCCCCCAACAGGGCCTTTGCCCCACTCCTTGTTCCGCCTCTGAAGCCTTTCCCCACCGCACCCTCCAACGCAGGCCCGGGCGGCTCATGAATGAACTGCACTGTGCGGGGCGCAAGGAGAGGACACGCTCCCGGGGCCAGTCGCCTCTTCAGCCCGAGACCAGTCCCCAGACGGGCTGGGGGCAGCGGCCGGCCTCCAGCCATCACCCGCGAACCCTGCCCTTGTCCGAGCCCGAACCCCTGCCCCGGGCAGGCTTGGGGGGGTGGGTGGTTCTCGGCCCCGGGAACAGGAGAAAAGATAAAAGAGACCGAGGACATTGGACTTGGCGACCCTGGAATCCAAAACTCGGGGGCGGGGGCGGCAGGTTCCCCACAGCGGCGGCGAGCTGATGGGGGCGCAGCTGGAACCCTGGAGGGGCATGCGGGGGGACGCGCACCTGGACCCGGCAGGTGGGAGAAGAGTGGCGCTTGGGGGCCAGGGGCGGGGGTCCCACCCCTCGGGATCTCCCTAGGGGTGGGGACAGACGGCGGTGCACATCTGGACCCGCGGCAGGGGTCAGAAGACTCGCATTTGGCTCAGGATGGTACGAGGTTGGGGGCAGCGCGCGGCACCACTGGGTCCCGCGGGCCCGGGCACCTCTGGGTCCCGCAGGAGGTTGAAGGGAGGGGACACGTAGCTGAGTCTGGGGTTTTCTTTGGGTGGTGGTAGGAGCCTCAAAGAAAAGAGAAGGGGTTGGGGAAGGGTCGCGTACTTACCCCCAGGCGCAGACTCGGCTCCGGCTTGGAGCCCCGGGTTGGGGCGGGGCGGGGCTGGGGGAGGGGGAGGGGGAGTCGCTGGGCGGCTCGAGCTCCGGGCTCCTGCGGCGGCCGCGGCAGTGTCTGGGGGAGGGGGAGCGGGAGGAGGGAGGGGGATGAGGAGGGGGCGGGGCCGCATAGGTCCCACCCCCCACGCCAGAACACGCAAGGCGCGCGCGCACTCTCAGATCGGCGCTCGCCTGGCTGGGTCGGGCGCGCAGGCGCAGTGGAGAGGCCGCGTGGGGGAGGAAGGCGGCGCTGGGCCAGAGGCCCGCCGCGGGATATTCCGGGGCGGCGAGAGCGGTACGACCCTGTGACGGGGGGAATGGGCGTCACGCTCCTCCTTCCCCGCTTCCTTTCTCCCCTGCACTAGGGAAGGCGCACTCCCCGGGGTGGACGGGGAAAAGCCGGAGTGGGAGGTTAGTGGGCCCCCTTGGGGGCAGAGGGCCAGTGGGAGGGGTCAGAGTGGGGAGGGGAGGCCTCTGACCCCGGTCCCCGAGGGCGGCGGGGGCTCCCGGGGTCTCTGCACCCCGCGACCCCCGCTTGCGCTCACCTGCCCTTCCCAGGGATGTGGGGCTGGCTTGGTGAGGGGCGGGCTGCGGTCCAGCCTTGGCGAGTTGGCGTCCGGCCCGTTACCCAGCCCCGGCTCCTTGAGTTTGTCTGCTTCTCTTGTCTTCCCTTCCCTTTTCCAGCTTGGGTCTTGAGATGACTTTGTGACTCGTTTGCCAGGCGCTTCTGTGGTGTGGAGAGTGAGTCCACTGCCTTCACTGTCATGCAGATGAGTGGCTCCCCCCTGTTCCAGGGGGTTCCCTGGTTTCTCATTTCACCAGAGGCTGCATCAGCCAGGGATTAAGACTGGAAAGATGAAGAGAGGGGGAGAGAGGGGGGAACAGACAGGCCGTGTGTATCCTCTTTTGTAGCACCTGCACAAATAGATCACAAAGGCACGCAGAGTACCAACTTTTTCATTGAGTTTTGGGTTCCTGGAAGGCTCTGTCTTCCCTCCAGGCTTGAAGAGGGAGGTTTGGGAACAAAAAGGAAGTTTTGCGTTCCATACTGGGCAGTAGTGAACTTTGCCATCCTGGGAGATTGAATGGACTGGATTTATAAACGGGGTAACAAAAGGGCATATGATGGAGTCATGTTGGGTTACCTGGGAAAAGCTGGGAGATTGGGAGATACTTAAACCGGGGCTGCTGGACAGAGGAAGGGGCACTGCTTACCTGGTTGTGTCCGGTTCTTGTGATTGGTCATTGTCTCTGCTGTCTGCTGGCTTTTTAAAGGGATCATTAAAAGCTTGTGGAATGCAACAGTAAGGTTTGATTTATTGCATTTCAGACTGAACTCCCATTCAAACTGAGTTCCATTGGTTAGTTGAAATCCAGTTTAGTGGATCACAGCCATCATTAAAAAAAAAAAAAAAAAAAAAGGTAGAAGCCATCAGAGCGCATTTTACTTAGTAAGACCAAGTATTGTTTCTTGACAGTTGCTTCAGGTACACATACATTCATACATATGTGAATGTGTCAAGTGTTAATACCATGTGTTTCTTCGTGTGTCACAGAAGACTTCGAAATGGATTGGTCTCCCTTATCTTCCTGTTGGCTGCCTTTCCTTCCTCAGCCTGAGTGTTCAGTCATTTGAAAATGTACACAAGGACTCAGCCCACTGGGAACGTACAGTAAAGAGCAGAGTGTGTCTCTTCAGAGAGGTACTGCCCAAAAAGAAGGACAATTTACTCTTCACTCGCGGAGATACACGCAGTTGAAGAACAAGCATTTTGTTGGAGTAGGAAGTACGTTGGTTTACTTAGGAAGGATAGAAAGGAGGATGAACCTGTCTTTGGTACACTCCCTGGTGGTCTTTGTAAGTTTGGATTCCAGGAGTTGTTTTGAGAGGGAGCAAGGAGTTTAGACGAAAAGCGGTCTCCTCTGGTTTTTGTTTTTCCGTGGATGGAATTGTTCATTTAACGCTTAGAGCTTCTTGGGTGTATGTTTCCTATGGACATTTTTGCATATGATGTTGATTTTATGGTTGTAAAGCTGGTGTGATCCATTGCCAAATAGCACTTGTCATGGAAGTGGATCTCTGAGGATCACTACAAGGTGTTTCTTATGTATTACTATTTTTTGTAAGTTTAGTTCTTTATTTTGAGGGAGAGAGAGTGTGTGTGCATGAGTGGGGAAGGGGGCAGAGAGACAGGGAGAGAGAATCCCAAGCAGGCCTGGGGCTGTCAGCGCAAAGCCTGATGCCGGTCTCAATACCATGAACTGTGAGATCACGACCTGAGCCGAAACCAAGAATTGGATGCTTAACCAACTGAACCACCCAGACACCCCTATGTATTACTATTTCTTAATCTGAACATGTGGGGGATTCCCGGTCTATTTCTGCCTGTGCCTAATTAAGGTTTTTAAACCACATATTACTGGAGAGAAGAAGGAACTTTTCAAAAAGCCTGAAATGATAATTGAATCAAATGTGCTGTGGAATCCATGAAGAAATGGTGGCCAAAACATTTTATTATTGCTCCTGAATGTCAGGGATCAAAACCTTGCATGGAGTCCATTTTCGGGTGGTACTCTGTTGGGTGCTAGACATGATTATTTAGGCTCTCCTTGACATTTAGAATCTTAGATGATGTAAAAAGTCCTTTAAAATGTATTTTGTCCCAATTTTGTGTTGGGGAAAATGGATTTTCCTTTTGTTTTTGTTACTTGGATAGTTATTATGGCTGTGTGGTGGGGGGCCTTGGGGCCCCCAAAGGTCTCTTTTTGAAGGTCTCAAAAATCAGGTTACAAGTTAGCCTTCCTTTTAGAGGTTATGAGTTAGCCCTCATTTTAGAGGCTGATGGTTTTCTTTGGGTTGTACCTCACCGTTGTGCGATTTTACATGTGTATTAGCAATGACAACCAGGTTGGAAGAGAGAACTGATTCGAATTCCAGAAATGTTGCTCTGGGTGAGGTTATATGCTTTCTTTCTTTCTTTTTTTTTTTAATTATTATTTTTTTTAATGTTTATTTATTTTTGAGAGAGACAGAGACAGAATGTGAGTGGGTTGAGGCAGAGAGAGAGGGAGGTACAGAATCTGAAGCAGGCTCCAGGCTCGGAACTGTCAGCACAGAGCCTGACGTGGGGCTCAAACTCACGAGCTGTGAGATCATGACCTGAGCCGAAGTTGGACGCTCAACCGACTGAGCCACCCTGGCGCCCTGGTAATATGCTTTCTTATTAACATATCAGTTAGCTCATTTATTCCTGAAACACAACTCAGAGTAGGAAAGTCCCCCTGTCAAAAACTTTCTAAAAATCATTTATGTCTTTAGAAAAGGGAAGGAACACTTTTCCATGTTTACTTTTAGCTGAAAAACACTTTTAGGAGTGAGTGATCCATAGTGGGGGGCACCTGGATGGCTCAGTTGGTTAAGGGTCTAACTCTTGATTTTGGGTCAGGTTATGATCTCTGTTTGTGAGATCAAGCCTCATGTCTGGCTGTGCGCTAACAGTGAGAAGCCTGCTTGGGATTTTCTCTCTCACTCTCTTTCTGCTCCTCCCCTACTTGTGTTGTCTCTCTTTCTCTCTCTCTCAAAATAAACAAACGTTAACAAATTTAGGGGCACCTGGGTGGCTCAGTCAATTGAGTGTCCAGATCTTGGTTTCAGCTAAGCTCATGATCTTGTGGTTCGTGGGTTCTTGCCCCATATCAGGCTCTGCACTGGCAGCGTGGAACCTGCTTGGGATTCTTTCTCTCCTTCTCTCTGCCCCTCCCCTGCTTGTGCTCTGTCTCTCTCTCTCAAAATAAATAAACATTAAAGTTAATTAATCAATTAATTAAAAGACATACCCATAGTGCTGCCTTGAGAATCAAGGAGCAAGGCTCTTCTCCCTGGTCAGCATCTGGGAAACAAACTGCTTACAGTGCAGACCTGGTCCTTACTGGTTAATCCAGAGAGGGATTCCCCGCTTAAGATGACCCTCTTCATGAGGCCTGCTAAAGCATTTTCATTTCCATGCCTCTTCGCTCTTCACTATGACCCCTGCTTGACAGAGAGTTGCTGAGGCCTGGAGAGGTTGATTCCAGGGGAGGGTGAGGGTGGAAGAGATATGCTTTCCGTCAGCAGCATCCTCTCTTTGAGTCCAGGGGCTCCCCTAGGCTTTTCTTTTTCTCTACTGCCCGCCTGCCCAACTGACAGTTCCATAAACCTGGCTCCTTGCCACTGGCCCAGTAGAGGTACTAATGGGAAGGAAGTATGTAACTGATTAAGTAGGACTTAACTTTGCCTTATACAGTTTTTCTGAGTTTTGACCAAACCAAGATTGTTCCAAACTTACTTCCGGAACTATAGGTGTTTGCACACCTGTGAGGTCAGGAAGGAGGGGGAGCAAGTCTAGAGTAGATAAAATCCACATATTGAAAAACCAACTTGAATAATTGAGAATTGTCATATACATTAAAGAACCACTATTTTATTTTTTTTAGTGTTTATTTTGAGAGAGAGAGAGAGTGTGCTCCTGCACACACAAGAGGGAGGGGCAGAGAGAGAGCCTGTGCTGTCAGCGCAGAGCCTGACGCAGGACAAGGGGGCTCCGTTCGGTGAATTGACCTGAACCAAAATCAAGAGTCAGAAGCTGAATGGACTGAGCCACTACGGAGCCATCCAGGCGCCCCAAGAACCACTATTTAAATACTTTTGTAACAGGGTGGAACATAAGGTAAATAAATAAACAAGCCTAGGTCAAGGACCCTGGAAACATTCTATCTTTGTGAATCACATTGAGAAATGGGGTCCTCACTAGTAGCCTTTGTAGAAACAGCCCACTGTGCCTTGGAGGGATGCTTTGTTTATTGATAGTGATGCTGGGAAAACTGACACTTTGGCCGGTGAATGAGATCAGCTCAGCTTCGGTCCTAATCTGGGCTGGGTGTAGGGTAGATATTTATTGAAAAGACAGCTTTATTTTATTTTATTTTATTTTATTTTATTTTAATTTAATTTAATTTAATTTAATTTAATTTAATTTAATTTAATTTAATTTAATTTTATTTTATTTATTTTTTAGAGAGCACAAGTAGGGAGGGGGCAGAGGGAAAGAGAGAGAGAATCTTAGGCAGGCTCCTAGCGCAGCGTGGAGCCCAACACAGGGCTCAATCTCACAACTGTGAGATCATGACCTGAGCCAAAATCAAGAGTCAGACCATTAACTGACTTAGCTACCCAGGTGCCTATGAAGAGACAGCTTTTTAATTTCCCAGTTTTAAAAGATTTGACAGAGGAGAAAGAGCGCTTGCACTCTGTGTGGCATGCTTGTTTCTGTGAAGTTTATTAATGGTTAAAGCAGCATCTTAGCTGTGTAGGGTACAGTGGAAACAGCTTTCTGGCCTTGGACAATCGACAAGTTGCTTAGCATTTTGGACTTCATTTCTTCATCTGCAAAATGGTACTTTACTGAGCCCCCAGAACTATTCAAAACCCTTAACAGAGTCAACCCCTTACAGACTGTTGCTCTTTATCATTTGTCTATATGTTTCTGTTCGGTGCTCAAGAAGGGAATCATCCAGGGGCTCCTGGCTGGCTCAGTCGGTAGAGCACGCAACCCTTGATCTTGGGGTTGTAAATTTGAGACCCCCACGTTGGGTGTAGAGATTACTTAAAAATAAAATCTCAAAAGAAAAAAAAAGTAACCACCCAACAAAATGATCTATGAAAGTACTTTGAGAATTGTAGCGTGTTATACTTGTGTGAGGTTAAAAAAAAAAAACCCACAAAATTTCCTAAAAGAGAATAACTGGGCAACAAAACAGTAATGAGTTTTAAAGCAACAAGCAGGAGTACTTACTGGTACAGAAAAATTGGGGTGAGATCTGCAGGAGATGGGAGGGACTCCTGCATGATAGGTCAGGGAGTCCTTTTTTTGATTCCTGGAAGCCGACAAGCTTCTGCTTTTTCCTGCTTTAATTAAGAAGGACATTTCTATCCTTATGGTAGGTGTATTTCCTTTTGTGGCTGGGCCTTGCATTTGTATAGTGTTTCTTTTCATTTACTGACATGTCCTTTGAACATGCCTATGTGATTGTGCTGAACTTTTAATTTTTGTCTCTTTTCTTAAGAGTCCATTCCTCTTTAGACGGCTTTATATGGTACCTAACATGCCAGGCACTTAAAGATGGAAATTGTTCAGGTGGAAACAATGAATAAAT
The DNA here is from genome assembly GCF_014898765.1 of Herpailurus yagouaroundi. NCBI lineage: Eukaryota > Metazoa > Chordata > Mammalia > Carnivora > Felidae > Herpailurus > Herpailurus yagouaroundi. The sequence goes on along the minus strand of NW_024412394.1, from coordinate 10,470,557 downwards.
AAATATATATGTATATTTAACATGTATCTGTGACACTAAGTATACCATTTTGCTACTCCTTGCTCAAGGAATGGTACATTCCTGCTTTCCACAAAGCACCAGAGGTATAAGCTCTTTCTGTCTGCTTTTCCAGCTTAGTCTCTATGTGTTAAAATTAGCTAAACATGTTCATTGTGTCTTGGAGGCTTCCCCAAGTCACTAGGAGCCAGAGTGAAGGGCACAAGAAAGCCCCCCCCCCCCCCGCCCCCAGCATGGGGCCTCTCTGGGACTGGAGCACGAATGAATTGCAATTGTAGATTAATTGTATTCATTTAACAGATACTTAGTGAACTCCACTTGGATACATTGTGCTGAGCCCTCTGAGTGTGCAGGTCCCTGCCCTCACTGAGTGTCTTTCTGATGGGACCTATAGGGCCATGCTGAGTAAAATACTCACCTGCTTGGCCCTCCCTGGCCTCCAAAACCGAAGGGAGATCTTAAAGCTAAACCAGGATGGAAAGTGAGCACAATTCTTGGATTTTATTAAGTAATCTCTCTCTTTCTTTCATTCCTCCCCTCCTTCCTTCTCTTGCTCCCCCATCCCCCTCTCCCTGGAGAGGTTGTGATTCATACTCTAAACCTGGAGGGCAATACTTGGTGCTGACCAGGAAGTGGCATGAAAAGCCATCTCTGGCACTGGAGTCTTCCGAATAGCTGGCCTCTGAGTGAGAGTGTTGTAGAGGAGGAAATATCATTGGGGTTAGTTTCCCGTACACACAAGACTCAGAGTGACATTGCTTGTAAAACAAAGCATTATATATAGACCGCTCTGAAGTGAATCAGGGCTGTGTCTGCATGATGGATTTATGCTAGGAAATAACATCAGGGTCAGTTGGAGTTGCTTTGAAGTAAATTGCTGCTTCCATTATTACTCTTGCCTGATCCGAACCAGTTATCTAGTGGTGGGATGAGGGACCTTTCCACAGTGGGCACTGTAGGCACTAGGCCCAGGAGATGATTCCAGGGGCTGGTATACATGGCACGGGCTAATCCTCCCATGACTAGCACCATGGTTCTCCCAAAGTATGTTTGCATGTGATGTCCTGGTTCCTGATACACAGATAACAGCTCTACAGGGTCTGGATTTCCTTCTATGTGGAGCCGTGGGTGAGGGGAGTCTCTCTTTCTGTTGGCTACCTCATTTTAAAATTTTTAAAAAATTTGCCCTCAGGGGAAGGGCAGAGACAGGGGAAGACACAGAATCCAAAGCAGGCTCCAGGTTTTGAACTGTTAGCACAGAGCTGGATGCAGGGCTCGAACTCAGGGACTGTGAGATCATGACCTGAGCCAAAGTCAGACGTTTAACTGACTGAGTCACCCAGGTGCCCTGGCCACCTCATTTATTTTATTCAACAGGTATTCATTGCACTCCTATTCTATCAAGACCTGCTGGGGTGGGAGTAGAGGGGACCACAGATTTTTTTTTTTTTTGAGAAGTAAGGGACACGTGTACAGTAAGTGAATATATTTGGTTCTTGTGTGCTTTCAAGTTCATGGGAATGCTTACTGCTGTCCATTTGATGTCTTAAGTCCTTTGGGTGTGGAGGTCACTATCAGATCCACTGAAGGGCTAGTGAAAAGTCTTTGAATTGGACCTTTTCTTGTGAAAATGGAAGTACCTGCTGGAGATGTCAATGTATGACTCCTGTGTCTGAGGGCAGTACATATAATCCTCGTGATCTGAGTCTATATGACCCCTGAATTCCTGTAGTGAGTTCAGATGCCACGTTATCAAGATCTCTGCAGAGTCTCTGAGTTTTGGAGAGTAGCAAGGACTGGAATGTTAAGGGTTATCAGCCTTATCTCAAAAAAGTATCTAAATTTATGCGGTGACTGAGTTTGGATAGTGAACGTTGGCGCTGTGAGAGTTCCTCTGGCACAGGATCCCCAGATGTCCTCGGTGTGCAGGAGGGGTAGCAAGTGATGCTGTGGTTTCACACAAGGCTGCCTGGGGGAGATGCGATTGGCACTAGGGCAGATTTAGCTGGGCAGAGCTGGGCATAGGTTGTGGGGGCGGCTTGTGAGCAAGGCACAGAGAGGAGGTCTGGCTTTGGGTTTGTGCCCAGGCTGCCCTGTGGATTTTAGAGAGGTGCCTTGAGTCGTGGGTTTGTTGTACCCAAGTCGGGAAAGTTCTGGGAAGCCCCCAGCACTTTGGCAGCCCTGGGACTAACGTAAGTGTCACTGAGGAAGAGGTGCGGTGTGAAGAGGCAGGGTGTTGCAGTTCTTGGGAGAGGGAATGTGGGTGGGTGGTGCTGGGCTAATCTTGAGGGTTCTGTGGAGGAGCTGAGGAGCCTCTTTCCTCCCTGGGAGTGAGAACAAGGGCCCGCCAGCATCAGATGGGAAAGCTTGGCTGAGATCGGAGGTAGCCGCCGCCTGGACCAGACGGACTGCTTTTCAGAGCCTTTTTTTTTTTTTTTAGGCCAATTTTTAGTTATTGCTCAGAGTGTGGAACTCTTCTTGCCACCTACACTACACATTGTCCTCAAAAACTTAAATTGGATTAAAGTGAATAATTTTCACCTGGTGCTTATATAGTTCGGTTGATTCAGCAAGCATTGGGTTGGGGATGAGTAAAATGTGTATGTGATACCAGTGATGGAATGGGGAGGATTTAACAGTTGGAAAAATACTAATAGTAAAATTAAAGTTAAACCACGTTAACTGTTGAGTAAGAGCATGGGTTCAGATTTCAATTTTGTCACTCCTGGCCGTGACCTTGGGCAAATTATCTAACCTCGCAGGGCCTCATTCCTTCATGTGTAAAATGAGGCTGATACTAATACCTATTTTATAGTTTTGTGAGGCTTAAAGAAGATGATAATGTAAAGCACTTAGTCTAGCGCCTGATGCTTTATAACTATTAGGTAAATTTTCATAAAGAAAGAAAACCGAGAAAGACCAGATGACCCTTAAAACTGCTTCTTGCCCTAAGCTCCCTTTTGAGAAGTGAGCTTTGCATGGCAGAGTGAAGCTGTACAGTGTGTGGGAAGACCCTTGGGCTGAAGCTGGGCCTGGTTCTGGTTCTGCCCATGGCCAGCTGTGGGGCTTCAGAGAGAGAGAGAGAGAGAGAGAGAGAGACACACACACACACACACACACACACACACACACACACACACACAGAATCCAAAGCAGGCTCCAGACTCTGAGCTGTCAGCACAGATCCCGACACGGGGCTCAAACCCATGAACTGCGAGAGATCATGACCTGAGCTGAAGTTGGATGCTTAACCAACTGAGCCACCTAGGCACCCTGTCCTTTGTTTTTTTCATCTTTTTTTTTTTTTTCAACGTTTATTTATTTTTGGGACAGAGAGAGACAGAGCATGAACGGGGGAGGGGCAGAGAGAGAGGGAGACACAGAATCGGAAACAGGCTCCAGGCTCTGAGCCATCAGCCCAGAGCCCGACGCGGGGCTCGAACTCACGGAGCGCGAGATCGTGACCTGGCTGAAGTCGGACGCTTAACCGACTGCGCCACCCAGGCGCCCCAAATCTTTTTTTTTTTTTTTAATGTTTGTTTATTTTTGAGAGAGTACAAGTGGGGAAGGGGAAAAGAGACGGAGATAGAGAATCCCAAGCAGGCCCCATGCCATCAGTAAAGAGCCTGATGCGCGGCTCAAGCCCACAAACTGTGAGGTCGTGACTTGAGCTGGAGTCAAGAATCAGGACACTTAACCAGCTGAGCCACCCAGGCTCCCCCATGCTCTGTCCTTTGCATGGCTTATCTCATGACCAGCTGTGTGTAGGTGTTCCAGATGGGGAAATTGAAGCTCATAGTTCCTTGTCCAGGGTCACCTAGCTATAAAGGTAAAGCTGGCCTCTTCTGATTGTCTTTGATTCGGTATGTCAGACGTTAGTAGTTCTAGAAGTTAGCTGCCTTTCTTTGCATTTAATTTTCTGATCATAACTACATTTTGGCCAATGCTTCCTGGGTTGTCTTAAGGAAAACACTGGAGAATAAGCTTATAATTTGAGGCTAAATTGTAGTTAATAAGCATTTCTGGAGTGTCTAGATGTTTCTGTGGAAGTAAATAGTGACTCCCGCTCCCACCCTTGTTAAATAAAATCTTATCTGAGGTGCTTTGAAGTTACAGGAGGGAAGGCTGTGTGTAAATACTCCAGTGGTAGAGGCCTTTCTCAGCAGAAAGTTCTCGATGAGGCCCTCTGTAGCCAAATATTTGGATAGAAGAACAGGCATGTTTTGCAGCTAGAATTGCTGGCTGGCTATAGGATTTTCTTAAATGTACCCCTAACGGATGCCCAGGTCTTGCAGGCAGCTGGGGTTGCCATATTTGTTGGGGCTAGGGAGCTGCGGGGTTGGGGTTCTGCAAGTTGGAGGAGTCGGTCTGGGGTTGGTGTTTGTTCTTCTGTCTCCACCTTGTTGTCCCAAACACGGCTTTCAGCTGTAGAGTGGGGCAGGTAATTTTTCTGTGTTATATTGTTGTTTGGGAGACTCACCCAGATAGAGGCTTTGGTCGGTGACGTGGCGAGGGCATCCTTTGGCTCTACTTGACTAGCCTTGAGCTATCCAGGTGTTCTGGCTTTTATATCTGGGGAAAGGTGATATGGTGACAAGACAAGCTGGCAGTTGGTCAGGTAGTCTGCTTTCAGGGAGTAAAAGTTCTGGTTTCAGGAGACACAGGAGTGTCAGAGGCACTGGTGTGTAGGCTCTCCTCTGTGGAGGACTTGGGAAGGGGTCACTGGCTGGTTGTGTACCAGAGGATTCCTGCTTTCTTCCTGCCGATGGAAGTCTGTAACCAGGAAGGCATCCTCTGTGCTATTGTATTATAGCAAGAACTGCTGTGGGCCATGCCAGCTCTCTGACCCCAGTGAGAATATGAATCAGCAAAACTGGAGCTAGAGTTCCACCTAATCATCTGTGTATCTTTTAACCACTAAGATTTATATTTAGTGACTAATGATCTTATGCTAGAAGTACCACCTCCCACACGAGTCCCCAGCAGGTTCGCTCTGAGTAAGGACACTGACTTAGAAATAACCCCTTTCCCCCTCTTTTCCTGCAGGATTTGCCATGGCTTTCTTTGCTGGGCTCTGGTGCCCCTTCACCCGTGCAGGCAGAGCCCTCAGCCAGCGCAGTTTCAGGTAACTTTCCCATTTGGTTCTTAAAGCTGCGTCTTTGAGTAAACCTCCCATCAGGGCTGGGCATCACATGACTCGAAAGGGAGTGGGAACCCAGAGAGGTAGGCTTGGCATCTGGGAAAGCTTAAGGGGCCAGAGCGGCTGGGGTTTGGTCAGGTCAGGTAAGAGGATTGGTAAGGAGGTGACTTTGCTGTTGGAGGTAGGGTAGGGAGTGGCCTACGGTAGATGTAACTTCGGTCCTTGCTGGACTCTGACATTTCTTGACCTTGTCATTCCCCCAGTGCAGGAAAACCTTTTCTTTTAAAAATGGAATCTCTTTTTATTTTTATTTTTTTAATTTTTATTTTTAACGTTTATTTATTTTTGAGACAGAGAGAGACAGAGCATGAACAGGGGAGGGGCAGAGAGAGAGGGAGACACAGAATCTGAAACAGGCTCCAGGCTCTGAGCGGTCAGCACAGAGCCTGACGCGGGGCTCGAACTCACAGACCGTGAGATCATGACCTGAGCTGAAGTCGGACGCTTAACCGACCAAGCCACCCAGGCGCCCCTGGAATCTCTTTTTAAAAAGTTACATGCTTACTACCAAAACTCAGGCACGGTGGAAGTATGACAGCCTCCCCTCCTTATAGATGCTAAGCCAGGACGCAGAGCCCCGGGTGTGTTCCTGTTGGCAAATGTGCCTTCTGGCCCCATTCGTGCACTCACTCCCTGGCGTTTACTGAGCACTGTGCCTAGGGTTGGTCATAGATGAATAAGAATTGCTTCCTGTCCTGAAAGAGTCTTCACAGTTGGCCACAGGAGCAAACTTGGAAACAAATAACTCTGAGGAAATGTGACCAGTATAATAATAGAGGTTTGTACGGTGCTTTGGATGGCTTGAGACAGGAGCTGCTAATGGACGAGGAGGGGGAAGGGAGAGCGGAGGCAGCCTTCCCACAAGGGAAGTGGGAGCAGGCCCGTCCAGGCCTCCAGGGCGGGCTAAGAGGCATGGTGTGCCCGGAGGGCACAGGTCACTCTGGTCAATGGGAAGAGGTTGTGGACCTCAGCAGGTAAGGGGGGGCCAGACTGTCGACAGTGTAGACAGTGGTGGACCACTGTACAGTTTTAAGTGGTGGTGGGGGTGGGGGGGTTGGCCTCAGTTTAATGTTCTGATGAGAGCCCTTGGTCTGCAATGTGAGGCACACAGAACCACTTGGGACACTAATGTAACAGTCTTGGCGCAAGAGAGAAAGCTGTGGAACTGACAGAGTGTTGGTGGGGTTGGAGGGAAGGGACAGAGGGGCTTTGCAGGTAGTGGCAATAGGACTTGGCAGCCAGGGTGTTGATGGAGAGAGAGGTTTATGGCTTGGGGGCTGGATAAGCCATTTTCTAGAAAGAAAATATGGCAGCAGGGGGAGGTTTGCAAGGGGAGACGATGAGGTCATTGTGGGACCTATTGAGCCTGCAGTATCAGTAGGACATGTTGCGGGGAGCTTGGAGTGAATGAAGGGCTAGAGTACAGGCGAGAAGTGGGGCCGGAGATGAAATTTACTAGTTGGAAGCAGAGGGAACCAATGAGATTACCTGGAGCAGGCATGTGGAACTTGAGGGGAGAGCCTAGGATTACCCGGGACAATGCCAGCACTTCAGGAAAATAGAAATCCACCTGTTATCAGACTGCTTAATAATAGTTTGTCTGCCTTTAATAGGTATTCTTTAAAACAAATTCCAGTCTAGTGGGGCAAATGCATTGAGACAAAAGATTGTTACCTTGACTTATTTCTGGTTTCTCCTATATTATGTCAGGGGACCCCCTTAGCAAACCTACTCATGTTGTCTAGTTCCCAGCAACACACAGATGGGAAGTTTGGGAATCAGTGTATTGTGGGGGAGCAGGTTTTGCAGGCTAGGTAATGGGTGAGGCCTGGCCCATAAAATATTCCCTTAATCCTCAGAGTTCTTTTGAATACTAAAGGCTTTCAGTTAGGTGGCCATGAAGATCGTTGTAACAGAGAGTCGGGTTCTCCTTAAAACCCCTCCAAGGTGAGATGTTGACCTGGCAGCAGAAGCTTTTGACCGTGAGGAAACTGTCTTGGTCACAGAGAAGTCTTCACAAGAAGCCGACTTTCAGTCAGGGCCCTGGGTTTTGCTCTGTTCAGCATGTTGTTGCTAACGTTTGATCTCTCCCAGGCCTTGCCCTCTGAGGCCTCTGCACCCTGGCCAGGAAAGATACAGACTTCAGACATTTTTTCTCTTTCCCTAGCACCACTGGGAGCCTCGATGCAATTCAGAAGATGACGCGCGTACGTGTGGTGGACAACAGTGCCCTGGGGAACACCCCATACCATCGCCCTCCTCGTTGCATCCACGTCTATAACAAGAGTGGGGTGGGCAAGGTGGGTGACCGGATACTGCTGGCCATCAAGGGACAGAAGAAAAAGGCACTCATTGTGGGGCATCGCATGCCTGGTCCCCGGATGACCCCCAGGTTTGACTCTAACAATGTGGTCCTCATTGAGGACAATGGGAACCCTGTGGGGACCCGAATTAAGACACCCATCCCCACCAGCCTGCGCCAGAGGGAAGGTGAATTTTCCAAAGTGCTGGCCATTGCTCAGAACTTTGTGTGAGCAGTGGCCAGGCCACTGGCTGCACTGGGACTCATGGGAGGGGACTCGGGGCCTCATGCCAGGGAACAGTGTCCTGTGACAAAATAAACCTTTTCCTGTGTGTTCCTTCCTGAGCTTTCTGGGATGTAGTCATGAGGTAAATGGCACCAAAGCAGTTAAAATGTGGCCAACCCTTGTCTGGCCACACAAGATGGCGGTCTTTGCAGGAAGTAGCCTATGAGCCCATCCAGGATTGTCAAGCTCTGGAGAATGGATGTACAAACCAAATGCCAATTCATACGTGTGCACTTGGACTTTGTCACTTTCTAACCAGGCAAGATTTTATTTTGTTTTATTTTTTTGCCAGCCAGCAATTTTTTTGTGTGTCAGAGGGTTTGAGATGTTAAATGGTTATGGAGATTACAGGGTTAGCATGAAAAAGAGCAGAGGGACTTGTTTAATCTAGTGGAATATTGCCTTCAGGCTTCGATGGAACCTAGACGGTAATCCTCTCTCTGCTGTGGAGTACCCTCTGCTAGGGAGCAGAAGCACTCCTCTGTTCAGTAGAAAGCTTCTGCCCTTGACTGCCGGGGGAATGGAGCCCTTACGTTTTGCAGATGACCTAATCTTGGGCCTATGTAGGTGGGTCCCATTTGTTTGTTGATCTTCTCAGGGAGATTTGGGGGGGCTCCTTTAGTTCCCTTAACGAAATCTCATCAACTCGTTTGTAAGTCCATTCACTCAAGTTATCCTGAGCACATGCTTGTAGTATATTCCTGTGGCCTCTGAGAGGCAGAGTAGCCCAATGATCAAGAACACAGGCTCCAGGGCGCCGGGGTGGCTCAGTCGATTAAACGTCCGACTCTTGATTTCAGGTCGTGATTTCACGGTTTGTGAGATTGAGCCCAGTGTTGGGCTCTGTGCTGAGAGTGCAAAGCCTGCTTGGGATTCTCTCTCTCCCTCTCTCTGCCCCTCCCTGTGCTTGTGGGCACAGGTGTGCTTGCTCTATCTCAATATAAACATTTAAAATACTGGGGCGCCTGGGTGGCACAGTCGGTTAAGCGTCCGACTTCAACCAGGTCACGATCTCACGGTCCGTGAGATCGAGCCCCGCGTCGGGCTCTGGGCTGATGGCTCAGAGCCTGGAGCCTGTTTCCGATTCTGTGTCTCCCTCTCTCTCTGCCCCTCCCCCGTTCATGCTCTGTCTCTCTCTGTCCCAAAAATAAATAAACATTGAAAAAAAAAAATTAAAAAAAAAAATAATAAAATATAAATAAAATAAAGAACACAGGCTCTGTAGCCAGACTGCCTGGGTTTGAATCCTGACTCCGCCACTTACCACCTAATGACTTTGGGCAAGTTGTTTAACTTCTCTGGTCCTCAGTTTCTTCACCTGTAAAATGGGGATATAACAATGGCACCTACTTGGTAGGATTGATGTGAGAGTTCAGTGAGGTAGTACCTCTGAGTACCTGGCAATAATGAGCATTCAGTAGGTATTAGCTGTTTTTTGTTGTCATTTCTATGCATGTGCCAGCACTGAGAAACAGCAGTGAGTGCAAGTAGGGATGGTCCTTGCCCTCATGGAGCCTATGGTGTCCCTTGGGAAATCAACACAGACCACATAATTCAAATGCAAATTCTCAGGTGTGAAAGTGCCTGTGATAGAGGGGTTAGACTTTTCTGAGGGATTGGAGGCAGCTTCTCTGAGAAAGGGTTGCATCAGCTGCTTTCTGAGAAATGAATAGAAGTGATAGAAGTCAGGATAGTGATGGGGGTGGGGAGGAGTGTGGACAGGAAAGGGGAAGAGGGAAACCTGTCTAGGCAGGAATTATGGGTATAGATCTATAAATAATTATTGAGTTATGCACATCATGTGCTTTATTATACCTTAGCAAAAATCAATGAGTAGGCATTAGTTAGGCTAGAGAGGAGGGAAAAATGTTCTGGGCAGGGGGAAGAGCATGTGCAAAAGCCCTGTGGCAGGAGTGAATGGTATAAGTACCAGGGACTTGAAAAAGCCAGTGTGGCCAGAGCAGGGAGAGTGAGACGGAGTGTGGTGTTGGCTGAGAGTAGGAGAAGAGCAGGGCCAGGCTGTGCGAGACCTCTTAGGCCCCAGGCAGCTTTCCTTGCCTTTCCAGCTTACGTTGAGGGTACTGTTGTGGGGTATTCAGCATGTGGGGTAGGGGTGGTGGGAGAGGAGATGTGCTTAGATTTGCTCTGTGGACAGGGGCTGAGGGAATCCAAAATGGGTAGCATAGGCTCTGCAGCAGCAGGCCCTGTGAAAATGATGATGTGTTGGGTGAGAAGGGTAGTAAAGGAGGGAAGGAGAAGCCTTTAGGAAGTACAGTTGACTAGGCTTGGTGGTGCATTAAGATGGTGGGGATGGCCAAGAATGGGTCATGGGTTTCTGGCTTCCATGCCTGGATGGTGTGAGGGGGCAGTACCCTAGGAGAGGTCTGGGTAGCAGGTAGGGAGCAATTAGGGGCATCTGGAAGGGGATGCCTTTGAGACATCCAAGAGATATCAGGTAGGTAGCTGGATATAAATGATCTCTTAAATTGGGATGGCACTTAGTATCTGTTTTGAAAGTATGTGTATGTCTGTCCTTGGATTCCTCACAGTCCTTAGGTTTGGCAGGCATTGGTCCATGGTTTAGATGAGGACACTGAACTTCAGAGGTAACTTGATTTCACAGGGTCTTAAAACTCTTAGGTAGTAAAGCTGGTCTGGAAGTCAGATCCTGGGACTTGTAACTGCGGAGTCTTCCCACAGCACTATGGGGTCTTAATTTTGTGGTTGATGGTCCTCCCCACCTTGAATGGATTCTCTAGCTGTGAGCCTAGAGGATAATTTGCGTTTCCTGAAGTCAGTGGGTACACCTTGGAGCCTGTTGCCTGCTATGTCTTGACTGCAGTGAGGTGAGGGCTCATAGTTTTCCGTCTACTTGGTTGAGGCGTGCACCGCTCCCCAGGGCCCCTCCGACAAAGCTTGATTCAGGGTCCCCCTGGGTACTTGAGGAGCTAACGTCCTTTTCCATCTGGCCCTGTGGAAGGACTGATAGAGTCTGTGGCTGACATGCTCTGCTGCAGTGGCTGACCGTGGCCAAGGAGGAGGGATCACACGCAGCCTGGGTCCTGCTTTGTCAGTGTTGAGTGTCTCCTACTGTAGCAGCTGGTACTCAGCAAGCTCTTAATTTCTCTGCTTTCTGGGCTGCTGCTTCCCAAAGGCTTTGGGGGAAAGAGACCCCTGTCCTGAGGCAAAGGAAAAGCAGAACTGTTATTCTCAGCCGGGTACCACCTGCTCGGGGGCTGGGCCTTTGCTCTTTCCTGAGCTGCCCTTTCTCTTCACAGGTCACTTGCCTTCTGGGGTCAGACTCACTCCTTCCTGTGCCCTTAGTCAGCAGCCAGCTTGTGGTGTGGATCCTTTCACGAGTTTGCAGGGTCCTGCCGCTCTGCCGCATTCCCTCTGCCGCTGGGGCCTACCCAGGTCATTCAAATGACTGTCCTCGCTGTCCCTTCCTCTGCTCTTCACTCTTCCCCAAGGTGTTCTGTGCTGACCACTGGAAGGCTGTGGTTTCCACAAAGCCGAGTGGCCGGACCCTGCTCTCCGCCTGTGACGCAGGCCTTCCCAGCGCACAGCCCAGAATAGCCTCAGCTTTGCTGCTTTTCCAGCTGCCCTATCACTTTGCAAACTGGGATCTAATTTGCTGTCCACCCTCCCCGCCCCAGTCTCTCAGCCAGTACCACTTTCTTCGCTCATGAAATATTTATAATCACAGATTATGTTTCCCTATGAGTATAAGCTTGCTTTTGTTTTTTTCCCTTCCACGCCCTTAAGAAGCTGCCCCTGACAGGTCAAAGAGCCTCATGTCTCTTGGTTCATAGGCTTCATCACTCTGCCTCCTGCAGTGTTTGGCTCTACCTGTGGTTTTACTCCCTCTGCTACAGCACCACCAAAGAAATGTGATGGAAGGGCTGTAGGTTGGGAGACCTGCACTCCACTTGGGCCTATGCTACTTCCTAGTTTTGTGACTTTGGGCAAACCACAGCCTCGGAGTTGCACAGGGGCCTGGTGCTCAGGGGACCCAGCCAGTGGGGTGCCTCTGGAGTAGTCCAGACATGCTTCTGGCTGCAGCCCTTGCCCCAGCCACTTTGAAGGGTATGTCTTTGGCTGCAGGTAGGGACCTGGTCAAAGAATGTGCAGAGATCATCCTATCGCCACCAACATTCCTGGCAAACAGAAGCCAGGCACCTCTGGCAGGGTGGCCTCTTCCTGGGTGAAGGGCAGTTCCCTCTTGAGACTTAAGCCCAGCCTTGCTTTAGCGAGGGCGGGCTGTGAGAGAGAGAGAGAGCAAGCGAGAGAAAGAAAGAGAGAAAGAGAGAGAGAGAGAGACCATTGTGAGGCAGGACTCATGGGAGGAGAGGAACCCCTCCCTCAGCAGGGTAGCAAGCCCCAGGGGCTGCCTCCTCTGGAGCCCACAGGCTCTGGCCTCTCCTGGGCACAGCCTCCTTAGCTTTCCTGCTCCCTCCCCTCATTGCCTTTCTTGGCCTCTTCCTCATGTTCTCTCTGGTTCTTTCTCAGCTGCTGAGAATTCTTGTTTTTGATGAAAATTGCATGATACTGGAATCAAATGATTAACTGAAATTCAAATCTGTCCTGGCAGCTGCATTTCTTCCTTCCTCTGATTTTGTAATTCAATCTTTAACAAAAAGTTTCAGGATTTTGTTTTATTCTTTCCCACCTGGAGGATGGATAGAGATCACAGTTCAGTACCCCTTGGCATTTTGGACATTTGCTGAATTGTTTTCCCAAATATTAGTCATTTTCCAAATTGTTGGGAGTTCCCAGGTTCACAGTGGTCATGAGTTTGCTTCTCAGTTTTCAGCATCAAGCTAGTGTCTTTATGATTTTTTTTTTGTCTTTATGATTTTTTAACACCAGTGGTTTCCAACCAGATTCAGGAACAGTAATGCCTCTTGTCATTTGCTTGATATTATGACAGACTATCTCAAGACATACTATAAGCTGGTTTTGTTTTTGTTTTTATTTTTTTAATGGAAGTGAACTTAAACGTTTTGGGAATTTCACAAGAGCTCTTGAATAATCGGGATACCCTTGGATAGTTTGAAACCTTCCTTTGAAATTGCTTTTAGGCCAAATGTTTACCTGCCAAATAGAGGCAACTGTTGGTCAATCGGGACTGATGATCCAATGTGGGATCAGAGCCACCCTCCCAGGTCCCCACTCCCTGCTCTGGGCTCCCTGTTGATTTGTACCACTCCGGAAGGCAGGAGGGCACAGTGCCAGTGCAAGAAGAGAGAAAGAGGCCTCTCTTACATGCTAGCTTTTTCAAAGGATGCTGCTCCTGGCCTGTACTGGATGTCACGGGCTGGAGGTGGCTGTGCCACCCCATGCCCACAGACTAAGCCAGTGCCCTTCCTGGTTGGCACACAGGGCCAGGGGGTGGAGCTTCCCTTAGTCCGTGGACCTCGTTGTCCCTGTCCTTAACCAACTACCTGAACGTACTGATTTGCTGCCAGCTCTGGTTAAAGGTTTGCTGGTGAAGGAGAATGAAACCCTTGCTTGAAATGAAGTTTTAGGGTTGTCTGTGGATTTTGTTTCTCCAGGTTTGTCCCCAAAATATGTAAAACATTGAGAATTAGTTACATAGTTTTCCATGTATTTGGAAGAGACTTTGCCGCAGATCTCCTGTCCCATAGGCTTCCCTTTGTACTTAATTAAGTTGATTTTTGGTAGGTGACTTTTTGCAGAGAGAGTCCATATATACACGTTTTTTTTCCTCCCTTTTCCATTTAAAAGTTAATTTTAGTCTTTACTTTTTACTCCTTTTATTTGTAAGATCATGTATTTGTTTTTATTTTATCTTTTTTTTAAATTAATTTTTAATTTACACCCAAGTTAGTTAGCATATAGTACGATGATGATTTCAGGAGTAGATTCCAGTGATTCATCCCCCATGTATAACACCCAATGTTCATCCCAACAAGTGTCTTCCTTAATGCCCCTTACCCATTTAGCCCATCCCCGCCACCCACAACCCCTCCAACAACCCTCAGTTTGTTCTGTATATTTAAGAGTCTCTTATGTTTTTTCCCCCTCCCTATTTTTTTCCCTTCCTGTTTTTATATTATTTTTGTTTCCCTTCCCTTATGTTCATCTGTTTTGTATCTTAAATTCCACATACAAGTGAAGTCATGATATCTGTCTTTCTCTGACTGACTTATTTCGCTTAGCATAATACCCTCTAGTTCCATTCACGTAGTTGCAAATGGCAAGATTTCATTCTTTTTGATTGCCAAGTAACAATCCTTTGTAAATACATACCACATCTTCTTTATCCATTCATCCATTGATGGACATTTGGGCTCTTTCCATATTTTGGCTATTGTTGATAGCGCTGCTATAAACGTTGGGGTGCATGTGCCCCTTCAAAACAGCACACCTGTATCCCTTGGATAAATACCTAGTAGTGCAGTTGCTGGGTCGTAGGGTAGTTCTATTTTTAATTTTTTGAGGAACCTCCATATTGTTTTCCAGAGTGGCTGCACCGGTTTGCATTCCTACCAGCAGTGCAAAAGAGATCCCCTTTCTCTGCATCCTCGCCAACATCTGTTGTTTCCTGAGTTGTTAATTTTAGCCATTCTGACTGGAGCGAGGTGGCATCTCATTGTGTTTTTAGTTGGTATTTCCCTGATGATGAGTGGTGTTGAGCATTTTTTCAAAAAATGTGTCGGTTGACCATCTGGGTGTCTTCTTTGGAAAAGTGTCTATTCATGTCTTTTGCCCATTTCTTCACTGGATTATTTGTTTTTTGGGTGTTGAATTTGATAAGTTTTTTTTATAGATTTTGTATACTAACCCTTTATCTGATATGTCATTTGCAAATATCTTCTCCCCTTCTGTCGGTTGCCTTTTAATTTTGCTGATTGTTTCCTTTGCAGTGCAGAAGCTTCTTATCTTGATGACATCCCAATAGTTCAGTTTTGCTTTTGTTTCCCTTGCCTCTGGAGACGTGTTGAGTAAAGAAGGTGCTGCAGCCCAGGTCAAAGAGGTTTTTGCCTGCTTTCTCCTCTAGGATTTTGATGGCTTCCTGTCTTACATTTAGGTCATTCATCCATCTTGTGTTTATTTTTGTGTATGGTGTAAGAAAGTGGTCCAGGTTCATTCTTCTGCATGTCACTCTCCAGTTTTCCCAACACCATTTGCTGAAGAGACTGCCTTTATTCCATTGGATATTCGTTCCTGCTTAGTCAAAGATTAGTTGGCCATACGTTTGTGGGTCCATTTCTGGGTTCTCTACTCTGTTCCATTGATCTGAGTGTCTGTTTTTGTGCCAGTACCATACTGTTTTGATGATTACAGCTTTGTAATACAGCTTGAAGTCCGGGATTGTGATGCCTCCAGCTTTGGTTTTCTTTTTCAAGATCTCTTTGGCCATTCAGGGTCTTTTCTGGTTCCATACAAATTTTAGGATTGTTTGTTTTAGCTCTGTGAAGAATGCTGGTGTTATTTTGATAGGGATTGCATTAAGTTTGTAGATTGCTTTGGGTAGTATCGATACTTTAAGAATATTTGTTCTTCCAATCCATAAGCCTGGAATATTTTTCCTTTTTTTCATGTCTTCTTCAGTTTTCTTCATAAGCTTTCTATTATTTTCAGTGTATAGATGTTTCACCTCTTTGGTTAGATTTATTTCTAGGTATATTATGGTTATTGGTGCAATTGTAAATGGGATTGATTCCTTGGTTTCTCTTTCTGTTGCTTCATTGTTGGTGTATAGAAATGCAACCAATTTCTGTGCATTGATTTTATATCCTGAGACTTTGCTGAATTCGTGGATCAGTTCTATCAGTTTTTTGGTGGAATCTTTTGGGTTTTCCACATAGAGTATCATGTCTGTGAAGACTGAAAGTTTGACTTCCTCCTTGCCAATTTGGATACCTTTTATTCCTTTGTGTTGTCTGATTGCTGAGGCTAGGACTTCCAATACTATGTTGAATAACAGTGGTGAGAGTGGACATCCCTGTTGTGTTCCTGACCTTAGGGGGAAAACTCTCAGTTTTTCCCCATTGAGGATGATATTAGCAGTTTGTTTTTCGTATATGGCTTTTATGATCTCGAGGTATGATCCTTCTGTCCCTACCTTCTCGAGGGTTTTTATCAAGAAAGGATGTTGTATTTTGTCAAATGCTTTCTCTGCATCTATTGAGAGGATCATGTGGTTCTTGTCCTTTCTTTTATTGATGTGATGTATCACATGGATTGTTTTGCAGATATTGAACCAGTCCTGTACCCCAGGTATAAATCCTACTTGCTCGTGGTGAATAATTTTTTTAATGTATTGTTGGATCCAGTTGGCTGGTATCTTGTTCAGAATTTTTGCATCCATGTTCATCAGAGAAATTGGTCTGTAGTTCTCCTTTTTAGTGGGGTCTTTGTCTGGTTGTGGAGTCAAGGTAATGCTGGCTTCATAGAATGAGTTTGGGAGTTTTCCTCCCATTTCTATTTTTTGGAAGGTCATGTATTTATGTTTTTAAAAAGCCAGATGCTGAAGTACTTAGGAACTAAGTGTCTTGATATCTGCAGAAAATTATCAATTGGTGAATCTAAAAGGAGTATATGGGGATTATACTATTCTTTCAATTTATTTTAGGTTTGACATTTTCAAAATAATGATAGGGATAAAAGAAAAAGGAATTATTGCCTTTTTAAAAAAAATTCTAATGATAAAATCAAACCTGTGTTTGAAATGTGCTCCCATTAGTCAGTGCCCAGACTGTGGGTCCCCTGAGCCTGTGGCCCTGAGCTGGCTGGGGACCGGACGGTTCAGATGGCAGGAGCTGAAGCTGTTCAGTCTGCTCGCTGCTGCCCACGCTCCTGCTTCTGGCTGTGCCTTTCTCACTGTCCCTCCCCTGGCCCCACGGCCTGGGCTTGGTTTGTATTCTTTCCTTCCTCCAGTTCAGGAATGTGGCTGTAGTGTTTGTAACTCTGTTCTAACATCTGGCACACAGTAGACATGCAGTAAGTGTTGAATTCATAAATCACGTCTGTTCAAGTTTGTGGTGAGCGTTTAAAAAGAAAGGAGAGGGGCACCTGGGGGGGCTCAGTTGGTTGGGCGGCTGACTTTGGCTCAGGTCACAATCTCGCGGTCCGTGAGTTCGAGCCCCACATTAGGCTCTGTGCGGACAGCTCAGAGCCTGGAGCCTGCTTTGGATTCTGTGTACCCCCCTCACTCTGCCCCTACCACACTCGTGCTCTGTCTTGCTCTGTCTGTCAAAAATAAGTAAATGTTAAAAAAAAATTTTTTTTTAAAGAAGAAAGGAGAACTTTGGGCACCTGGGTGGCTCAGTTGGTCAAGTGTCCGACTTCAGCTCATGTCATGATCTCACAGTTTGTGAGTTTGAGCCCTGCATCAGGCTCACTGCTGTCAGCGCAGAGCCCACTTTGGATCCTCTGTCTCCCCCTCTCTCTCTGTCCCTCCTCTGCTCATGCCTCTCTCTCTCTCTCTCTCTCTTTCTCTCTCTCTCTCTCTCTCTCAAAAATAGATAAACATTAAAAAAAAAAAAAAAAGGAAAGGAGAATTTTGTGCTTCCTAAGTACTGTTCGTCTAGCATGTACTTTGAGTTTTCCTTTCTGTGACACCCGGCTGGGAGCATAGGGTCCCTCTCTCACGGGCCATGTCAGCTCTAACCCACTGCGGCTTGAGTTTATTTCAAAACAAAACTGGTGTGGTTTGAATCTTTCACTATGACTTGGGGGACTGAGGATCTCCCCACATTTCACACACAAAAGAAGCAGTTTCAGCATGAGAACTAGGATTTTCTGGTTCTCAGTCCAGTTCTTTTCGCTGCACCTCACAGTATCACTGAGCACTGTCACCACTGAGCTTAGAAATATGGTGAACTTTCTGAAAACCATTTTTGGAAGGGGCCACACACCCACCCAGCCTGTTGGGGCAGAAAGCAGTATTGGTGTGAGGAGCTGGGAGACTCCTAGGCGTGTGGGGTGACCGGGATGGGTGGGGCGGGGGTGCCGTGGGGCTGGTTGGGGAGGAGGCAGGGCGCTCTCACTGCCGTGGGCTGAAGCCTTTCCCCTGGACCCTGCGTCCGCCCCCGGGGTCCCAGCGCTTCAGAACCCACCTCTCTGCCTTTTCTTCCTTCCCCTGAGTAGCAAGGCACTTCCTCCCAGGGGTCCGCTTGGTTTGTGGACACCGCCACTGGCAAACCCCTGCCTCTGGGGAGCTCTCCTCTCGGTGGTCTTCCCTCGCACCCACTGCAACAGCGTCTCCCAGCCTTGCGCTCTGTGACTGCGGCCTCGGTGACAACTCTGGGTGCTAGGTCTTTATTTCATAGATAGAAAACTGACTGAGTACGCAGTGGGAGTTGGGCCCAGTGTTCCTTTTATGATCTGTGGGGCCTCCACTGTGCTTCGTACCCCTCAGCATGGCACTTTTCAGACCACTTTGTAATTGGGCAGGCCCAATTACTCAGGAGTGTCCGTCCTGTTCTCTGCTGTCTCCCGGGTGCTCAGTAGGTACACAAGAGTATTGACAGCTCAAAGGTTAAAATCTGGATTCTCAATTTAGGAGTCTGTGTTTAGATGGTTAGTGTAGGAATGGGCAAAAATCGAGACATTTAGGGAGTATTTCCAAGGACGAGTGCTGGACAGTGTCACACGTCTCCGTGCAGATCCTTACCCATGGACTTCATCCACACAGTGGATGCCCAGGGTTTCCAGCTCATAGGATGTCTGCCCATGCTGGTAACCCTGCGAAACCGGAGTTCACATTCATGTCCAAACCATCAATATGTGCTTTCTTCGAGAGAACCCATGATGAGTGGGGCTTCTGGCCATACCTCTGATACCTCTTTCCAGGACTAGCCAGGATGAAAAAGGAAACTCTTTACTGGAACTTGCTTTCTTTTTTTCCCAAACAATAAAATACCATCCCCCCTCCTAAACTTGGTTTCATTCATACAAAAATTTTAGTAACCTTCAAATGTTTAGGCAACAATTAAGAGAGTTACAAGGTGGCTTGTGAGGCAGTTGTTTGTACAAGGGTTCAGAGGACAGCAGTCCCTTCAGGCTGGACAAATGTCTATGGGATGGATGGAAAGAGTGAGATGAACATACATAGCTCAACCTTTGCCTCAAGTTCATCGGATTTAAATGATGTCCTTGGAAGCAGTCAGCAGTCCTCAGTCTTAGGGGACAGAAAGAGAGAATGGAAAAGAAAGGAAGAATGCATGTGACAGAGTGACAATGTGCCACCAGAAGTTGGTTTCATCATTAAGTGCCTAGGCTGTTAGTTGCTTCTTGTTGACAGAGCTTTTCCACCTTCTTCCATCTTGGTTCCTTCACCGTCCCCACCCAGGAAGATACTGAGTAAATGAGCTTCTTACTGAAGTTGAATTTTTTAAAAAGTTTACTTATTTTGAGAGAGAGAGCAGGTGAGCAGGGGAGGGGCACAGAGAGAGAGGGAGAGAATCCCAAGCAGGCTCAACACTGGTAGCACAGAGCCAGGTGTGGGGCTCAAACTCACCAACCATGGGCTCATGACCTGAGTTGAAATCAAGAGTTGGATACTTAACTGACTGAGCCACCCATGCACCCCTAAATTGAATTAAAAAAATTTTTTTTAATGTTCATTTATTTGAGAGACAGAGCAAGAGCAGGGGAGGGGCAGAGAGAGAGGGAGACACAGAATCCGAAGCAGGCTCCAGGCTCCGAGCCATTAGCACAGAGCCCGACGTGGGGCTCGAACTCATCAACCGCAAGATCATGACCTCAGCTGAAGTCGGACACTCAACCGACTGAGCCACCCAGGCGCCCCAAGATTTTTTAAATCTTCACCTTGTTTAGGAGAAAAGAAAGCTGTGGAAAGGATAAGGCAGTGGTGCTCAACTGGGGACATTTGTCAACATCTGGAGGCATTGGTGGTTGTCACAACTGGGGGTGGCATCTAGTGGGTAGAGACCAGGGTCAGTGCTAGACACGCCATGATGTACAGGACAGACCCCGCAACAAAGAGCCATCTGGCCTCAAGTATTGATAATGCCAAGGATAAGAAACCCTGGGGTAAGACTAGTCGTGCGTGAGGGGACAGAGGACATCTGGGAGTCACAGTGAACCACTGGTTCCTAAATAATGGTGTTGAATTAGAGGAGTGAAACCCTCTAACACTGAAATCCATGAAACTCTGTACTTGACCACAGTGTATCTGCCATTGCCTTGGCTTGAGCCCTAAAGGTAGAGCAGCAGGTAATGGGGGATTTAGAAGGGTTGCAGCTTCCTGAAGTGTTGAGAAATAGACCGACAGAGTCACCATCAGAGGACTGGGCCCTGGACTGGGTCTCAGCTGTGGGCTGGGGTTGAGGGCATGGCTGGAGGTTGGGCTCAGCCACTTGCTCATGGGTTAGGTCACTGAGGCTAGTTGCTTTTCTCAGAGCTTTGGCTTCTGTCCCTGCCTCTGCCCCTGCCCCTGCCCCCATTCTCCACAACTGTCCTAGTGGTGGCACCAGCAGCCTTGCTACCTCACAGATCTTACAACTTTGGAATCCCTTTGGGTTTGTCCCGTTTTCCTTATTTATTATTAATTTTCATAGAGTGCTGCCCGTTTTCCTAGAGCAGAGTGGCACTCCTCCAGCCCGGGGCCCCACACAGTCCCGACATGCTGCTGTCTGCTGCCGAGTCACTGTGACAATGCAGCCGCCCACCAGAGACGGCTCTCAGTATAGACATCATACCTCTTTCAGCCTGGGGTCTGTAGCGCATGGTGGTAGGAACAGAGAAGAGTAACCCATGTATGAGGCTGATTTTGTGCCAGGCACTTTACACATTGTGTTCCAAGTAGCCCTTGCGATGACACTGTGTGAGTGTTGTGCCTGATATGTGAGTGAGCAAATCCAGGCTGGTGGCAGGCTGGGATTTGAAGTCGGGCCCGTCTGACCTCACAGCTCCCACTCCTTCTGCTGCACTGATCTGTGGTGGAAATCTTCCTTGGTAACGTGCCCTCCCTCAGCTGAGTTGTCTCCCGGAAGCATCATTTGGATGGCAGATACCCACAGTTGCTTCCAGTTTTCTCTGAGGTCAGTTCCAGCCAGCCAGCCAAGGGCAGTGCTTCCTGCTGGTGGAGGCCTGCTCCCTGCCTTATTTATCAGCACAGTGTCCTGTCCCTTGCAACTTGAGCTTCAACTCTGGCCAAGGAAGTGGGCCTCCCCTTGCGTTCTGTGCCCAGCTGACTGGGCTCCCTGGGGCTGGCACCTGGTCTTGGCTCACGGCTCAGCTCTCAGCACCCAGTTACCAGGTCGCTTCTCAGTGTTTGCTGAATGATTTATCAAAGCATAGGTCTTTCCCCAGCCCCACGAAAGGCTGCCTCTGCCTCTCTGAACCCATTCCCACCTGCAAAACCCAGGCCAAGGAAGTCCTGTATAGGCCGACTAAACAGCTCTGCCTGCCAGGTGCCATCAGCGTGGAGACCTGTACTGGTCTGTTTCTCGAACCCCTCCTTCTTGGCTGGTACCTTTATGCCCAGGTGAGCCACACGAGCCCACAGCTGTGCCTTTGCACATGTTCAGCTTGGAATGTCCTTTCCTCCTGGAGCCGCTGTCAGTCATCTTATGGAGGGAGCCCTGCTCACACACCTCATCAGTTAGTTTGGATCAACTGGCATTTTTTGAGCCCCCGGCTGGACATCTTTTAATTTGCCCTTTGGGGCCCCTCATGCCCCCTTTCTGCCTAGTTATGTCCTGGAGGGTAACCTGTATGGACTCCCATGCCCTCTGACTTCCAGTTGGGTTTGGCCAGTGGGAAGCGCCAACAGGAGTGCACAGGATGGGTACGGAGCACTTGTCACGGTCCCCTGCCCCTGTAGGGCTGGCTGCACCCTCAGTCCCCTCTCACAGCAGCTCTGCCACTCTCCTTCCAAGAGCTGTGCCCCTGGGGCACCATGGAGCCCACTGTGCTGCCCGCACCTTTGTTTAACTCTCTTCAGATGATCTTGACTGGAGTGGGCCACCTGTGACCTGCTAGGACCCTGCCGGATACAAACATGGACCGTGGGAACCCAGATGGCAAACGATGGTCCCTGCCCTGGAGAAGCTCCTGGGAGGTGATGGGGTTGGTTCATTCTATGGGACGTGTCAGGAAGCTTCTGCCTCAGCAGCCATTGGTCTGGGGGACCCAGAAAGACTTCCTGAAGAGATTCCTGGAAGCCGGAAGATTGGTCAAGTGACATCTAAAGTGGAAGCTACTTTCATCCTAGCCAAAGCCAGATGTATGACACTGAGTGAGAGGGACCATGACCTGCCAATAGTTTGGGGACCCTGGAGGCCAGCAGTGAGTGTGGAGGCTGGCAGGGCCGCACCAGCCCCAGGACCCTGACCTCCTCACCGCCTGGCTTCAAATGCCCCCAGAGCTCCTCATCCCAGATTGCATTTGTCAAGTTGGGCCAGGCTATTGTGCGGAGGACCTCTCTAAGGGGTGGCATGAGGGCCAGGTAGGTGGCAGGGGAATCAGTAAGTTGAAGAGATGGTAAGAGCACCAGGGTAGGGCAAGGCAGGGATGAAGGATGGGAGTCAGGACATATTTGGGGGAAATAGGTATTTAGCAGGTTGAGACAGTTTGGAATAGGGGAGTCATGTTGGGAGACGGCAGGGGTCTAGAAACTCAAGACAGCACAACTGGGCTGTGGGGATGGGTTATTGAGGGCTGAGGTTTGTATTCAGAGGAACTGTGTGGTGGGAAACAGGAGAGTGGGTGGGGAGGGGAGCCGCTGAGCATGGGGCAAATGCCAGCTGTGCCTGTGGAGGGGAGCGAGGCAAGCTCAGAGGGTGACTGGCAGTGGCCTGGGTCAAGGCAGGGAGAGGAAGCTGCCTGCAGCATCCCCGATGCAGCTGGGGCCACCTGGAGGCCAGGCCGGACTACCTGTGACTAGAGGCATGGGGCTTGCTCAGTTGCCTTCCTCTGAGCCACTTTCCTGAAATAAAAGGGCATTCATGCATCCCGCACCTTGGGTCTTAAACCTACTGGGCCAGCCAACTGTTGAACTGCCCAAACGTGGAATGGGCAGGATCTGGTGAACATTTGGAAGTAGACAGAGGCCAGGGTGCCTTCTAGGTCTGCAGCCTGGGGGGCTGGTGGGTCCCTGAGAAGGGAGAGGAGAGGAGGAAGGAAGCTCTTTTCTGGTTGTTGAGCTGTAAGTGTTGGGGGGACATCGTCTAAACACAAGATCAAGGAGAGAACAGATGAAAGGTTTCAGAGGCATCGGGAAACCCATTGCCCCCCGCCTCCCCACCGTCAGGGAGAGGAAGGGGAGAGACTGGAGAGTACTGGTATTTAAGAGGTGGGTGCAGGAGGAGGAAGCTGGGCAGGAGATCAACATGAAATGGGAAGGAGGAGGAGGAGGAGGAGGAGGAGGAGGAGGAGGAGGAGGAGGAGGGCTGGGGAGTGGAGTCCTGGAGGCACGGAGGTGAGGTGTGAGGAAGAAGTGGTCACCCCACTGGTCGGATGGGGGTCTACATCTGGGGTGAGGTCTACAGAGGGTCGGGTGAAGTGACCACATGGTTGTCACTGGTGGAGGGAGGTCAGAGGCAGTCTGCAGTGGGGCGAGGAGGGATGGGAGTAAGCAGATGGTCACGAGGAGGGAGGAGAATTTCTTCAAGAAGTTTGTTTGACAAGGGGAGAGGAGAGAGGACAGCATGAGGGATGCTTTAGGTTGGGAGAGACCCTGAGCAGTTTGTAGACAGGTGGATTCTCCTCCTTGCTGTGAGGGGGTCTTTGGTAAGAAGATGCTAGCATATGTGAAAATCAAAAACAAATGGAGACCAGCATTGAAAATTCCCTGAGCACCTGGGTGGCTCTCACAGATAGTGACATTGAGCCCTGTGTTAGGCTTAGGGCTGACAGCACAGAGACTGCTTGGGATTCTCTCTCTCTCTCAAAAATAAATAAATAAACATTAAAAACAAACAAACAAAAACACTTAAAATTCCCTGAGCAGACAAAACCAGGTTAGTCATACAAGCAAAGCTTAATTCAGCTTATTTTGCACGACAAACTTGACCTGGGCCATTGCTTGCTTATGCCTCTGGAAATCACAAGCAAAACTGCAACTTTCCCAAGGTTGATATGAAGTAACCTCTAATTCCCAGTCATTTAAGAGGAGTCTAATATTATGACCAATCACTGTGCAGAATAAACAGTCACTGCTTTCTCACTGTGTAAACTGCTTTAAAACAGTACACCCCAGAGCCTCCCTCATACCATGTTTTGGGAGTGCTGAGTGCTGGTTTGTAAACTGTCTTCTTGGTGTGTGTGCACAATAAACTTTTATTAATTACTGCTTGGAGGCGCCTGGGTTGCTTAGTCGGTTAAGCATCTGACTTTGGCTCAGGCCATGACCTTGTGGTCTGAAGCATCCGACTTTGGCTCAGGTCATGACCTTTTGGTCCGTGAGTTCAAGCCCCACCTTGAGCTCTGCTGACAGCTCAGAGCCTGGAGCCTACTTCAGATTCTGTAACTCTCGCTCTCTCTCTGCCCCTCCCCCACTCATGCTCGCTCGCTCTCTCTCTCTCTTTCTCTCTCTCTCTCTCTCAAAAATAAACATTAAAAAAAATTACTGCTTGGATGATTCACTGGTTTTACTTCTGTTATTTTGGAACTTTTGATACTTGGTAAGTACTAGGTCAATATTATCAGCATGAGAAGACCCCATAGCATGGACTGTGTTTCATTCTGAAGGCCTTCTAGTGATGCCCAGACCCAAGGAAAGTATAACAAAATGCTGCCTGATGGAGAGCCTGGGCCTCGGGTGGAGATGGGCAGAGGCCCTGGGAGGGTTGGATTGGGGGAAGGTCCTCTGACTTAGACCAAAAGTGGATATGACGGGGCAGGTAGGCAGCTATCGGTGCCGTCCCATGCAGAGGGACTGCATTCATGGGCACCTAGTGATCACCAGAAGGTGCCTTTGGGGCAGCTGGGTGTCACTGAGGGGTTAGGGCAATTGCAATCACATTTAGTGAACACTCCCTGCCTGCCAGCCCACTTCTGAGCATTTCATGTGCTGATGTTATCTCATCTTCCCAAAACCTCAGGAGGTCGGTTCTGTCAGTGTTCCTGGGTTGTGCCCTGTGCTGATGTGGGGACTGAAGCTCTGATTGGTGGAGCCGCTGTCTCAGGTCCTTGGGCCAGGAAATGGAGCTGGAGTGCTGGGCCTCTGCAGTTGTTGCTGGAGGTGGAGGCATGGTTACTGGTGAAGGAGGCCCCAACAGAGGGGGAAGCAGGGGAGCCTGAACAAGCGAAGGGACACCTGATCCCTGAGCCTGGTGGCAGGCTGGGCGCTCAGGGAGGTCAGTTTTTGTATAGGTTTGGGCGGGCAGGACATTGAAGGGTTCACTCCTGAAAGCCTTGTAAGAGGGAGGCTGTCTGCTGAGAGTGGGGTAGGGGTGGGAAAGATGGGGACCAGATACCAATCTGGGGGAGAAAGCTGAGAATGGAGAAGGGGTTGCTAGTGTACTAGGGCGCTGGGCCCCGATGGTTTCCTGCCTGTGCAGAAGAGGGGTCTGCACTGAGCAAGGCTCAGTGACCATGTGGGGGAAAGGGAGGAGAGTGCCTTGCGGGGGACATCGTAGGTCAGGTTTGGCAAGGCCCGGCAGTGGAAATGCCCCCTCTCTCCCAGTGGGTTTGTGGCCCCAGGACAGAGTTGACTCCACCCTTTTCTACTCTGGGTCTTGAACATGCTGCTGCTTTTTTTTTTTTTTTAATTTTTTAATGTTTATTTATTTTTGAGAGATAAGAGTGTGAGCAGGGTAGGGGCAGAGAGAGAGACATACACAGAACTGGAAGCAGGCTCCAGGCTCCAAGCTGACAGCACAGAGCCCGATGTGGGGCTTGAACTCACAAGCTGTGAGATCATGACCTGAGCCGAAGTCAGAAACTCAACCGACTGAGCCACCCAGGCGCCCCTTGAACACGCTTCTGTTCCAAGGCGCCATGTATGAGGTTACACTAGTGGAATTATGAGTCTGACTCTAAGGGGTGGGACAAGGCCACCACCTGGAAATATTGCTTGAACCCAACTGTCTTGCTTTTGTCCCCTATGAATTCTTCGAGGACGGGAGCAGTGTTGGGCACAAAGTAGGTGATTGCATATTTGTTCAATCAGCCTGGAAGCTCCTTAAGGGGGGAGGGCTGGGGAGCCTGCCTCTTAGGAAACCTTGGCCTTCACCTTTGGTCTCTGCCTCTCCAACACACATGGACACACACACACACACACACACACACACACACACACATTCCCATGAACACATCCATGTTCATGCGCATGTACTCACATGCATGCACACACACGTGCACACACATGCATATACCACCTCAGTCAGAGTTCCCCCCAGCAGAACTCTTCAGGCGCCGGGCTTGTCCTGTGGCTTTGCTGTGGTGTGACCCGCAGAGGCGGGGCAGGGACTCCGCTCACAGCATCCCAACTTGTCCAGAATGGATTTAGGCTCTGAGCCCAAGGGGATTGCAGACTTTGGGTGAGCTCGGTCCCTGCCCTTGAGAGGGTTCAGGTTGTCAAAAGATCTTGGCCAGAAGTAAGGAAGCCAAGGACAGGGACACAGAGCAGCGCCTAATGTATGTGCCGGATGCTTTGGCACCGGTGATCTTATTGTTTTCACAGCAGTCCTATGAGGCAGGCATTTCTTCACTTTGTAAAGTGGAAACTGAGGCTGGTGTTCATTAGTTGCCCACAGTGAGGGGTGGCACCAGAATTTGGGCTAGGTTGGGCTCCAGAGATTGTCTCAGCAGTAGATGGAATCCTTGTCAGCAAAACCACTGGGAGGGAAGCTGTTTTATGTTGTCCACCTTGTCCTTTTAAGCACATAACATGGTATTTCGTAAAGGCACAAAAGTTAACACAGGTCAGTGCTTCTTAGCTTTTATGAGGGCCTCTGAAAACCAGAAAACCTGTGAGGGTTATGGCCCCTCTCCCCAGAATAGTCCAAAGATGCAGAGGTACATGTAGGTAAATTTATGTATGATTTCAGGGGTTCAAGGCCCCCCAAGGCCTTCAGTGGCTTCCAGGTTGAGAACTCCCATCAGCGGTGTTCATTAACAGTGTGACAGACAAGGCCTCCTGGTACCGTGTACAAGGAAGTCTGTACAAGGATGTTCATTTTGGCCCCATTTTAATTTTTAATTATTTTTAATTTTTTGAAATGTTTATTCAGTTTTGAGAGAGAAAGAGAGAGCATGAGTGGGAGGGGGCAGAGAGAGAGAGAGAGAGACAGAATGTGAAGCAGGCTCCAGGCTCCAAGCTGTCAGCACAGAGCCCGACGCGGGGCTTGAACCCATGAACCGTGAGATCGTGACCTGAGCTGAAGTTGGACACTTAACCAACTGAGCCACCCAGGTGCCCCACGGCCCCGTTTTTAATAATGGAAACTGGGAACAATTTGAACAGCCAGCAGGAAGGGCCGGTTTGATAGGTAAAGCCGATCCAGGTACAACGGTTCTAAGAAAGAATGGTGTAGGTGTAAATAGACGTAGCTGTCCAAGACATATTGTTGGGTGGGGAGAAGCATGTTGAAGATTGATACACACACACACACACCATTTATGTAAAAATAAAATCACTTAATATTATTTACTTCTGCACATGTAGAAAAATGTGTGTGAATGCATAGAAAAGGACTGAGATCATATCCAGGACAGTTAGTAGTAGGGGGTACTATGGGGAGAGTGGGAAATCCTATTCAAATATGACAAAGCTGTATCTATAGTGCTTTAATGTTTCTGAGGAGAATATACTTCTGTATTATTTGTATACTTAAAACTAATTTTAGGGACTCCTGGACGGCTTGGTTGAGTGTCTGACTTCAGCTCAGGTCATGATCTCACAGTTCATGAGTTCGAGCCCCACATCGGGCTCTGTGCTGACAGCTCAGGGCCTGGAGCCTGCTACAGATTCTGTGTCTCCCTCTCTCTCTCTCTCTCTGCCTTTCCCCTGCTCGTGCTCTGTCTCTCTTTGTCTCTGTCTCTCAAAAATAAATGAACATTATAAATCAATCAATCAATCACTCATTTTAAAATGCAGCATACATACTGGGTATATGGAGGAAGCAAGGAGGAAGGGATTCTGAAGGAGGTGGTGTGGGGTCAGGTCATAAAACCTTACGTCAATCTTGTATTCCAATCCTGACTTTGACAATTATCTGCCTGTGACCTTGGGTAAGTCACCTCAACTCTCCGAGCCTCAACTTCCTCTTCCGTGAAATGGGGATGCTAATGTCTGCCTTCCAGGGCTCTTGTGAGAGTGAAGTAGCATAAAGTACTCCTAACACATAGCACGTGATCGATGAATCACAGTCATTATTGTGATTTCAAATTTCAGCCCGCAAAACATTTGAGCTCTTACTAGGTGACAGGTACCATGGCTTAGGAACCATATCTGGTTCAATCAGAGATGACTTCCTGAAGGAGGAGTTCAAGTGACTTGACCATGTGTAGGAAGGAGGGCAGCAGGGAGTCTGAAAGAGGGCTGTGTGCAGAGGTGAGGAGGGATCATGTCTGTGTGTCTGTTACTAGTAATGATATCCCTTATCTCCATGTTATAGACAAGGATACTTGGAGAGTCTAAAGTTGCCCATAGACACAGCTGGAAAGCGAAGAACTGATCACACAGGAGGGATGGGCTGAGGAAGAGAAAGAACTTGGGAAGAAGCAGGAAACTGAGGAAGTTCTCTGGGAGGGGAAGAGGGAGAAAATGGGCCATGTTACCAGGAAGAGTCCTGAAGACAGAGATGTGGGGCCCTTGTGGGCCAGCGGGGCCTTGGTGAGCACTCAGTACAGGTGGGCAGAGCAGGCCCAGGGGAGACCGCGAGACCTGAGGTCTCTCAGTCACTGAGATACTCTGGCCAGCAATCCCCCAACTCTCCTAAGGCCCAGGCAGATTCCTGATGGATGGATTCAGGGTCACCCACAGGAAGGGAGGGAGGCCAGGCCGGGCAGTCCAGGAGGTGGAGGCCTGGAGTCTCTTCCCGGTAAGCATCCATGAATTGGGTGAGTTGAGAGCTGGCTGGCAGGACTGAAATCATCAGGTCAACCCTGTGACCGGGCAGTTCCACTCCTTGAATCTTTAGGCAGGTCCACAGGGGACATGTGCAAGGGCTCTCATGGCAGGATTGTTGAGGGGCGTTGGAGGGAACCTGGGTGCCTGTCACCCTCTCAGCCAGAAACTGTGGAAGGTACCCACCGGGGCCTAGCAACATAGATAGGGCTTAAAAATATGGTACTGAGAAAACAAAGAAATATATGACATACTAAACAGGAAATTACAAAATGCATGCACCTGTTTTGCAAGAACACATACAAATGGTTGGCTGTGGGTGGGGGCAAGGAGTGGGAATAAAAAACGAGATAAAGACAAAGGGCGTGGTGAAAATTCCGTCCCTGGGCAGGTGAGGAGGGAGGCCGGCTTGTAAAACCTACATTTCTGTGCGCATCACGACATCTAGTGGGCAGAAGGGTTCCCAGCTCCCCGGTCCCAGAGCCCAAGCCGCCATCCTGGTGTCTGGACAGCCCTGGCAGGGGTTGCCTGGTTGGACCCCTCGGCAGAGGGGCTGGCTGGGGTTTGCTGCGGGCAAACCAGGGGTGGGGGGCTCGCACTGGTTCAGGGGCAGAGGAAGCTCCAGACCAGTTGAGCTCCTCATCACCAGCTGTAGCAGGCGGGCAGGTGTTGCCTGAGGGGGTGAGGCAGAGGGTGAGGCCCAGATGCTAATCCCTGAGTCCTGGCAGGAATCATCTGGCAGGATCATCATGAAAGCAAAGAGGGAAGGAGATGGGCCTGGGGGCTGTGGGCAAGGACAGGAAGCCTGGGGTTGATGGGATCACCGGCAACAGGGCCTGGGGCCACTGGCTAGGAATGGACCATGGACCCAGGCCAAGGGTGGGTGGAGTGAAGCAGGGTGGGGTCCTGGGGTGAGGTCCTGCAAAAATACCTCCTTATCTGCTGCCTGAGCTCCTCTGCTCTCCCAAGTACCCACCAGACAGGTTGTGGAGGTCATGTATAATCAGGATAAGTATGTCCCCGGCTGGAAGTGGTGGCAGGGGGGTACCAGCAGTGCCGGTGGTCTTGATCTCTGGGATTTGAGGGGGTC
Source organism: Herpailurus yagouaroundi (assembly GCF_014898765.1). Lineage (NCBI taxonomy): Eukaryota > Metazoa > Chordata > Mammalia > Carnivora > Felidae > Herpailurus > Herpailurus yagouaroundi. The sequence goes on along the minus strand of NW_024412394.1, from coordinate 10,440,648 downwards.
CTACCCTGCTCCACCTCCCTCTGCAGTTCACAACTCATTACTCTCCCGCTCCTCCTCCCCCTCCCTCTTCCCCTCCTCTTTCTTCTCTTCTCCCTCAGATTCTGTCCCCTCATTTATGTTAGCTGTCCCTTCCCCCCCCATCCCCAGCCTCTCCTGCTTCCTGCACCAGCGTTACCTTCTTAAAGCACAGAACAGCTTAGCCTGTTCAAGAACCTTCCTTGGCTTCTCGTTGCTTGTGAGTCAATTCAGACATCCTTGATAGGCACTCAAGTCCCTTATAATCTGGCCCAACCTGGCTTATCACACTTGTCTTCCAACTCAGCAATTCTCTCTCTCTCTTTCTTTCTTTCTCTTTCTTTCTTCCTTCCTTCCTTCCTTCCTTCCTTCCTTCCTTCCTTCCTTCCTTCCTTCCTTCCTTCCTTCCTTCCTTCCTATGTTTGTTTAGAAAGAGCATGACAAGGAGAGGGGCAGAGAGAGGGAGAGAGAGGGAATCCCAATCCCGTGCTGTCAGTGCAGAGCCTGACATGGGGCTCAAACCCACAAACCGTGAGATCACAACCTGAGCTGAAATCAAGAGTCAGATGCTTAACCGACTGAGCCGCCTGGGCGCCTCTTCTCCATTGCTTCTCATCCCCCAAACCGACCACATGCTTCCGGTCTCCCCTCGACTTAAGCTGCTTTGAACTCTCCCTCCCCACTTGTCTGCCTGGTAAAGTCCTCCTCATCCTTAAAGGCCCAATTCAGATGTTAGCACCACCACAACGACTTCCCTGGCGAACTGGCCACCTCCAGGCCCCTGTCATTAAATCAGCTGTCATTAATCACTGTCTGGTTTCCAGTGCCTGTTGAGAAAATAAAGACCTGTGGGTTTTGACAACAGACTGTGTGGAGGAATCTTCTCTCTCTCTCTCCCTCTCTCTCTCCTTTTAGTGTTATTTATTTTGAGAGCGAGAGAATGAGCGCGAGCAGGGGAGGGCCAGAGAAAGAGGGAGAGAGAGAATCCTGAGCAGGCTTCCTGCTGTCAGCGCAGAGCCTAACGCAGGGCTCGATCCCACAAGCCATGAGGTCATGACCTGAGCCAAAAATCAAGAGTCTGTCACTTAACTGACTGAGCCGCCCAGGCGCCCTGGAAATTTTCTTCTCTGAACCTTAGTTTCCTTATCTGCTAAATGCAAATGAAGCTCTCATTACCCAACCCAGACTCCTCGCTGCAGTCAGCAAGGTCTTGCCTGACCTGTCTCTGGCCCCTCTCCGGGTACACGCTCCAGCCACAGCAGCCTCCACACACTGTTCATTCTTGAACACGCTAGGTCCTTTCTTGCCTCCTGGCCCCCGCACCTGCTGTTCCCCAGCTGGAATGCTCTTCCTTCTCCTCTACCTCATTTCCAATGTCCCCTCCTCAGAGAGGCCCTCTGCAACCACCCCCTGAATTGCTGGCTCCATTTCGCTTTGTCCCGCCTTCTGTTTATTTTCTTCTCAGTCTTACCTCGGTCTGGAAGTTTCCTACTTTTTGACTTGGTTGGCGGCTCGTGAGCTCTTGAGGATGAAGCTCTTGTCTCCAGGATTATGGAGATGACCAGGCTTGATAAGTGTTAGTCCTGGCCCCGGCTCTCCACCTGCTCATCAGGCATTCAGGTGTATGTCCCTGCTCCTGGCAGGGAGTATGTCCTTTCATGCTGTACTCTTAGCACCGAGCACCGTGCCTGGCCCAGAGCGGGCCTTCAGGCCATGTTTGCCATCTGTCTGTCCATCCTTGTTCTTCTCCCTTCTTTTCCCTTCACAGCTCCCCATGGGCTCCTGATGGTTTCTTTTTTTTTTTTTTTTTTAATTTTTTTTTTCAACGTTTATTTATTTTTGGGACAGAGAGAGACAGAGCATGAACGGGGGAGGGGCAGAGAGAGAGGGAGACACAGAATTGGAAACAGGCTCCAGGCTCTGAGCCATCAGCCCAGAGCCTGACGCGGGGCTCGAACTCACGGACCGCGAGATCGTGACCTGGCTGAAGTCGGATGCTTAACCGACTGCGCCACCCAGGCGCCCCCTCCTGATGGTTTCTAATGGTTTCTTCTGGAGTAGCAGTGCCTCCCACACAAGCCCTAGGTCTCTGCCACTTATTTTACTGCCAAGCCCAAAACAAGATTTTAAGTGAGCAGTTTGTGGTACATTCCTGGCTGTAGCATCAGAGGCCTTGACTATGCCCGCAGCATCAACATCACACCTAGAATGGTCTGGTCTAGTCTGAGAAACTTGGAGAGGGCCAAGAGGTCCCAGTGATGCCCACAGCCCCCTCAGAACTTGGCTGTGAGCTGCTCAGGATGAGTGCGGTCCACACGGTCTAATGAAGCCTCATTTGGTTCACAAGAAAATTGGTCCGTGAACATGACTTGCCCATATATATATATATATATATATATATATATTTTTTTTTTTTTTTTACGTTTATTTATTTATTTTTGAGAGAGAGAGCAAGCAGGGGAGGGGCAAAGAGAGGGAGAGAGAATCCCAAGCAGGCTCTGTGCTGTCAGGGCTCAAACTTAGGAACCGTGAGGTCATGATCTGAGCCGACATCAAGAGTCAGACGTTTAATCAGCTGAGCTACCAGGCGCCCCATGGCTTGCCTCTTCTTAAGCCAAACTGGAGGTCTGGTAAATGGGAGAGTGGCAGGGTGCCACGTGTCCCCCTTTGCTGCTGGAGGACAGGCCTCTGATACCAGGATGCAGGAGGCAGCCTCAGGGTAAGCAGAAGTTGGCCAGTGAGGATGCTGTTGTGTGAAGGGGCGGGGTGGCAGGGGGGGGAGGGGACTGCAAAGAGCCACCCTGCCAGGGATGGTCCCCAAGGGCCTCCTCCCTCCTCCCACTCGCTGAGCAAGTGAGACCCGATTCACCCTCTGCCAGAAGAGGGAAACTTGACAGGCAGGTCGGACAGGACCATGCTTCTTAGATTTGAGGATTTACCAACAAAATTGCAAAAAAAGGTCATTTTGGGAACTGATGCAAGGGTTGCTGGCATCTCATTTTGTTAAATAAGGACATAGGATAATTTAAAAAGTCACTTTTTTAAAAAACTTAAAAAAATGTGGTAAGGTAACATAAAATTTACCGTTTGCACCATTTAAAAGTACAATTCAGGGGGTGCCTGGGTGTCTTGGTTGAGTGTCCAACATTTTTTTTTTTAATTTTTTTAACGTTTATTTATTTTTGAGACAGAGAGAGATAGAGCATGAACGGGGGAGGGTCAGAGAGAGAGGGAGACACAGAATCTGAAACAGGCTCCAGGCTCTGAGCTGTCAGCACAGAGCCTGACGCGGGGCTCGAACCCACGAACTGTGAGATCATGACCTGAGCTGAAGTCGGATGCTTAGCCGACTGAGCCACCCAGGCGCCCCGAGTGTCCAACATTTTATTTTATTTATTTTATTTTATTTTATTTTATTTTATTTTATTTTATTTTATTTTATATTTTATTTTATATTTTATTTTATTTTATTATTTTATTTTATTTTATTTTATTTTATTTTATTTTATTTTATTTTATTTTATTTTATTTTATTTATTTTATTTTATTTTATTGAAAGAGAGGGTGGGGGAGGGCCGAGAGAAGGAAAAGACAGAATCCTAAGCAGGCTCCAGGCCATCAGCACAGAGCCGGATGGGGGGCTCAAACTGATAAACTGAAATCATGACCTGAGCCAAGATCAAGAGTCTGAGGCTTAACCGACTGCGCCACCCAGGTGCTTGACTGGTGTCTGACTCTTGATTTCAGCTCAGGTCATGATCCCAGGGTGGTGGGACTGAGACCCGTGTTGAGTTCAGCTGTGCGCTGAGCACAGAGCCTGCTAAAGATTCTCTCTCTCTCTCTCTCTCTCTCTCTCTCTCTCTCTCTCTTACACACACACACACACACATATTCCCTCTGAGCCTCACCTCACCCCCCTCATAAATAAATAAATAAATAAATAAATAAATAAATAAATAAGTAAGTAAGTAAACACTGAAGTGTACTGAACTCAGTAGCACGGAGAATGTTCACAGGGTTCTGCAACATCCCTGCTATGTAGTTCCCACACCCATTAGATGGTCCCTCCCTATGCCTCCTCCCCTAGCCGCTGGCCACCACCCATTTACTCTGTCTCTACAAATTCACCTATTCTGGACATTTCATATGAATGGCCCCCTACAACATGTGGCCTTTTGTGACTGGCTTCTTTTGCTCGGCACGATGTTTTCAAGGTTCATTCATGTTGTAGCACGCGTCAGTGCATCGTTCCTGTTTATGGCTGAATAATACTCTGCCGTATGGATAATACTGCGTTGTGTTTATTCATTTGTCAGCTGATGGACGTTTCGGCAGTTTCCACCTTTTAGCTGTTGTGAATTGTGCTCCTATGACATCCTTATGAAAGTTCCATCTGAACACCTGTTCTTGATTCTTTTGGTCCATACAAGGAGTGGAATCATAGGGATCATATGGCAATTCTATGTTTAACTTATTGAGGACCCGCCAAACTGTTTCCACAGGAGCTCCATCGTTATATGTTCTCAGCATGGGAGGGCTCCAATTTCCTCACCTCCTTGCCAGCACTGGTTACGTTCCTTTTTATAGCCATCCTCGTGGGTGTGAAATGGTATCTCATTGTGGGTTTTGATTGCATTTTCCTAATGACTAATCGCATTAATCATCTTTGCTCTGAACTCTTTGGGGGGGGGATCTCTGGCAGGTCCCTTGCCTTCTGAGTGCCTCAGTTTCCTGATGTCTAAACCGGGATACTGTCCAGGGCTGTATGAGGGTGAAGCGAGTGACCCATGAGAAGAACTTAGCACCCATGCCAGACGTGCAGGGGGGCTCTCAAGACCACATCAGGCGGCCCCAGCCCCACCCTTGCTCAGCTAGGGGAGAGGCGGCTGTTCAGGGGACCCTCCTGGCTCTGACAGGCTGGGACTCTGCAGGTAAGTTAGAGCTGTTGCCCTCTGCCCTGCGGTCTGTGCCTCTCTGCCTCTACCTCCCTGGACCAGCAGGGATCCGTGACCCTTCAGAGGCTGGGCTGGGACTGATTTCCAGCCAACCAAGAAGATGTTTCTGGAGCCTAGCAGATCCGCTGAGGCCCTTTTTCCATTTCTTCTTTCGTTTTCTTTTTAATACAAATAGATTTTATTTGAAGTAAACAAAAATGCTTATATAGGTCAACAGGTCACTTGGAAACAAACTTGCTTAACTATATTACTGAGCAAAAACAAGCACCCTTCTTTCTTGACATGTATTTGGATAGGTAGGAAGACACTACTTGGTTTTTTAAAAACTGACCTTCCCTTAAGGCCTGGCCATAGAAGTGTAAACAATGGAAATGAATCCACCATGACCAGCTGTCATACCGTATCTGTGTCCTCCGTGTATTCTGAGATCACACATACACCCGCCAATATACCTGGGAAGGGTTGCTGTATCACAGTTATGTTTATGTTCTTGGCAGGCAGGACTGAGGACAAGTAATTTGGAAGCAGTTTTCCATCCTGTTTAGAACAAATCCCTAGTATCCCTTCAAATAACAGGTTACAATAGAAAGATACTGCCTGGGACGTATCCTTCTCACTTTGGTTCATTTTTTGGTTTTGTCTGTGATTTACTTAGTTGTTTGAATCATCTGCTTATAGTACAATCCAGCCACAAAGTATTAAAGCACAAGATACCTATTCTTCCTTCAACATCTGCACTTTTTCACGTTTTCGACTCTACTGCATTCCTAGTGTGTCAGCAGTTCTTGAATAATAAAAAGAGAATAGTAAATGAGTAAAACTCTTCTAAAAATGCAGATGTCTATAACCATAATGGTGCTAGATTGGAAAGAGACAATGAGGGAAGAGAAAAAAAGCAAACACGTTCATGCGCAGGGAATGTGGTTCAAGTCTTCGGATTTAAAAGCAACTTCCCCAGAGAAGCTGGCTATGATGGCATTTCCAGAAAACTTCCTTTGTCCCCACAAAAGGACCTGAACAGCCCTATCCAAACTTTTGAACACTACAGTTATGGGATGCTATAAATGATGATCAAAGCAGTCAGAGGGAGAGGATGAATGTGTCTTCCCTTCAGCACGTTTGTAACATAGCATCGTTAGCGGTTGGTGGATCAGTAAAAACCACAGAAGTACCAGAAGTGCTTTGAAGGATAGGGATAGAAAAGTGCTGAGTGTATTACCTGTCTGTATCAATGACAGGGCTTCACGGCTAGGAAAAATTTCTAAAAGGTAAAATGACTCCAGGATAGATCTCCTTCTCCATCATTAAATGTAGCAGAATTAAAAAAAAAAAATTACAACTAAATGTAGTGAAAACAGAAAATTACAAGGCAGAGAACACAAAAGAATCAAGGTTAAACAGCATTCCATGAGGCTAGAAAACCTGCAAAATATCACTCTTGTTTATAAATCACTGATTTAGCATATGACTGCATGTCGAATCCTTTCTTTCCACATACTGAAGAATCCTACATTCAGCCTTTAAGCATTCTGCATTTCTTTGCCAGTCCTGTAGCTGAGTATCTTGTTCCAGTCCATTTCCATGCAGGTAACCGGAAGCTGCCGGCGCAAGGCCTTGAATGAGGTGTGTGACGTTGTTCGATAGTTTTCATTCATTGTTGTCTGATGTTCATTTTCTGCATGCTCTATGATTCTAATAAACTCCTTGGCAGTTTGGACTTCATTCGAAACAGTTACTGAATCTTGTACATCTTTATGACTAACCAACTGAACATTGCCACCTTCGTAACAGTGAACCTGCATCTTAAGTACTCCAACAACCTGGGCTGTAGGTCGTATGATGGTGAACTTCCACTCTGATCTCCAATGACCATTCCAGAAGGTTTTAGGCTAAAACTGGTGGCTTTCAACACATGCAGTAATGATCTGTTGCTCACCTATAGTTTTAGCGTAAACAGTATGGAAGCCATTGGAATAACGATCTTTCACATAGGCCCTTAAAGCACTGTCACAGGATTCTCTCTCAGACTTCAGACCTCCATCTAGGTCCTCTGGCTGGGGGTCACTTGCTTCTTTCCGTCCATGATCCAACTTAAAGGAAATTTTGTTTTTTGGATCTAAAAATCTGCTATTGCCCAGGTCACTGTGTTCTGGACTTAAGACCTGATCTTCATATCCTTCTATCTTCGCAGACGTGAACTGACCCATGTTATACTGGGCAAATGCATGTGCTGCCCCCCCTTCCCTGAGGAGATTGTCATTATTAAGTAGTAGCTGGACATCCTTGAACACTGCATTAAATTCCCCTGGGGGTGCATGAGTGATGAATTTAGCAGCTATGTGTACCCTCTCCTCACCCACACCCAATCCTCAAAGTCGGCTGTCTTGGGCTACTCTCCCTTCTCTCATTTCCATGCACCCTCCCTGCCCCCTGTGTGCTTTCCCTTCTGCAGGCTCTCTTTCTACATAATGCACTCAGCTCCTGGAGCATAGTGGAAGTGCCTGGAAGTTTACACCCCACCCCCCAAAGTAGCTCTTAGCCAACAAATGGAGTGCAGGTGAGAGAGGGCTCAGTTCCCTTGCGTGGCATGGGGAGAGCCCTGAGGTGTAACGTGCACAGCAGAGTCCCCTGCAGAACAGGATGAAGCCAGCCTCTGCACCCTGGTGGGTCTCCCCTGCCTCCTCCAGTCTCTCTTCAGTGTCCCCCTGGCCCCTGATCCCCCTGGGAGCACTGCTTTAGGAAATCACGAGCTGGGATTCCCCATCTCAGGACCTGCTTCTGGGGAACTTGACCTAAAGCCAGGAGCACCTACAGTATCCCAAGCTCTGTGCAAAATGCTGAGACAGACCGTGATTAAGATGTGGTTCCTTCCGCCAACGAGCTCACAGCTTGGTTGGGGCTGATCCTGACAGCAGTGGTAACGCTAAGAAGCCAATGTTGCACACCTACTATGTACCAGGCACCAGGCTGAACACTTGACATACCTTACCTCATGAAAACCCCTTAACCTAGGGCCCCTGGGTGGCTCAGTCTATTAAGCGTCTGACTCTTGGTTTTGGCTCAGGTCACGGTCTCATGGTTTGTGAGTTCGAGCCCTGTGTCTGGCTCCGCACTGGCAGTCCCGAGCCTACTTGGGATTCTTTGTCTCCCCCTCTCTCTCTGCTCCTCCTCTGGTCTCTCTCTCTCGCTCTCTCTCAAAATAAATAAATAAATAAATAAATACACAAATAAATAAATAAATAAATAAATAAATAAATAAGTAAATAAGTAAGTAAATAAGTAAGTAAGTAAATATTAAAAAAAAAAAAAAAACCCACAACAACCCCGTAACCCTCTGTGAGGGGATGGTATTATCACCACCACTTTGCAGATGAGAAAACCGAGGCCCAGAAGTCACCTAATATGTGGTCTTGCACTTCAGTGTGGAAGTGGCAGCACTCACCCAGAGCCCCGGCTTCTGCTCCGGAAGTCCGTACTCCTGACCCACCACTACACGGTGTGGCATTTTTTTTTTTTTGGCAGAGGGCCACACTTCAGGAGGAGGGGGGAGGGGGTGGCCTCAGCTGCTCCCATTCGGTAGAGGACAGAGATTCTCCAGGGCCCACGTGGTGACTGGTTGTGAGGGTGTTTCACAAAGAATTTGTCACTGATCTTGGTTAACCTTTTTTTTTTTTTTTTTTTGAGGTTTATTTATTTTGAGAGGGGGTTAGGGGCACAGAGAGAGAGAGAGAGGGGCAGAGAAAATCCCAAGCAAGCTCCTCACCCAGTGCAGAGCCTGACGCAGGGCTCGATCCCGTGACCACGAGATCATGACCTGAGCCGATGTCAAGAGTTGGTCATTCAACTGACTGAGCCACCCGGGTGCTCCCCTCTTGGTTAACTTTCTGTGAATGATACTAATTAAGAACAAAAATAAATAAATACAAGCCCATCTCTCTGACACAGTCACTCCCTGCCCACTCCCTGCTTTCCAGAGCAAGAGATGAGTGGAGGTCCTGCCCCGGGGCAGTGCGGTCTGCCCCAGGTGAAGAGCCCATCCCATGGGTTGTGGTATAAACAGGGTTCTAGCTGCTGCCTTGCCCAGTCTCTACACCATTTGGGCTCCCAGGGGCTCTCAGGCTCTCATGGCGGAAGGAGCTGTGGCCATTGGCCTGTGCCCTTTTGTGATAGAGGCCCCCCCTCTTTACGTCAACGGCCACCAGACCCCTGGGGAATCAGAAGAACTGTCTCAGGAGAAGCCAGACTGTTGCCCTTGGAGAGTGTACTGGGGTGTCTGAGAGCACAGACTCAAGGCAGACCGCCTGGGATCAAACCCTAGCTCTGCCATTTACAAGCTGAGTGACTTGAGGGAAATTACTTAATTGTTCAATGCCTCAGTTTTCCCATCTGTAAACTCTGACTTGTACACAGCAGGCACTATACAAGCGTTGACTGCTATTACTACTGTCACGAGAGGGGTGTCCAGACCTGCCTAAGACTCCTGACTCACCCAGCAGCTCTTGGCAGAGCCCCTGAGTCTGGACTTGCTCTCCTGGACAGATGTCCCTGGACCCCTCTGTGTACCTGGAGGGGGTGCAGGATAAAGGCTTCTACCTCCCTCTTTCCCCAGCCTCCCCCCTCTGGCTTGTGTCTCACCCACGTGGAGTTTCTGGTGCTCCTCTGAGTCAGAGGTCCTGGCAGTGGGACTGGGAGCTTGAAGGGGACTGTCCCAGGGACCCCACCCTAACTCGGAACGAGGGCACTCTGTCTGTCGGCCTACAGGCCTCATAGTGAGGGAGGGGGCAGCTGGCTCAGTGTTCTGCACCTGTGACTAAGCCAGCTTTGCCACTATCTGACTGTGTGACCCTGGCCAGCTCCTTCCCCTGGTCCTGGTGACAGTGTGAGCATTTATGAAACACTGCCTCCAATTTGCTTGTCCTCATCATACAAGCAGGGAGGCAGAGGCAGCAACAGCTGAGTAACCACAATACGGACAGGGAGACTTGGTCAGGGTGGGGCTGGGTCAACAGAGATGTCTCCCCACTGATAACAGCTGGACCCCCTGGGGCATTTCCTCAGGCAGGTGCTGTAAAGGTGAGGAACCTAGGCCACAAGCAGGTAGAGCCAGAACAAGAGCCAGCTCTGCTTAGGCATGGCACCCATGCCTGACCCTTGGGGCTCAGTGACAAAGGCCAGGTCTGGGGGCTCAGCTCCCGGTGACAGGACCATGCCTCTGTCCCACGCGTGGTCCCTGACCAGTTAGGCGGGCTGAGAAGATGCAGGAAGGCTGTGGCCACACAGAGGGTGGGAGGCAGTTGCGGGGGGTGGGGGCTGTGTCTCCCCTATCAGACTGGGAGCTCCCTGAGCTCAGGGGCTACTCTCCTCAGATGATAGACTCTCTTAGGGGGAACTTTTTCCTTTTTTAAGTGTCTATTAGAGAAATTTGCAATCACAAGTAGAGAATAAAGCATAATGAACTCCCATGCACCCATCCCCAGACTCAGCAGCCATCAGTTCATGGTCAGTCTGGTTTCATCAACCCCCTATCCACTCTCCTCTGCCCCCACCCTTAGATGATTTTGAAGCACACCTCAGGCTGCATATCATTTCACAGATGTTTCTTTTTTTTTTTTTAATGTTTATTTATTTATTTTGAGAGAGAGAGAGAGAGAGAGAGAGAGAGAGAGAGAACGAACAAGGGAGGGACAGAGAGAGGGGGAGACAGAGAACCCCAAGCAGGCTCCACAGCTGTCAGCACAAGCCTCATGGGGGGCTTGAACCCACAAACCATGAGATCATGACCTGAGCTGCAACCTAGAGCAGGACACTTAAGTGACCGAGCACACCCAGATGCCCCTGAATGTACATCTGAAGATAAAGACTCTCCTTCAAGAAAAGTACAAAGCCCCTTAATCACAGAGACTTTTGGGAGGTCAAGGACTCACTTCTCACTTCCTCCAGCTCAGGGGAACCCCACTGCCATAGGTTCGAGGTTCCTTCTGCCTCCATTTCCAGGGCATGAAAGATGCCCACGCTGGGTGGGCTCTGAGTGTGCAGTGGATTGACTTTGGCCAAGATCCTTCTTTGCCAGAGTGGAGGGTGACCTCTGAGGTCAGCAGGGCTCTGACCCACCTGCATGGGGCCCTTGGCTCCACCTGTGGCCTATGCTCAGGGCTTTGGGGCCATCCCCCTTTGTGCCCCTCGGGTACAGACTTAGTGGGCATCACTGGCTTGTCTAGTTTGTGCATGTATTCCTTTCAGCCCCCCACACTGCTCCTCTCCCCCCCTCACAATATTGGATGTGGATCTTTCCATTTGTATGTTTCCTGCAAATAGGCACTGTTGTTTTGGAACAACTTCGGTTAATGTCATTGTGTCACAATCTCCTTTGCTCAGCACTGTTTTAAAATCTAGCCTTGTTGGGGCACCTGGGTGGCTCAGTCAGTTAAGCATCTGACTCTTGATTTCAGCTCAGGTTATGATCTCACGATCATGAGACTGAGCCCCGCATCAGGCTCTGCACTGAGCATGGGGCCCAAGATTTTTTCCCTCTCCCTTTGCCTCTCTCCCCCACTCTCTCTCTCTCCCTTTCAAAAAAAAAAAAAAAAAAAAAAAAAAAAACCTTTTGCTCCAACCTGCTGTCACTTATCCCATGATGTGCCACCCCACAATTTTCTGCCCGCCCTCCTGGAGGGAATGAGCTGTGGGCCAGCTCTGCCTGGACCAGAGGGACCCGCCTGAGACTCTCAGTATGTAGTCACAAGGGGAGCTGCAGGGTCACAGGACACCTGGTATTTCACTTGACTAAGCATGGCCACCCCGAGTCCACGGTGTGCCATCAGGCCTACGCCTGCCATGCAAAGGGCTCCCGTGTCCCCACATCCCCACCAGTACTGGGCTTTATCCAGTTTTCTCATCTTTGCCCATCCATTGGAAAGAAGTGATGTCTGGTGATTTTCAGCACCTCTTCTCATGTGTGTTCGCTTTTGGGGTCTTGTCTCCCTTCACTGCCCACTCATATCTCTTGCCCATTTTGGGGGTAGGGTTGCCATCCTCCTGTAGCTCTGCAGATGCCCTTTGTATCATCTCATCTAGGTACTAATCCTTTGCAGGTTCTGAGATGGCCAGCCTCCGCCATCAGTCTGTCATCTTCGGGCACTTTGAAACCTAACTCCTCTCCCTCCTGCCGGCCGCCCGGCTCCTTTCTGAGTGGATGGCACAGGTGAGGCCCTTCTCACTGTCTCTGCCCTTTTGGTAAATGCCAGGCATCCGGGACAGGGTACAGCCTGCACCAGGAACTTGTTCTTAGCACGGGGCTCTCAGGCATGGGGGAGGGAGAGACTGGCCAGGACAGGAAGGCAGCTGCCCCAGAGCCCCGTCCCCACCCCTAGGGTGTCCTTGCCCCAGCAGATCTGGATTCAACTGGTTCCTTCGCTCACACACACAGCAGCACTAGGCTGGATCATGATGTCAGACCTGGGTCCTCCAACTTGATTAAGACCCTGCCCTTGGCCTCAAAAACTCCAGCTCAGTGGAGGGAAAAAACAACACAACAAAACAAAACACACCCACTGACTATAGCGGTGGCTAGGTGGAGGCCTCAGAGAGAGGGCCCTGCAGAATGTAACCTGCACAACTGCCATCGCTGGTCAGGGAGGGCTTCTCAGAGGCGGTACCTTTGGTCTGGGCTTCGGAGGAAGTATGGGTGTTCTCCGGGCCTCAGCAAGTGGGAATAGGAGTGGAGTTTTTCATCTTTATTTCCAGGGAATATGATTTCTAGGTCTTTCCCTTTCATGGAGTTGAGGGGTCTTTCTCCCTGGTTGTTGCTTCTGAACAGGGCCCAGGGTGCCTCACCAGGAAAAGGAGGCTGGCTTGGGGGTTAGCAGATCTGCCGTCTCCGAGTGACCTTGGTCAAGTTCCTTTTTCTCGCTGGACCTAGGCCCCCTCATGTGAATGATGAGGGCCTGGGGTGGACAGAAGCACTCCCGGGACCTTTCAGAATCCCTGGAATGATGCCAACATGGTGGCAGTGGCTGTCTTGCCCTCTTCTTCACCCCCTATCCCCTTCAAGGGACAAGGACCTTGTGGGGAGGCTGCCCTGGGTCCATGGCCCCAGTCTCTCCCTGGGCTCTCTGCTCCCTAAGCCCCCTTTCTGCTAGGCCCAGGGCAGGCTTGACTTGTTTTTCAGGTTTGCCCTCAGAGCCTTTTGGATTTTCCTTGCAACAGCTCCTATGAGTCGAGCAGGTCCTGTGTGTCAGGCTCCGTGCTTGGCGTTTTGCTTCATTTACTTCCCACAAGTCTGTGAGGCAGGTACTATTATACCACAGTGCTCGGAGAGAGTAAGCCACCTGCCCAAGGTCACCCAGCTTGTACGTGGCTGGACAAAGATTCTAACCCAGCTCTGCCTGCTCCAGGGTCCATTTCTTAATTGCCTCTGCTCATGCCCCACGGGTCCTCCCTTTCCTAAATTCCAGCTGCCCTGTTAGCATTCCCTGGCCAAACCCTCTCTGTGCTTCTCCTTGATCCCACACCTCGACCTCCACCTTTCCCAGATTTACTCCTACTTTCCCTTCTGCCTCCCCCCTCCGCCTCCGCCCCCTTCCCTGCTAGAGCCTTGTCAACCCTTCCAGGCCTCTCTTTGTTACTCTGCATCTCCCTGGAGTGTGCCCAGGAGCTGGGTGCCTGCACAGAGCCTGGCAGGGGGTGTCCCTGAGGCTCCTCATTAGACCCCAGCCCTGCAGCACCTGCTGGCCCTGAGGAGGGGCCGGTGGGGCCTCTGGACCTCACATCCCGTGGGGTCACGCCCCTTCCTGAGGTCGAACAGGGTGAGCCATGGAGGAGGTCACGCTCTAGGGCCCAGCAGGGCTGGTGATCTGGGCCCTGGCAGCTGGCCTGGCATGTGCCCGAGGTGACCAGCCTGGAGGTACGTCCGTGTCCTGCTGGAAGCTGCTGGGTTATCAGAGGGGAGTGAATGGGCCGGGACAGCCCGTCTCCTAGGACGTGCAGGGACTCATGCCACCTGGGTGTGTCTGTGCGCGTATGCATGTGCCAGCTGTGCGGGTCCCTGTTGCAGGCCTGGACCAGAGGACAGGTGGTGGGAGTTCTGGGGTCAGCACTTGACTCCCCTGCCGCTAACAGATTCGGCACAGTGTCTGGGATCCAGCGGGAGTCTGACTCTTCCGCACTATTATTTTTATAGCTAGGAGCCCTCTTCTCCCCTGGGCAAAGCCTGTCTCCCACATGGGAACCCCAGCTGGCAGAGGGCCGGCAGTGGGTGCGTGAAGGGAGCGCTGGGCCGGAAGCACAGCTGTGCAGGCTGTGTCCTGAGGCCACCCCTCTCCCAGCTGCAAAGACATGCCCCCTCTGAGTCTCAGCTGCTGCCAGTGAGCAGGACCAACACCACCCAGGACGGTTGCTTGGGGTCTGAAAGGAATACTGGGGTGTGCAAACTGTAAGTGCCACGGCGCAACATGAACACGGGGTGTGTTGCCAGCCGGGATCTTTTATTTCTACTTAGCACTGTGCTTGGCCCAGGAAGGGTGATCGACAGATACCACCCCCGCAACGACCTTGAAAACAATTTGCCTCGGCCCCTGAGGTGTGGAAGATGATTGGTTGAGGAGCATTGCGTGAATGAATGAGTGAACGGATCCGTGAAGGGACATCCATTTCTGCAGGTGTTGAGACAGAAGGCTATCCCACCACTGCAAGGTCACGGGGTGTGGGGGGTGGGGGCTGAACCAGAACCAGATGCCTTTTGAGGTGATTTCCCACTGCAGGTCCTTTCCAGGTTCTGTGACTGGAGCTGTTTGTCCCCTTTCTTTCTTTCTTTCTTTCTTTCTTTCTTCTTTTTAAAAATTTTTTTAACGTTTATTTATTTTTGAGAGAGAGAGAGAGAGAGAATGGGAGAGGAGCAGAGAGAGAGAGGGAGACACAGAATCTGAAGCAAGCACCAAGCTCTGAGCTGTCAGCACAGAGCCCAATGTGGGGCTCGAACCCATGAATAGTGAGATCATGACCTGAGCCGAAGTCAGACACTCAAACGACTGAGCACCCAGGGGCCCCAAGTTTGGCCCCTTTCTAAGAGACTCTTGTTCCCAAGTCTCCCTGCTGCTGGTGCTGGGCTGGGCACAGTACCTTGTGCCCACACAGTCCTGTCCTCAGGGGTTCTTGGGACTAGAGCTAGCCTAGAGCTAGCTAGCAGAACGGGGGCCTATGTAGGACCTCTGTGATGGGCCAGGGGAAGGCAAGGGAGGGGAAAACATCCTCTGGGAGGTCAAGGCTGAGTGTGTGCGTGTTGGCACTGCCAGCCCTTTGTGGAACAGCCTGGAAGGCTTCCTGGAGTATAAGTTTTGAATCTCAATGAGGGAGCCAGTGGGCTGGCCCCTGGTCCCAGCCATCATGGCCTGTGGACTGGTATGTACCCGCCCCCTGCTTGCTCAGCCATGCCCAGCCCATGACCCCGATGGCAGGGGGGAGGGGTGCCCAGCTTGGGGGCAGAGGGACTCTGGCCCAGGTAAGTGTGGGAGCAGGTTTTGGTTCTTGCTGGCTCACTTGGGTAGTCTCTTGGGAAGCTGGAGCTTCTGGGTGTGGTTCTGATGCTACGTGACTTGGCTGGTTCTAATCTCTTAGACCCCATTTCTTCCCTCACAAATGCCCGGTTAGCAAAGGTGATCACCCAGGCCCCCTGGGACTCTGGGTGGGGGTCTGTTGGGAGCTACCTGGCCAGCCCAGCCCAAGACCTTGTGCCCTGGGGTGATCTGGGGGTGGTGGGGATTTCTCTTTGTAGCTGCCACCATTTGGGGGCTGGCAAGAACCTCCAGCAAAGTTTATTCCCTGGAATCTGCTCCCTCCACCCCCCCTCTCCTTCTGCCCCATTTTGTCCCCTCACTGTTACATTCCACAGAAGAAAGCGATCCTTCACTCAAGGCCTGAGGATTATGGGCCAGAGAGAAGCCTGTGTTGCCCTGGGAACACTCACGTAGCCCTTTCCCACCAGTACCCTCCTCCTCCTCCTCCTCCTCCTCCTCCTCCTTCCACCAAAGGCTGGGGTTGGGAGTTGATCCTGGCACACCCCAGCCCGAAGGAGCAGCGGGGCATTTGGGGTTCGGGAGCTGGTCAGTCTTTTCCTGTCTCCCTGGGGTCAGCGACCCAGGGTGGGGTGAACTGGGTTGAGCTTCTAGTGGGCCTTCCCAGGAGGTGGCTAGGGGCTAGGTCCTGGGGTCTCCACGTGCCTGGGCTCCCCTGCCCCCTCACTTCTGCTCTGACCCCCTCCCCTCCCAGGCTGAAGCCCCCCTATCCCTACTAAGCTGGGGATTTCCGCAGGCTGAGCCAACCACCTGACCCTAATTATGGCGCCTTCATCCTGTTGGGGTTAAGCTCTCAGTGGCCTTCCCTGCCCCCATCACAGTGGCCAGGCCTGGGGTCAGAGATTCAGGAGGCTCAAGCCTGCTGGGCCCCCTCTGGGAAGAGCTGATGGACAGTATCCCCCCCTGGGGCCACAGAGGGGTGAGGAGGCAGCTTGCCCTGGGGGTCTGGGTGGACACCTTAAGATGTCCAGAGAACACTGGGGAAGGAAGGCGTGGTTTCTCTGGAGAGCCCTCAGGACAGGGGAAGCCCTGGGGAGCTGACCTCTGGAGGGCAGGGAGGTCTAAAGTTGGAAAACTCCCAGAGGCCACAATCTCAACCCTAGCTTCATTTAGAATCACCTAGAAAGATTTTTAAAAATACCCATACCTCAGCCCCACTCATACTGACACTGATTTCATCAGCCAGGGCTGGGGCAATCATTGGTATTTAAAAAATTCTCCGGGGCACCTGGGTGGCTCCGTCCGTTGAGTGTCTGACTTCAGCTCAGGTCATGATCTCATGGTTCGTGGGTTTGAGCCCTGCGTCGGGCTCTGTGCTGACAGCTCAGAGATTGGAGCCTGCTTCAGATTCTGTCTCTGGCTCTCTCTGCCCCTCCCCCACTTGTGCTCTGTCTCTCTTGTCTCTAAAATAAATAAACATTAATTTTTTTTTTAAATTCTCCCCAGATAATTCTCATGGAGGGAGGGCCAGTTTGAGAATCACTGCTCTATCCAACACCCCACTGCCCTCCAGCCAGCAGAAGGCCCTTGAGGGAGGTCACTCCACTAGTTGGGCAAGGCTGGGTTGGAACTTGGTGTTTCTAACCCTCTGGCAGGCCACTTCCTCTTGGCCTCCTCTGTCACCTGGAGGCTTACCAGGTGTCCCATTCATTTCATCATTTAGATCCTTAGGAGCTGTGTGACCCTGAGCAAGTTGCTTAACTTTGCTGTACCTGCTTTCCCTGCTGTGATAATAGGCCCTAGTGATAAGAATTGAATGAGATGATGCCTATAAGGCCCTGAATGCACATGGGGGAAGAGTAACCTTCATCTTTCTGCTTTCTGCCTAGGGTCTGGGCAGAGGCCTCCTTGATCATCCCACCCCTCAGGCAGTGTCAGAGCTCTCTCAGGTGGAGTGAGGGGTGGTTTTCTAGAGGTTCCTTGGGCCCTGGAAGGGAGGTGTGAAGTGGAAGGAAAGTGCTGGAAAGAATGGCTCCCTCTCTCACCAGACCTCTTGCCTTTCTTATTGTGGTGTCACTGGTATGGGTCCTGCAGCTACAGGAATGGCCGTCAGGTGTCACCCTCAGCTCATGCTTGAAGTGAAGGCAGCACAGGAAGAGGAAAAGGAGCTGGCTGGAGAAAGGGAGGAGGAGGACCCATCCCTCCCCTCCCACACCCCCTCTGGAAGTGGGTGAGCTTGGAGAGGGCCCGGGGTGGTGGGATGGCTGTTAATTTCTGCAGGAAGGTGTTGTACAAAGCCTCATTTGTCTGCCTTCAGAATTCTCCCTCCCATGCTGATAGCAAATCCCAATTCAACAGGTTCTTTATGGGGCACCTGCTGCACACATAGGGTAATTTTACTGAACACCTACTATGTGCAGACTCTGTACACACAGTTGGCCATTCAGTATTGACAACAACCCTCTGGGTTAGTACGATTATGAGTCCCATGTGATAGACAAGAAAACCGAGGCTCATACTGGTTATGTGTTGGGCCTGAGGTTACCCAGCGGGACAAGGATTGAGGGCTTTCTGGAGCCTAAATTCTTTCTCCTACACCATATTTACTTCCAGAGAGTCCTAGGATAGGTAACTTGCAGCAGGCTTCCCATTGGGTTTGGAGTGGATGTGGCCGGTGGCCCTGCTGTCTGGCTAGAGAGGAGCTCAGACAGGTCATGCTGCCAGCAGGCAGAGGAAGGAACCACATCCACATCCACTGGGGTGGCTGGGAGTGGAGTCTGGATTCGTTGTGGGTATTGGACATGCGCAGGCTGCACACACAGCAGCAATGAGACGTACTCTGCCCATGTGCTTCTCTGAGCAAACTCCCCCACCCAGAGTTACTTCAATTTCTTTACCTGTCAATTCCAGGGGCAGACTTTGTTCATCCAATACACTGTCCCGGCTTCCTGCCTCCTGCTGGCCTCTGTACTGACCACTTCTCAAGGACAGATACTAAGAGAGACAAGACAAGCCACCCCCCCCCACCTGCAGTCACCCCACTTGAAGTCTAGACCAGTGGTCTCCAAAGAGTGTTTGGCCATGCTCCCTAACAATAAAAAAACATTATTGAGAGACACTAGTAATATAAGCATATTTTTATGTTGTTTACCTTATAAACCACACTCAACCTAAGTGAAAAGAGGAGATTAAAAAAAAATAGATGCCCTACTATTTTCCTCCTGTACCTCTGTACTCATATACACACAATACTTTAGCCCCAACTGTTCTAGGAGATGAGAGGAGAGTGTTGGTCCAACTCTGCTCAAGATGAATGTGTGGTCAGCGTTCCAGAACACCCTTGCCCACCCCTTCCAGGCCCTAGCAATGGAAGGGAGAAACTTCAGGGACAGCAGGTGGGAGTGTGGGTAGACAGGAAGCAGAAGCAGGGCCATGTCTGAGGAGAGATCCAGATAATCCAGACAAGAGGCAGGTTTTAATTTTCGATCCTGATGCTGAAAATTTTGTGACTGCTTTTTACACTGTCTCAGGACATACAGGACCAGGGCACTGTGCCCCAGGTAGTATCTGATTTCATGTACTTTAGGTAGTTCTGTTCCATTTCCAACAGTTTAAACCATGCCATTCCCCCCTTCCCAGAGGTTGGGGAACATTCCACCTACTACAGGAAGGAGAGAGCCCATCTGGGGAAGCACTTAGGTGCCCCCTTCTCTGGGGCTGCCACCTCCACTGTCCCTCCTGGGTTAGAGGCCCCTGTGTCCCCCTCACCCGGGTAGATCCTCATGTAGGGCCCAGCACTTGGGGGACCTCCATGAATGTGGGTTGCGGGAGAAGAAGGGCATGAGGCCGCATTTGGGGTACAGAAGGGAGCCCCTCTATGAGGCTTAAGAGAAGCCTTAAGAGAGAAGTCTTAAGAGAAGTCTTAAAAGAAGCCCCTTCCCCCCAACCCTGTCTGGGTGCTGGAGAAGAACCAAACGGCCTGTGAAGGCATCTGTCTGCCCTTGAGGGTAGCTGCCAAGACGGCAGCCATTATGGCTGGCCTGGTGTGGGTGCCTTTGTGAGCAGAGGCTGGGTGTCTGTTTCTGTAGTCACTGGGCGCTTGTTCTGTGGGGTGAGGGGTGTGGGGGTGGGGGCACGTACGTGAGGCTGGGCACGAACAGCCTCACCTACCAACCGTACTCCTGCCAGGTACAACCAGCTACTGCGGCTGCCCGCCGTCCGCCTCCTCCCTTCCCTGGGCATGGCCAAGCCGGGGGGCAAATGACTTGGCGGGTACCTCCCCTTGCTTGGACCCACTGGTGCAGGGCGGGCTCACCTAGGGCACAGGCAGGACTCCCAGCTAGGTGGGTGCTCTGCCAACACCGCTCCCCGGCTCCCGGCTCCCGGCCAGGAGGATGGGGGGAGTGAGGCATGGGAGGGGGCTCAGGGCGGAGATAATGCCCCCCCTCCCACCTCCTCTCACAGGCTGTATGCGTAGAGCAGGGCAGAAGGGTCTGAAAAGAAGGGGGAGTTGCTCTGTTTAGGGCCAGGAAATGATTTCCATGCAAATTAGATGCAAACTCCTTAATGAGTTTGCAATTAGGAGAGGAGGCTGCCAGGCCCGGGCAATGCCTGCGGGTTTTATGAATGGGCCTGCGTGGGGTGGGGGTGGCGGCGCGCCGGCCCGCCCCCACATTTCCCTGCCGCTGCGGCCGCGACATGCCGCGCCGCACGTTGCTGCCTCCCGGCCCCGCCGCGACCTGGCCCTCCACCAGCGGGTCAGCTGCTTCAGACGGGGCTCCGGAGGCTGTCGCCCAGAGTCCCCGCCACGCCATCCCGGCCTCCCTCCCACCGCCGACGACGCGTCGGCCGACGACACGCCCCCCTGGGGCCCGGCAGGGGCTCTCCCCTCTGGCGCCCCTTTCCCCGGTTATTGGTTATTGGAATGGCTTCCCCAAGCAGGAGGCAGTGAGGTTAGCCTTCAGGCCCTGCTGCCCTTACGGTGGGCAGCTCTGGGAGGTCACTGACCATAGAAGGGGGGTGGGCCCCCAACTTGGGAGGGCAATGACCTTGGGAGGGATGGAAGTATAGGTGAGAGGAGAGGAACCAGTTCCAATTCCAGATTGCACCTCCCCAATCATGCCAGTTCCCCCCTGCCTAACCTCAAAAGGCCTGTTCCCACCACCCCAAGGCACCTGCTTTTTTTCTGCAGCTCTACTGCAGGTCTGCTCTGGGCCTTGCTCTGACCTGGGGCCAAAGAGTGGGTCTCCTGGGTGGGTGGTCAGCTCTATTCAGAAAGAGACTCAGCAGAGTTTGAGCCCTATTAGGACACAGACCCATCCCCTCCCCCTACTGCTTTCAGAGTAAATTAACTAATTACCTCCAATTAAAGCGCCATGCTCTCTGTTCCCTCCTGGGCCTCAATCCCCGCCCCTGGGAGTCCCCTTCACCCAGGCTAGGTCTGGAAGGAGGCCTGGCCATTAGGGTGGAAGTCTGGGAATCAGTGAGTGGAACAGGGGAGGAGAGAAGCCCACAGAACCATTTACTTTTGCGGAGTGGTCTGGGTAGCCAGAGCCTCTGCCTTTCTTGGGGTCTGGGGTACATAGGCCCATGTGGGGCCTGATGGTCGAAAGCAGTGGGCCACCTTTGGAGGTTAAGACCTGGGCCAAGGGCCTGTGCAGATACTGAGGCCCTGAGGGTGACCCTCCTCAGAAAAAGCAACTTCAGGGACAGATTCTAGGAGCTGCCAGTTCTTGGTGGCACCTGTTGCCTCCCTTACCCGACATACCAGGAGGCACTCCAGATGCCCAGGCATCCATCCAGTCTCTCCTCCCTCTAACCCAAACTCCTCCAGCTACAGCAGTGAGAAGCCCTTCATTCTTTTTCTCCTGCCCATTTGTGGCTCTGAAGCACAGGCCCTAGCACTAACATGGCCCACACCACCCTGACACTGCCCTGACACCCCCCTGGCCCCACGTGTGAGACGTGACGAGGAGGATGTCTGGCGGCCAGAGGCAGAGTGATGGGTTGTTGACCTGGCCTTTCCCGAGACAGGGCAGTACCACACCAGGCTGTGACTCAGGCCCCTACCCCACCTTGAGCCCCACCATGCCACAGACCTGGGCTTGGGCCATCCTTGTGTTTGGGGGGTGGGGATGGACGCAGAGATTTGTCAGTTGAGGACTTCTTTTGGGGGCCACTTCTCCCAGTCCTGGCAGGGCACCACACACATCAGTGGGTGTATGAGCCATTTGGGGCAGGGGCAGGTTTCCACACACGGAAAAGGCTGCCTCTGGTATGTCCTGAGCCCCCATCTGCCAGCGTGGCTTCCCCTCCTCTGTCTACTGAAAGCCAGCTTAAAACTCCCCACCTCCAGAAAGGCTTCAGCATGCCTCTCTTATCTGTGGTCAGTATGCCACTCTCAGCTGGCTCCTGGTTTTCACTTGTTTCTCTGACTCTTGTCTCCTCCAGACCCTCTGAGAGAGTGCATCTGCCGAACTCTGTTCTTTCCTGCACTTCCCAGTGGCCAGCAGAGGGCGCCCCCCAAAGACTGAGGCACCAGGGAGGGAAGGAACAGACAATCCGCTTCCCTGGATCCAGCTCTGTGCAAAGTCCAGGCTCCTGGGTCCGTTTGTGTAAAATGAAACTGACCCAAGATGCCTTACTTCCTGAGGATCTGGGCTTAACTTGTCAGCAGAGTGCCAGAGGTTAGACTGCAGGCTGAACCCAGGTGACTGTCTTGGAGATGAACCCAGGTGGGCCCCCGGGGCCAGGAAGGAAAGGATGAGGGAGCTGCCCCCTCCCAGCAGCCCTAATGGGGAAGGGGCACTGGACAATGGCACGTTTCCTCCCCTGTCCCTGGGAGAAGGGTTGGGAGGTGCCACAGAAAATAGCTGTTGTCCCACCCGGTGGGAGGGGCTGCTGTGGATATCTGGGCCACATTTGGATTCCTGGCAGGAGGGAGAGCTGGTCAATTTGGGATCCACCAGGGATCTAAGATCCATCCCTTGGTGGCCTCTCACCATTACATTTCTGGAGAGTTCTCTACAAACAGGTGTCTAGGGCACAAACTGGTAATACGGGTGAATTCATGCCAGTCTAGGAGGGGCCCTGACACTCATTTCTGTGAATGTGGCCCTAGGGCCCTGGGCAGCAGCCTGCTCTTCTGGGCCATCAGACCTTTCTGCCATCCTGTCAGGGTGTGCATAGTGAGCTTCTGGCCTTCCCATTCTCGAAATACTGGGAAATAGGCTCTGTATTCATCCTGAACATTCCACTTCCTCCAGGGAGATGATAGAGAGGAGAAGGGGAGTGGGGCTACAGTATCTTTTAGGTACCCCACCCTATGAAAGGTGGGGAAAGGCTTACTGTTAGGTCATCTCACACAAAAGCCTGGGAATGTTACTGGGACTGGGACGGGGCGGCGGGGTGGGGGGGGGGGGCGAGGGGGGGGAAGGGCGACGGGACACCAGGGGTGTTTCTTTCTGGGGTTTGGGGTTTGGGGTTTGGGGAGGGGACAACACGGAGAAAACCCCGATCGGCTAGGTTCCAGGACGCCCAAGCTGGGAACAGGGGGATGGCCATAATGGTCTAGCAGCAGCGGACGATGGCAAAGGAGGGAGGTGAAAGGGGTTAGCGATGCGCCCACCCGGGCTCTCCCCCAGCCCCTCTCCCCCAGCCCCTCTCCCCCAGCTCTCCCCAGCCTGGCCCGCCGCGGCCCCTCCTCCAGACCTGGGCGCCGCCTCCCCCTCCCCTCCTCCTCCCCCTCCCACCCGGCGCTGCAGCTGCTGCCGACGGACCATTCTGCACGTAGCGAATGGAGGAGACGCACAAGGGAGGCCTCAAGTGCGCGCGCGCGGGAGCCGGAGCCGCGCGGGCGGGGGAGCGGCTGCGAGCGCGCG